>NC_067157.1:40565928-40884678 GCF_903995435.1 Acomys russatus | reverse complement strand
GCTTACCTCTGCATGAAGAGGACGTGTTAAGAGTCTAGAACAGAGTTGGTGGAGTGAGTGACAGGAAAAGATGAGTTTCAAAGTGTCTTTCGAATGAAGCTGTAAGGGCTGTGCATCCTGAGCTTTCAGCACAGGACTTTTCTTTCAAGGCACTGGAGAAAATGACACAATCTGTCTCAAATTTTAAAATAAGAGCCAACAGCAATGTGAAGAGGAGAAGGAATGAATGGTGGCCACCTGCATTGCTGGAACAAATGAAAAGAAACATTGGGTTGATGTGAGGAAATTCAAGTGGAAGTACCTCAGGTCACGAGAGACAAAGATCTGAGTCCTCTTTTCAGTGAGATACAGTAAGTGGTAGGTAAATATACACTGAGAATTATTGCAACCAATTTCATTTTTTATATTCACCAATGTCAAATAATCTTTATTGTCAGCAACAAAGATAAGAAATATAAATTTAAGTAGTTTCCTGAGCACATGTGAAAATTAAATGTTCTCCTGTCTAGCCAGAGATTTCACTACCTATTGGTGAACTCGATTTATCAATCTCATTAAAATCACTGCAGTAAAAGATGTGCGTGCATTTCCTGAAACTGCTTAATGAGTTTTATGGGCTTTTATGGAGAGCTTTACCTGAGTCTAGTAAATTTTCTATAAAAATTTCCTCTGCTATTTGTCCCCTGGGACCTATATTTTTATAAAGTTATTTTAAACTGCATCTTTGCCTATTGGAATATTTGCTCACTGGCATCACATTACTTTTTCCTGCATTCTTCTAATCTCTGCAGCACACAACAGTAATCATCAGGGGGCATCCTGCAGCGGTAGTGATGGACACACGGTCCTAGAAGGCAAAAGAAGGCTTCTCATTGCTTCCCTACTAAGAACTGGAAGACATCACTGGACTCCCAATGACTGTTTTGTGTTTTTATCCAGAAATAAAGAGGGCCTATTAGGCACTTGCTAATATTCTGCCATCATGTATCCTATAACATATACAGTGACTCCATTATTTGAACCCTTGGAAAACTACTGAGATGAATTAGCCACATCCATGTCTCAAAGAATTTTAGGTTTAAGTATTATAAACGCAACAATTCTTATTTTAAAAATCAATACAATAACTCAAGAACAATAATGTCTCAAAATGACCTTTACCTTTAAACCATTTAAATTCATTTGTAATTATCAGTACTTCTTTTATATATTGTCTGATGGTCTTACTGTGTTTCTGGATCTGTCTAGAATTCACTATGCAACTGATGCTGGCAGCAAATTTGCTGTGATCGTCCCGTTTCAGGCTCCTAAGTATTGGGATTGTAGAAGTGTACCACTGGTCCTGGCTAGATAGTAATCCTTCAAGCTTTCAAAAACAAAACAAAACAAAAAAAGACTCCTGCTTCCACTTATAGACCTTGAGTAGTTTGTGGCTGTTCTTTTGGTTTGCACTAGGATGTTAAAGAAACTGCTCCCTGTGCATCCTGCCTGTCTTTGTGGTCCAGACTGAAGCGAGGGGTGCATCGATAGGGTTAAAAAAAAAAAAAAGCTGCCAGAGTAATAAAAGCAAAGCAGCAAAACCCAGGCAGTATCAGGAATCTCATTTGGTCTTCAGTATGATGACACTACCTTAGTAAAAAGATATCAGAACCCTACAAAACAATGGCGAACTACCAGCAGACTTTGAGTTTCCTGCAGTCTTGGCTTTTATATTGAAAAAACAAAAAGACGAGAAGACAAAAATGAGAATTATTTGTCATCATCAGGTGTAATATGGAGCACTCTGGGGGGTGGGCAACTAGATGTGTTTGGGACTCATTGACCTCTATTAACCAGTGTCTGCAGACCCAGGAAAAGGACAGGTCTCTGCAGAACACAGAGGATATTTTTGATGAAACACTGCAGGAGAGCAGCCTTGGGGCAACTTTGACAGGCTGCCTTACATACATTTTTTTAAAGTCTTTATTGGAAAGGCACTGTTTCTAGCAAAAGCATGTCTAGAGTCCTGCTGGCAAACACAGAGGCAGCTATGGAAAAGCTGCAACCCGCTTTCTACTAACAGAGAAGTGCTCATTGTCCCCCACTGGGCCCAAAGGACCAAGCTGTCAGCACAGTTGAGACAGACATCTCTGCAGCTGAGCTTTAGGATTGTGCAGAGCATCATACCCCTCCCTCAGGACAGCACAACCACCTGCTCTATTGTGTGTTCTTTAGCCTACACACAAAAAGCCAAGGTTCCCTTCAAGGCCTTTTCTGAATATTAATGACACCAGTGAAGCCAAGAGCCAGTTCCCCTGATTCACTGCTGCTGAGACATCACTCTTGCCATCCATAGTCTCTTCCGATTAGTCCATGGCATGGCCACTATTCAGTACTCAATAAATGTTTGTTTAAATGACTCTGTGGTGTTCTAATAGCTAATTAATTTATTGGCCTATGACTAACCGAATAGCTGCCACATGACAAATGTTAATGAATTCTTTATAAGTGAGCAAACTGGCAGAAAGTCTGAAATGCTACCAAGGGTCAGGTTCACTCACCAAAGGCAGAGTAGCATTACAAAGGTGATGAAGATACTATGCTATTTCCTGCCTCAGCTGCTAAATGGTTCAATAGAGTCTGTGGCTCACTCTGGATAGTATCCCTGCACTGTGTTCCTTTAATGTAGCAGTTCTCAAAGACAAGCAACATCGCCTACTAGGAATGGAACTCTCATTGCCGTTTCAGCCTGCTATTAGAAACTCTGAGTAAGATTAGCAATCTGTGCTGTGACAAGACCTCTTTCTCTGTCCCCAGGGAGTCTGTGTTCTTTCACACTGTAGACTACTCCCTTTTCAGGAGCTTTGCTTTCTTTCTATCTGTTGATGAGTTTCAGCAGAAGATTTTAGGTGATTAGTTTTTTTGTTTTGTTTTTTTTTGTTTTGTTTTTTGTTTTTTTCATCCCAAGGATATTTTAATGTTTAACAAGGGGCTAAGAAAAGCAACATTAATGATCAATACCTAGGTCTAGCTGCAAAAATTGAATAGACAAACAGATAGATAAAAGATGACAGATGGCAGATAGATAGATAGATAGATAGATAGATAGATAGATAGACAGACAGACAGACAGACAAATTGTTTCTAGGCATGTATTCTTTCTCAGACCAAACAGTTTCAATGGCTTCCTATCTGATACAAAGAGAGGGGTCAGACAAAAAGTGGCTATTTTGTGTTTAGACTTTAGATCTTAAACAAAGATGAGGCCCTCAGTCAAGATTCACCTGTCAGATAAATGGACTTATTTTTGATCAGTAGAACACTGTAAGTAGTAGCATGACATATAGAAATTTGAATTGTGAGGGTTCCTTCAAACATTGTAGCCTCCTGCTCTGTGGCATGTATTTTGTTGTGATAAGCATCCAATGAAGGCAAACAGCTGCTCTCTTCCTAAGTCACCGGGGGCACCGTCATTCTTCAGGTATTTCTCTCATCTTACTGACCCACTGTAGTGTATGCAAGCAAGCTCCTGCCTTTGTAGGCATTTGTGTTAATGATGCACACTTTGCATGAATTCAACTCCATCGATTCAGGAGGCAATGGTGTCCTGTAGTGACCCATGCAGGGAAATATGGCACCAATACTGATGAAGCAGCTTGCCTCCATCTTAGGCTTAAAAGCCATCTTCTAATAAAGACAAACTAGGCTTATTCCTGGTTTTGTTTAAAACTCTCTTTCTCAAGGATTAGTCTATGTCTTGCCCATAATCTCAAGCAAAAAATGGCTCTGTATTGCCTGTTCCAGGAAACGGCAACTATACCTTTGTTTCAAAAGGCTATATGACCACCTATGACTACCTTGTTATGATTACTTGTTGTCACGACTGCCTTGCTATGCCCACCTGGCAATCATGTCTTTGTTTCAAGAGGTCATTACGACTAGCTTGTTATGTTTATGTTCAGTTCATGTAATGCCACTTATTTTGCCCAGCAAATCCCCCATTTGGAAACCTTCTACTCGTGAGCTATAAAAACCTTTTCTTCCTTCTGTACAATGCTGATTTCTTGAACCCCACTTTTAAGGTGAGATAGCCCAAGTACACAAATAAAAAAGCTTGCTTTAATTAATTTGGCCATGATGACTTGAGGTGGTGAACTTTACCCCTGAATCTTTGGGATTAACATATATGAAATTATTCATTTCTCCTTCAGTGACTAAAAGTATGAAGGTACTAAGGTGGGCATAGTGTTAAACACCTGTTATCCCAGAACATGGAGTGGTAAGGCAGGAGGATGAGAATTTGAGGCCAGTGTGAGCTACATAGTAGCTTATAGTGTCTCAATAGATAGATAGATGATAGATAGATAGATAGATAGATAGATAGATAGATAGATAGATGATAGATAGATAGATCCAACAGCAGAAAAAGAACAAAAACAAAATCAATGAATATGACATCACTATGAGTATGGGTTCATATGGAGATTTTTAATGTTTAAAAATTTTTAACGAGTTTTTCCTGTCTGTTTAGCTAGGTCTGAAGAATTGATTCCATTTCGTGGAAAGTCCTTGACATACTGACTTCCTTTCTAAAATATGCTATTTAATATGCTAATGAATTTTGTCAAGTTGCAATATCTTTTTTCCAAAACTTTAAATAAGTATTTTATTGGAAACATTTTTCATGTTTAAAATTGAATCACAACGTTCACTTTATTTCGTATTCATTTGATTATGAGAGTGGCCATTTTTAACCAAGCATATAATAAGACAAAGCGAATTATAGCTGGTCCATTTAATACTATTTCCCCCATGAACATGTCAGAAATATTTTACTGCTTATGTTCTTATTGTAGTATACATAATACATTGATAGCTAACATTATAAAACATGTTACCCATCCCCATTACAAATAACTTACCTCATCAAATATTTCTGCAAGTCTTTAAGCAAATGAATCAAACAAATCAGTCTAGCCTCTGCCTTTTTTCCCACTGATATTTCTCAGGCACCTGTGTATTGCTCTGTGTTTATTTCATTAGGGATCAGAAGGGATTTAAATTTGTAAATCCCGATAGTCACTCTAAAATAGAGGTTGAGGAATCAGTCTTGTTCATTATAAAATACAGAGAAAGGCTTAAGGACAGCATACCTCTATCCCAATACTTGTTAGTTAGTAGTTAGTTAGTTAGTTAGTTAGTTATTGTGTCTATATATGTGCATGCCCTACACCTAACTCTGTGTGTGTGTGTGTGTGTGTGTGTGTGTGTGCATGTGTCTGTGTGATGTGTGTTTGGGCCACAGCATTTGTGTGGGGGTCAAGGAATGACTTTGTGGAATCAGTTCTCTCCTTCCACCTTTACATTGGCTCTGGCAAGTAAACCTCGGTTGCTAGACTTACACAGCAAGCCCCTTTAGGCTTTGAGACATCACAGCAGGGCTAACATTTATAATTCCATGCCAAAGTAATTGCTTATTTCCCTCTGTGCTATCCCTTTAACTAAAATAGGAGGGTATCGCTGTGCACGAAGAGAACATAGATCTACACATCTGTCCACACCTGGTCACTGTCCTTCCTCAGCAGGAGCTCTCTACTTCACTGTGCCTGTCAACAGCTGTTCTGAAGACCACTCGCCTGTGAAGGCAACAGTTGCAGATCACTTCATTGCTCATTGTGGAACCTTCCAGAGAACTCAATTATGCTCACATCATACTGTGCAACCTTTGAGCAGAAAGTGCCAAATGATTCTGCACTTTGATACTCTTGGAAACCTTGCCACAAACCCCTGTCTTGGTCTGCCTATTAACTTAATGTCACATGGTTATTATTATCAGGTCTTTTGGAAGCATAGGTATTTAATTTAGTAGTACAGTGCCTGCCTAGCAAACATAAATTCCTGGGTTCAATCCTCAACACTGAAGGAAAAAATGGAGGTCTAATTTTAACTCTTAGACTAAACCCCAAAAGCTTATAACACCACACCTTTGCCCATCCCCACTTGACACTATGAGTAAAATGCTCACTTTTGTCTTATCACCAGGGATTTCAGTGGCAGTGGGAGGCAGACAGCCTTCAACACTCTGAAACTCCCGACCCATCAGTGACTCAGTTGGTGTGGCTGTTTTCCAACCTCTCCCTCCATGGAAAGATCCTTGCCTTATTTCAGTTTGCTGACTGTGCCCTGCTGAGACTGGAAATTGTTTCCTGCTGCATTCCAACACAGAGGCTTCTTAAGCCTTCTTACCTCTGCGGTCAGTGATGGCTTCATCTCCATTTCAGATAGTGCTCATTTTCCTCAGCTATAATTTCTGCAGGAAAAAGTTGTTTACTCACAGAGTAACCCTAAATGGTGGCAATATCATACATATACACGGGCCACACATTATTGTGTTTTCATTTCCAAGACATAAGTTGCAAAAACAGAGCTCCCTAAAGAATGTCATACTGTAATGTACCAAGCCAGCTTCCTAAGTTAAATTCAAAGCCAGGCCCCTCCAGACTATAATCCACAGCAATTTGTAAGAAAATGTAAAGTGATACAAGTACCTTGAAAACCTTATCTTGTGCATTCAGTGTGGTTTTTTTGCCCAAGTAACAGAAACATCACAGAAAGACTTTGGGTCTAGTCCTGAGTCACATGGGACACAAGACTGGTACAGTGTCCTTTTCCTGCAGATCAGCCTACTGGTGACCAGGAAACAAAGTTTCAGAACAGTAAACTACGCTGCATCAGTGCAAGGTTCTGGTAGAGTAGTGCAACTATTTCAGAGAAATTAGCCAAGCTCGCAAATGTAGGAGGCTTACCCTTGAGGGTGAACATTACACTGAGTCCCGAAACTCTTAACCTATCCGTATGATCACCATGAGATCTTGAGTACTAAATTACTAAGAGAAGGTGTGGAATATCTTTTTTAAAAGACAAAAGAGGTATGTGTTATCTTTTTCCAGTTCAGATTGATTTGGTGGGTGATATGATAAAAACTCACAGATCTTCCAAAAGGGGAACAAGAGGACATTCTGTGTGTTATAAACCAACAGGGCACTAGTTATCTAGCTGAAAACTGACTGTTATCTTCTGTCATGTCTTGGCCTTTTTACTAAAATGGATACTGACTGGGGCCTGTGACCATCGTTAGACGTCAGGTCCAAGTATGCCTTTGCATCTTTTGTAGTACGAAATTAGGAACTAAAGCACAACTTAGCAAGTCCTCTTTCTTTCCATACACCCTTCAATTATTCCTTTGGCTTTATTTGATTTTTTTTTTTTTTTTTTTTTTTTTTTTTTGCCTCTCATATACTATTTCTTTTTTTTTTTTTTTTTTTTTTTTTTTTTAGCAATGAAGAGAAAATATCTCCAAATGACAGGGTTCTAGAACTTCCAGAAGAGGTTGGAAAGATTATATTGTATCTGTTTAGAGGGCACAAATGAGAACTTCATGAATATAAATTAGTG
This sequence comes from Acomys russatus, assembly GCF_903995435.1. Taxonomy (NCBI): domain Eukaryota; kingdom Metazoa; phylum Chordata; class Mammalia; order Rodentia; family Muridae; genus Acomys; species Acomys russatus. The sequence goes on along the minus strand of NC_067157.1, from coordinate 40,877,244 downwards.
TCCCTTTTTCTTTCTTTTGTCACATATGATAAATCAGCTGCCTGGCTGCTGACAGTGATGGGAACAGCAAAACATCTCCTCATCTCGGTGCAACAATAAAGGACTTAATAAGATAAATAAAGGAAGTACTTGCAAATGAAAAGAAGAAAACTGTGTTGTGTTCCTGGGAGATACAGTGAGGGGTGGGTGGTAGAGGAGAGGGTTTCATCACGCGAAGCACACTTACCTTGGAAACTGTACAATGCGGCAAATAAAGCCTGCCTTGAGGACAGAAGGGCTCACAAACTTGACGAAAGCCAAAGGATTACAATAATGTATTTTCTTGAGAAGTTTTCTTATAAATTCCATCCATTTGCAGCAAGCAAAAGGGAAGAAGGGAAGAGAAAGGGTTAAGAGCAAGCAAGGAGGAGAGGAAGTTGGAAGGGGAGACCCATATCTCCTTTGCTGTAAAGATATACAGACCCAATATTCTGTTTAATAAAGTAAATTGACTAAAATTTATGTTCAGTGGAGCTGATTTTTATTTAATGAAAGTAAGAAATCACAGAGCACACCAAACAAAGGAACAGGAAAGGAACCACAGGCCATTGTGTGACTATGAAATCAAAGCAACAAGAGCCAGAGATGACTTGATTTCTTGAGTGGATGGTTAGAAAGTATGGGAAGGGGTTTGTACCTATCTATACTATCTTATTTTCTGTCATATTTGTATATTAAAATTTCTCTGTTGTTAAAGTGTTTCTTAGCTCACAATTTTCCACTCCCTGTCTTCTCTGCTCTCTCCATCATTTCTAGAGACACTCCATCAGACAGGAAAGCAAATGATCCTAATCCCAGATTTAGCTGATGGGAAACTTTCCTGTAAAAGGATTTTTTAATGACCAGAGAGGCTAATGAAACCTAGTGCCCCAACATCTCAGGGCTGAGCTGGGCTGATTATCCTCTATGGAATCACCTCACTCCAGGCCTCCAGGCCCTAGAGTCACTGTGTCCTGCTATTTAAGTGTCTTCTTTCTTTATTTTATTTTATTGGTTTTTTTTGAATGGTACTTCAGCTGTAATATGGTCTCCAAATCAGACACATCATCTCCACTTTGGCATCTTCTATTTTTAAAGTTTGAATTCATTTTGCACAGGCACTCTAATGAAGCAATTAATCTGAAGTAAACACTAGGTAGGTCTCAGAAAAATTAAAAGAGACAGTTTGAAAAATGCCAAGCTAATCCCTTAATATGGCACTTGCTCCATAAAAGCTTTCAAATGAGAGCATGTATTTTTATCTGAGGTGCTCAGGAGGAAAGCCTCCTGACTTCTTCAGGATCCCACATACCTTCTGCAAATGTTGGTTTAATAGCCTTCAAATTGTCTCAGCTTTTCTATAGTTTGGTAAACACCCATAAGTAGAAAGATGGAATTCATCCAAGCGCCATCAATGATGATGAGCACTTCTATCAGATTGCCTAGGAACTATGTGGTCAAATTCCCATTTGGAGGATTCACCCGCATTTTATTTTCCTGTTTCCTTTGGATTTTTATCCCCTTAAAGTTTTACTATAACAAATAAATTCAATTTGGTCATTTGCTTCTAATGGTTTAAAAGTTGCTCTGTTGCATAATATAAATGTGTAAGAGTGCTAATCTAATCCAATTGACCCGAGGCACAAGTTGCTAAGTAAAATTAAATTTTAATTAAATACAATTTAAAATTCAAAGGGGCCAGAAAGATAGCTCAGCAGGTAAAGGCTTTTTCTGCCAAGCCTGAGAATCTGGGTTCCATTTCTGGGATATACATGGTAGGTAGAGGGATTCCAGTCCCTTACGCTGTCCTCTGACCTCCAGAGGTGTACCTTAGCATGTATACAACAGACACACACACACACACACACACACACACACACACAACTAAAACAATAAAATTTAATTTTTTTGAGAATTTAGTACATGTATATAAAGAGATATGATCACATCTACTACCATTTCACATCAATTCTTTCATGTTCCTCTAATTCATCTCCTACTAACCTCATGTCCTTGATTGGTTGATTTATTAATTGACTGATAACACACTAAATTTAGTTAATACTGTCTGTGTGCACATAGGTGTGAGCCATCTTCTGGAGCATGGGAACTCTATCTCAGAAATGAAAGGTTCTCCTTCCCCCTGCATTATTTGCTGATGCAGCTCTGTAGTACAGGGTGAGGCCCAGAGCCTGTCGTCTTCATCTAAGCAGAAGTTTGGCTGGCATGATCTTATATAGGTCTTGTGTGGGAAGCCACAGCAGCCTTGAGCCTGGGAGTTTGATAAACCAGTACAGAGTTTTATAGTACTACTCCAAAGCTTCTAGCTCTTACATTCTTTCCACTTTTCTTGTACAGTGTTCCCTGAGCCTTGGTGGTAGTGGAGATAATATAGATAGCTCACTAGGGGCTGAACACTCAATCTCGTAGTTCAGCACTTTGACCAGCTATACAGCTCAGCTTTGACTCCTGTCCACTGTAAACAAAAGAAAGCTTCTTTGATCAAAGGTGGGAGCATCCCATGTCTATAGGTATAAGCATAAATATTGAGAAAACAACTCAATAATATGCCCATTTCCCAAAATGGTTCTCAGCGTGTGGGTTGCGACCCCTTGTAGGTCAAATGACACTTTCATGGGGGGTTGCATAAAACCATCTACATATCAGATGTTTATCTTACGATTCATAACAGCATCAAAATTACAGTTATAAAGTAATAACAAATAATTTTATGTTTGGGAGTCACCATTACATGAGGAACTATATTAAAGACAGAGAGAGAGAGAGAGACACACACACAGAGAGAGAGAGAGAGAGAGAGAGAGAGAGAGAGAGAGAGAGAGAGAGATGCAATAACATTGAAAAAAAGACACTTGTAGGACCTCTCACTTTGTCTCTCTCCTCACAATCTCTTTTTCTAATCACTCTATGATGTTTAATATTTCAACAACTCTCTCAGCTGTTCATGTCAAAGGGAAATTGTATACATATATAAAACTCGAAATGCTAGCTTTCCATTGTGGTCACAGGAAAATTTGTTGATGCAGTACTTATTGATGTCATTGACTTGAAAGCTGCTGTTCTGTAGCTCTTTTCTCAGCAATGTAGCATTTGCTCTTGGGCACTGAATAGAATAAAACTAGATGCCATTTGATGATGCTTTGCTTTTGTTAGAAGATAAATATATTACCGTTCACATTTTAAAGAGTTTATTCACATAGTGATGCATAAAATCAAGCAATGACCAAACTCAAGCTATTGGTTGGCATGAAGGAGGTCTGAAGGGAAAAGGTGTATAATGTTTTCATATAAGTAAGACAAAGAAAACCCCCTTGGTAGAGTAAAGTAGAATTTCCAGGTAGAGTTTAGCTCAGTGGTTTATAATTGGTGAAACTTGTTTCTTTTTATTCTGGTCAGTGAATTGAAGTCTAGCTTGTTTCAGTAGGAACCCAAGACACTAGAATCAGCACAGTAATAATGGATAACTTGCTGAGTAATATTGGCAACTTGCTGAGACTGAAAATCAGCTAGAAGTCAAAAGTCAGCTTATATGTCTGAGGACACTTCCAGGAAGACTTGACTAGGGTAGAAAGATCCTTGTGGAATATGGGTGCCACTATTTCTTGGGTGGGGTTTGCACTGAATGAATATGAAAAAGTGAGCTGACCACCAGAATGCACTACTCTTTGCTTCCTGCCTGTGGATGTAACGAACCAGTTTCCTCAAACCTCTGACACCATGCATTTCCCACCATGGTGGACTTTATTCTAAACTCATGAGGCAAAATATATCAATCCTCCCTGAATATTTTTTTATCAGCTATTTGTGTCCCAGCGGTGAGAAAATTAACTAATGTTCAAGCCTCATGGGCATGCACATACTGTTAACGATTCCTGTTAATTTTGACCACAACTCTATGATGAATGAATCAATACTCAAGAGATTAATAATTTTTGTGTTCCATTAGCTATTTTAGAAATGTAGATAATTAGCACACATCTTCCCAGTGTCATGTAATTACAGATTTGAATCTTTTCAACAATTTGTACTAGTTTTACCAAAGCTTTTCATAGCCAAAAACCTACAAATTTTTTATACACTAGATGAAACAAAAGACAAGAGTTTAATATCAGCAAGAAAGGGGGATGGACTCTAACTTAGATGGAACCCTCAAAAACATAAAATATCCAGGCTATTTGTAGATTACTTGGTAAATTCCCAAGATCTTGCTTTCTTCCCATATTCTGGACAATTTCTACTTTTTTTTGTGTGTGTCTTCCATGTAGCCCTTCTTCACCATCCATCTCACACAGGGACCAACCACTCCCTAAACTAATTCTGTGGTTTCATAGTTCTATTTCCTGGAAGAATGTCATGATTTCATCTGCATATCTGACTCAGTGTTCCCTTTCTTGTTGTGACCTCACATTTCATCTGATTTCTGCAGAAAGACGGGCCCTTGGATAACCTCAGCAAACTTGAATCTTTTCCCTCTTGCTTATGATTTACAAAAATGTAAATGCAGAGATGACGAAGAAATGTTGGGAGCAGTCTAGCCCCAGCCCCTGTCTTCATCTCTCCCAGGATGGAATGTACTGCTTCAATTCAGCAGCCCAATGATGCCTGGGGAATAAAAGTCAAGATTGGATGGCTTTCAGGGTCTCTTGGCTGCACAGCAAAGCACATCATGAGCATGTAACACTCCATATGTCGTAGACAGCTCTCTTGGGCCTCCAGAAACTGGTTTGCCACAGGGCCTAAGACTCCATTGATTTTTGCAGCCTGTCTGTGAGTAATAAAAGTGATCTGCCTGACTTGTCATCTCACCAGACACTTAATATGGAAGCTGAGCCTATGCAAAACTTCCTGCCAGAAGTGCAAACCAGATAGATCTAATAGTCTTAGAGGAAACTGAAGAGATGCTTAGAGCCTTCCCTTTGGACCAGTCGTGGATGCATGCAGTTCTCCAGGGGACCAATGCTAGTACACAGTATTCGTTAAAGAGAGATGGGCTGGTACTTATAGTCCTCTAATAAGATTGGCAAATTGTGCATGGTGTTCTCCTCCCAGGGCTTGATATGTCCCATGTTATTCTGCCTCACAGCTCTGTATCACTGATGATGTGAGTATGACCCTGCTACCCCAACCCTACATGCAATATGCAGCTCTATGTCATCAGTGTATGCCTCTGATCTCGATGAGCATGCAGGAACATTTATCGCTCCAATCCATACTGTAGATCTCACTGCATCACCCTTTGTATCTCCAATAGTGTAGTTTGCACACATGACTGTCAACTGAAGGAGCAAGTGCATAGAAAGGAATGGCATAAGCTGGGTGGCCAGTTTCTTTGACTTTGTGTATCATTAAAGATATGCTGCACAGAAGATGGGGGCTTATGTGCTGCCATGCAAGTGCCAAGAAGAAAAAGATTCTGGAGATTTTGAAGTTCTCAGGTAATTCAATTTTAAATTATATGTCTACTTCCTAAGAATAATCTAACGTTTTTCATAAGATTTCACCTACATTTTTGTTTATTCTTCTATGGGATTTATTCTTCTTATGGCGTGCGCTGCTTGGTCAAAACCAATGGACCTTGAGATCAAAGGTCCTAAGGTCTTCTTTCTTGCTAAGGGACAACATAGAGTGCTCAAGATGAGGGCAAAGACTGGGAGACTAAGCCAGCTTCCCAGTCTAACCAGGGGAGGTGAAACTGAGTTTTCCACAGAAAGTTATAGTATTAGTTCCTTTGGAATGAGACTGCAGGTCTCAGATGGCAGTGGAGACTTGGGAGCCCCACGGGCCCATGGTGATACCAACATGTTACACCTTGTTGTTTGAGCTCCTTGCTTTAGCTCATTGTGCAAAGCACAGCAGAGGAAGCAGATGGATGTCTGAAATCCAGTGGCAGGCAGATGTGATGAGAGGCAGGTCTGGTGGAGCTTCACCTGGGGTGGGCACTACAGCAGTTAACTACAGCAGTGGAGCAGGCCCCAGCATCTGCAAAGGCATACAGCAGTGGTTCCCCTGGAATAAATGGAGTCTCAGACAGTCATGGTGGAAGAATTGCAAGCAAAGAGAGTGAGATCCCACACACCAACCAGCCGTTATTTATAAACCTTGGGCAGTGGGGAGGAGTTTTGAGAGTGAATGTGTCTGATTCTATGGGGATAAGGGTGCCAGGACACTTAATCCACATATAATGGTACAGTGCCTCATTTACATGCAGTAACACCAGGCCCTATCACAAGAAGGAGAAAACAATACTATGGGTGAGCGAGTGACTTCTGAGTAAGATTAAAGGTCATTTGCTGGAGGCTGGGATCTTCTCAGCAAAGGCTGGAGTACCTCCAGGAATTCCCTTTTCTTACCGAACAAGTTCCATATCAGGAATGGGTCAGGACTGCAATCTTCTTGGAGCTTTATGTGACACTCCTTACAAGATCTTCAGTTACCAGAGAGGGTGGACTGGGAACCGCCCCCCCCCCCCCTGAGAAAGGGGAAGCCACCTTTGTAGACCAAGTACAACACAGCTATCCAGAGAAATCCGACTTCAACCTTTTTCAGCTGAGTCCCACCTCTGTCTGTCTGTCTGTCTGTCTCTATCTCTCTCTGTCTCTCTCTCTGTCTCTGTCTCTGTGTCTTTGTCTCTGTCTCTCTCTGTCTCTCTGTCTCTCTGTGTCTCTGTCTCTCTGTCTCTCTGTCTCTCTCTCTCTCTCTCTCTCTCTCTCTCTCTCTCTCTCTCTCTCTCTCTCTCTCTCTCTCTGTGTGTGTGTGTGTGTGTGTGTGTGTGTGTGTGTGTGTGTGTGTGTGTTTGGATTCAAAGCCCTAAGAAACAGCACTGCAAGCTTGATCCCAGGCCATCCATAGATGGAAAACACCATGGAGGAAGGGAACCAAACTGCCCAGTGCTTGAAATGTTAAGGCTTAAGATAGTGTTAAGGTGGATAAATGCACTTTGCTAAAAGAAACCAAGGATTATCAACATCAAAGAAGGAAGATTTCCTAAAGCCAATACCTTGTTTTCAACTTCTTGCCTCTGGAACCAGGATGCTGTAAATGTCTGTTGTTTTAAGCTTCTTAGTGTGCAGTGCTGATGGCAGCTCCCTGGAAACTCATGCACCGGAGCCCATGTTGTACCAGATTTCTATTTGATGTTCTTTCTCAGAGACTGCCCTTCAAAGGAGTGATCTTACCCCATTCTCCTAGGTTACTAGGTCAGTCTTGATGCAGATGCTCTGCTTGAAGCATATTTTATTTCGGTGAACAGAGTAGCTAACTGAATGTCAACACCAGCTGAATTCTGGTAATCCCAGTGGAAAAATATAGGAAAAAATAGAAGAGTGACAGGACTTAATCTTTGGACCAATTTGAGCTTAAAAAAATTACCCTGAGATTGTTGCAGCTATGATATCATATCAAAACCACGAAGGATCTGCTCCTGCCACAACTCAGATGAGACTTCATCACTTAACTTGATTAAGGCAGATGCTTTTATTTTACATCCCAAGCTGAAAATATGGGATGTATTGACTTCAACAAGAAAAAGACTTCCTATTTAACTACTGTACACTAGGCTCTTCTTAAGAAATGCTATACTGAAGAAGATGCTCCAACATCATAGAGAGTTTCGGGTGACTATTCAGGTAGAAAACTGGCTCTGTCATCTTCTCATTTGGAAAGTTACTAACCTGCACTCCTGTGATACTGAGGCAATCAAGTTTATTCCTTCTCAAGTCTCTGATGGAGTTGAAGACCAGGTAGCTTAGTTTTACAATGAAGCTTAATTTTTTTAGGGGTTAAGATGTTTTTAGGTCTAGATAGATGTTTTAAGTTGATAATGACAAGATGTGATGGATATTGATCTACATTAAGAATTTTCATCACACCAAAATAGGAAAGATGTTTTCTTCAAGACTGTCAATACAAATAGCCAAAACACTAAGAATGTAAGATTTATATGATTCCTGTTTGTGTCATGGCTCTTCTGCTGTAGGTATTTTATTGTATATACATGTAATAATATCAATGTATATGTAAAAATAAAATAAAAAACTCTTCCCTACAAATTCCCCTTATTACCAAAATGATGATCAAACTACCCCCTCACACTTCAGCCTTGCAAATCACTGGTCTGCTGTTACTACGGTCGCATCTTTTTCAGAATGTTACTCACACTGAACTTTTTCCTGGCTTATTTAACTTAATCTAACATAGTTTATATCCAGCCATGCTGTCACATGTATTAAAGATTCAACTTTCTATTGCTGAAAATAATCGAAAAATTTTCTCCATTGATCCAACTGAGGAACACTAACTTGATTCTAGCTAATACAATATAAAAAATGATTTTCTGTTTTAAACATTTGGCCCTGATACTTTGTGTGAGCACAAGTTTTTATTTCCCTACAGTAAATGTGAGTCATATTCCTGGATCATATGACAAACATATGTTTGTCTTCGTTGGAAACTTTCAGATTTTTGCCACCATCAATCAGTTCTTGCATCTCCTTGCAAGGATGGGTGTGGCGGTTTGAATGAAAATGGTCCACATACCCCCACAGGGAGTGGCCTTGTTGAAGTAGGTGAGCCTTTGTTGGAGGAAGTGCATCACTGAGGTTGGTCTTTGAGGTCTCAGACTGTCAAGTCAAGCTCTACTTACTGCCTGCGAATATGAATGTGAAACTCCCAGCTACCTCTCCAACAACATGTCTGCTATGTGTTGCCATGCTTCTCACCATGACAAATAATAGACTAAACCTCTGAACTGTAAGTTGGTCTCAATTAAATATTTTTTTATAAGGAAAAAAGAAAAGAAAAGAAATGCCATCCAGTGACATAGGAAGAAAGGATATATTGTTTTCCTTAACATATAGGACAACAAAACTGCATACCATTATATTATACTATATTCTAGTTTATCTCTTTTACTTTTTCTACATTAAATTTTTATCAATATATTTACTTAGCATGTTAAGATCACTCCAGAACAGTTTTATTGAAGATGTAGTTGTCTGCAGGCATAACCCTGACCTAGATACTTATGCTTCCATCTACCACTCAGGCTCCAGGGCCCTCAATCTACTCTGAGGCCCTCTAGATGAGTAACATGGGCACAAAAGGACTCTTGAAGACTCAGAGGGACATTAAAGCACCTCTTCTAGCCTCTTTTATGCTGCTGTGCAAATAAAAAAAATGCCCAAGATAGGGTGATTTAAAGAACAAATATTTGTTTCTTAAAGTTATTGAGACTCAGAGGTCCAAGGTCCAGGGTTCAGCAGCTGGTTAGTTCATTCTTGCTGAGTCATGTCATGTATAGCATGGAAGGCAACAGAGCAAGGGGGCATCGGGCAGTAATTCCATTGTATGATAAATCCACTCCGCTGAGAATGGGTCTTGAGCATGGTTTTGTTCCGCTGAGGAGCATAGGCTCCTGAAAACCTGATATCTCTTACTTGCTTTCCTTGAACATAAATTTTCCAGCACATGAACTTTCTAACAGTAATTGTGTCACACCAGACTTGCACGCCTACTTCAACTCCACAGACAGAGCATCCTCGGTTGTATCTACTAAGAATGCTTTTCTATTACTTCCTAGTTCATTGCAGGATGAAGGAGTATCCCAAAAGGCTTGGGGAACTGGCATGATACCCTTGGGGCTTTCTTCTTCCTGCCTATCTCCCTCAGAACTCTTCACCCAGTTGGTGCCTTGCATCAGCCTGTGCCCTCTTTTTTTAATTCAGAATCAGAGAAGGGGTAGGATGATGCTTAGTTGGTTGTTTAGCATGCATTAGGTCCTGGGTTTGATCGTTAGCACCAATTAGACCCCTGTGGCGACATGGGCCTGCAATTCCAGAATTGAGAGGTAGAGAAGGGAGAAGAAAACGGTCCAAGGTCATCCTTGACTACACAGTGAGTTTGAGGCCAACTTGAGCTACATGAAACTCTGTCACAAAGGGGGGGGGGAGAATGAAGGGGAATAAGAATAGAAGAAAGTACTGGGGGAGGAAGAAAGGAGACAAGAAAGAACAGGAATAAGAAGAACAACAGGAAGGAGAGAAAGAGGAGGAGGTGACCGTAGTGGTAGGGCTACACCTGACTTGGAGAGGAGCTCTTCCTTGGTATTGCTGAGGTTGTCCAACACCTTTGGCTCCCAGGAGGAATGACATCTGTATAGGGATTCCAGGTTGTCACCCACTCATAGAGTGGATGTGCTGCTCCTGTTCTATAAGAAAGAATATAAAGCAGCCTTACTCTCTTAGCTGCCATCCTGCTTCATCCCACGGACTGGCCCTGCCTTGTTCATGTCTCTACCGACATGTCCATAATGCAGTGTAGTATGAAAAAATTATTGTAATAATAATAATAATAATAATTATTATTATTATTATTATTATTATTATTTCCCTGTTTTCTTGAAAGTTGACAAGGAAAGATATGTACAACTAGTCATGTTCAGGCACCAGTCATGGTTTGTGTTACAATAACCCCCTACAAAGTAATTCATACTGTATTCTATTTAATATGTGATGGTCTTGGGGGAAACCATCTCACAATGTTTTAGAGCAGTGAATCGATAGTGAAACTAAAGTGCCAACAATAAAGAATAGTTTTTGCCCTGACAGAACTACAGCAGCATTGACTGAAGGTGTCACCCCCAAGGTTGAGTGGTTTCGTTTTATATTCATCCTTCCATTTATGATGCTCCGACAACTTGATCCACACAAATCTCCCAGCTCCAGACAATACAAATGTAAACCTATATGCAAATTGCTGTAGATACTTAAAATTTCCAAAAAGACATCTGACTAAAATAACCTTTCTTCAGCTATGCTTCTATAGTTGGATTAGACCATATATTACATTTATAGGACTTAATATATAATCATATATTACATTTTTGCCCTAAGATATTGACGGTTTTATTCTTTTATCTTGTGTTTTTTTTTTTTTTCAGATTTATAATGTCTTGAATTAATTCAGTTATAAAATGAATTTGGAAATATGACCAAACAAAGCAACAGTTGTTCTGAAATGGTGCATTTGGCCACTATCATGATGAATTGAATTCGCATACCACACAATAACACATGAGTTAGCACAGACTTTATCCAGGGAGTTTGGTTAAGATAATCATTATTTTCTACGTGTGATATTTCTGAATCTTCATCAAGGTGCTTCCATTTAAACTTGGAACAACAACTAGCTTGGCCAAATACTCCCAGGAAGCAATTTCCAGAGCATACGCTCTCACCAACTTTAGGTGGCGATCACTGCTAGAATCAGAAGAGAACATCCACTATCATCAGCAATGACCTGACCAAGGACAAGAAAGAAATGGATGCTGGTCTCCTGTGGAATTCATTTGAGAAAGAATCTCAGTCTAATAAATATTTCATTTTAAAAGTATTGCTGATGAGACACGGTGCCATATAAAATCTAAGTTCTCAGCCTGCTGTCCTAAATGCCATGCAAATATAGAAACTCAAATTGAAATATGTATTTGCAATTTGACTGTCAACAGGCAAGCGTGGGCTAATGGAGTCTTTTACTATCATGATAGGAGGATGTGGTTCAGGGGATACAGCTTTGCATTTGCTTAGAACAATTCAGAAAAGATTTGGAGTATTTTAAGCCCCAATATTCACCACCAACCACATAACCATTTCTCTTAGGAAATGGCTTTCAAAAAGCTACCACATTTACTCTTAAGAAAGATGTTATAAGAAAGCATGTGTTAGCAACAAAGGACATTCTAATTGATTTGTTCAAACAAAGTGAGCAATTTGTGGGATATGTGTCCAAAAGGAAACAGAAATGGTATGTAAAGAGTAATGAGAAGGAAAAGGAGAAAATTAAATTTCTAGAAAGGAGACACAAGACACCCACACTTAGGTTCCCCATTGCTGTTATGTTATGAGCCTCATTGACTCATTTGCAAAACTCACTATCACTTTGAGAGTGTATATTTCTAAGGCAGCATATATTAAACCTGAAGAAGAACATTCATAACTTGGCCACTATGATATGTGACTTGGAACACAGATGTTCCAAATATAGAAGAAAGCTGAACCAAGAAGTGGGGAGCAGGGAGAAAAGGGGGAGAAAGAGGAACAAAAAGGGAAAGAAAAGACAACAGAGACATCTTTATGACAGCAAAGACAGTACTCATAGAGCGCTTGTGCAAGGAACTGAAAACGATTCTAGGTCAATGCTGTTTAGATATCACGATACAGGCATCCGGGAAAGATGTGTTCCTCATGAGATTAGGCTGCTTTTCTAAACCCTCTAGAGCCTTGTTCTTATTCAATGTCTTAGCATTTTGATGCTGAAAAGCCCTGCCTCACTTCCTTGGTCTTTGGCAGTTACCCAAACTTAGACATAGCTTATAAGCAAGAAGGATAACAACTTTATTTTTGTCACATAGCCAGAATTGGAATGGAGTACTAGGCAAGCTTTGGGAACAGTGGGAGCCTTCCCTTCATGATACAGGAAGCCCCAGTAGGCAACACCCCATTTTCGGTTACTCTGTTCCATATTCCGTGCTGCATCTATTAGTGGATCAAGCCATTGAGCACAAAGGCTATTTGATTAGAGCATGATTTAATGCTCATGGGATGAAACTGCCCATTACAGAAGTGTGGGTCTCTCCTTTTCTCATGGATTATTGGCCACCAATCCATCAAGGCAAGAGAAGTGGGGGAGGGGGGCTGTCAGGGCTTGCATGGCCCTGAGTATGATGGATTGACTTCCAGGACCATCTTCATTAAGGCAGTTCAAGTCTATTCATAGTGAACAAAGGTTATATAGAACTTTGAGAAAGGGGTAGGGATTTTCAGGGTGGGTATACATACTTCATGGCTGGGAGCCTAAGGTACTGGGATGCCTTATTTGCATGGAGAGGTATCCCATATTCCTGGAAGTTGAACCTGTAATTTCCCTAAGGACTACATGACATTCTTCTGGTAGAGGATGTGGAGATCAGGCTTCCCCAGGCAGAGAAAAGGAAGCCTGCTGACAAAGGGAGTCCTCCATTTCTGCCCAAGCTCAGGGCTCTCCAGTAATGAGGGACTGTGGCCTTAGAAGCATCGTTTCCCAACATAGAAACAATAATCTAGGGTTTTATACAATGAAAGCTCTTCTGACACTGCCATAGTCCAACTACCAGATAGTTCCCCAGCCTGAGTCACATATGCTTTGACCACTCAGCTGTAATATCTGGGGCCAGCCTTACCAACCTGTTGTCACAGTGCCTGGTGTCCCAGAGATGAGTATTCTAGGGTCAAACTAGAATCTGACTTTACAGCACATCATCTTCCCTTTTCAGAAGGAACTGTCATTCAAAGCTATAAAGAAGTTACTCAAGGTCATTGAGCTAAATGAGGTTCTCAGACAGCTCATCTAAATATAGACCATAGGTTCCTTCCATATCACCACCAAGCCTCTTATTAATTTATATTCTGAATCATTCTTAAATGAAATTGAGGTTTTGAATTTAATAAGTGCATTCTAGTGTTTAAATCAGCCTCCTGTGCATTTTGTGTGATAGGAATAAAGTCCACTGAGGTTAATCCTAATGGTGCGCTTGTCTTCCCTATTAAAGATCCAGACATCTGTCTTGTGGTGAATTTCCCAAAATACCAAGTGCCATAACACCACCTGAAGCAGTCAGAGACCTTTCCTGGGTCTGGGAGCCATGATGGAAAAGTGTAGTGTCTCTGTAACCAGGCACTGTAGCTGGTGCCACTTATAGACCATTTAGCACTGAGACTGAGGTCCAGCTGCAATTACCTCAGCACTTTACAAGCCACCTTAACAGAAAATTGAATTTGGTGATTAGACCTTATCTAAAAAGACAGTCTTCCAACACAGCCCTCCCTTATCTTTCCCTAGTGCAGTCTTACCCCACTGCCAGTGTACAGCAGCATCCTTAGTTTGCTCTAGTTCATCCAGTTGATCTTGATTTCATTTGCTTCACTGATACAATCAACCCTGCTTCCTAGACTCAAAGAAGTCTGTCTGGGACCTTGTAACAAAGAACTTAGAATATGTCTGTTTTAGTGGGTCTCTATCTAGATCATTATCCCCAGCATCCTGATTAATGCTGGGATTGCTCCTAGCAGTGTGCAGAAGCCAATTTCCCATCTATGCCTCCCAAAGCTATATTTTCTTATTTCACTAGAAAAATAGGAAATTTCTCTCATATACTAAGTTCTTCTTTACTTGGCTCAATCTTTGTTAATATGGCAGCATTTGAGAATATACTTGGTGAGTTCAGAGCTGAGTACCAACATTCAGCAACTGTAGTTTCAAACGTGTTTTCCCAATCTATCTAAGCCCCAGCTTCCATTCTTTTCCAAGAAAGCCAGTTGAATCTACTCTGTGATGTCTAAGGAAATATATCCTAGGCACATAGTATCTTTCTGCTTCAGTACAAAAATAAGTGTTTGAAATATTATCTACTGTTACTCATTAAAAGCATTCTCATTATCAAATTGAGAATGTGTAAATTGTTCTTTGTATGGTAGTATAGGAGAACAGTTGTGCATTCAAAGCATTTATATGAGTTAATGGATTCAGGTTCCAGTTGGTTTCCCTGGGTCTCCTGCATTCCAATTGTTCCCTTTACAATTAATATATTTCACGGCAGGCTGACAGGGTAATTGCTCTAAAATCCTGCATTAATCTGGTTACACCCTGCTCAAAAGTCCTCGATGTATCCTGTCATATAATTCAAACACACACTATTCATCTTGAAGCTGCCTACTTTTATTCAAAGGGCAGCTAAAAGGACTGGGAAGATAGCTCAATCCATAAACTACTTGCCAGACAAGCATGGAGATCTGGGTTGGATTCCCAAAACCCACGTTAAAAAAGAAAATTGGAGCAACATGTGTTTATAGTCCCAGCACTGAAGAGGCAGAGACAAACAGATTTCAAAGCTCACTGGCTGGCCAGCCTTGCTTAATTGGTGAGTTCCAGGCCAGTGAAAGACTCTGCCTCAAAAAGTAATGTGGAAGGCTGATGAAAATACCTGCAGTTGTCCTATGACCTTCATGTGTACCTGCATATACATGTATGCACACATGAATTCATATATGCATAAGACACACACACACACAGGAAATACTGGCTGTAAAAAGTTTAGCAGAGGGCATAATTTGACACATTAAGTCTTGCTTTGTCCATTTTTCTTCAAGTATTGCCCAGTTCAGCTACAGCTCCCTACAAATCAATGTTTTCTAGACCATTCTAGTATGTCTTATCTCTATGCACTATTATCTCGTCTGTCAATACTTGCCATTTCACCCAAGTCCAACTCAAATGTTAACATACCCACTGCTCTTTGTTTGTGATTCCTACTGGAGGTAATCTTAGGTTTTTCTGGATAGTAATTTCTGGAGGTGATTTCTTTGATGATGATGATGATGATGATGATGATGATGATGATTTGGTTACTTTATCATGTTCTCCTGGGACTCTATAAATATTCCATGCTGCTTTTGAAATACTACCAAAGGCATTGACATAGGAACAGTGACCCCTTAGAGGTTAACACATTTCCAAGCCTAGGCACTGACTCCAGCTTGGATGAATGAAAGAAAACCATGGGTTTTAAAGTCCAGCAGATGCAAGTATGAGTCTTATCTTTGAGATTTTATAAATGTTCAGCCTTGGAAATTAACATCAGTGAGAATATCATTTATAGAATATTGCTAATACCCATCTTTTGAAGATAATCTTTGAAAGATTCTAAATAGTAGGAAAAACCAGGGTTCTGGCAAACTGGATATGGTAAGCAAATGACAAGCTTTGTTTCATTAATGAATTGAAGAAAGAATTGTGTCTTTGCTGGGAGTCCATACAGCTTATCTGGTATCTGGATCTCAATATCAGTCAAGGTTGGCTGTCAACCTCAAGGTGTCATTTTGCCTTGAGAAGTTCAGTCAAGAGCACACACTGTATTCATAAAGCCAACAGTGCAAATGGAAAGTTCTTTTGGCTCAGCTGTCATAACCACATTTCTTTGTGAGAAGATGGGCTTTGCTTTGCTTAAGAATGAGCTGTCCCATCATCTTTTAATCAGAGCATGAGGAGTTTGCCATACTCACTTTGTACAGATGACTAGGAGATGAGGACACTTGTCTAAATATCTCAAACCTAGTTAATGATGGAACTTGGTTTGGACACAGAAAGGGGCCTGGTATAGCACTAAGACATTTAGTATTAGTTGTGTGTCTTTTGTTGCCTTTCCACCTAGTCTTAGTTAATGCCTGCTCCACTACAACAGCTTCCATCTCATTTGAGTTGGTTAGTTGCTTTTGCTTTTGAACCAGAGGGTAAGGAACTTACAATGGAGCCAGCAAAATGTGTTCTCATTATGCCAATGGTAGGGTTGGGTATTGTTCTGCAGTGGAATCAATTTGGTTTATGCATCCAAGCTTTAAAGGAAAATCTCTTCACAGAGGATAAGACACAGGCACTGCTTTTCTTGTACAGAGAAAATTGGAGTACAGTTAGATGAAAGCTATGTCTAAAAGATAAAAAAAAAAACCATTTTAAATTTGCATTTGGATGCTTTTGACGTGATGTAGGCTCAATCAAAGTAAAGTTCTGCAAGCCTTAGAAAATCAAAGCCGAGGAACACAGAACAACATGCAAGAGCCATGTATTTCTCTTTTATCTTCACTTCATTCATGTGGCAATGATGTGTCAGCGTCCTTCCTGGCTTCTAAATGTATGTGTGTTTTTCCTCAGAAAACTACAGTTGCTTCGGATAATGTTCATACTCTTTAAAATAAATGAATTGCTTTGCAATCTATTGACTGGCAAATTTAATTATTTTTTGAGATTAAAATGGGCAATCGTAATAGATTAAAATTCCCTCACTGGATGAATACTCTAGGATGCCATTTACTAAGTTCCCACATGAGTGAGATAATGCATTACATAATTTGTGTTTGTGTAGTTATGATGAACTATCAATTTGAAAGTCACAATTTGAGATATTTAAGAGCCTGGGGTAGAAGTTAAACTCATTCATGCATTTCTTTGAAGGAAAGAAAATCACTTTTTTAATGTTTTATAGTTCAGTGTTGGGTGTGTCTGTATGCTCAATGTAGGATTTTTGTCCCTTTGGCTTGGCAGCTGACATCACCAGGGCTGGAGGTTCAGTCCAGGAAATTGGAAGGTGCCTGATCCACTCAAATCATTGGAAGGTAACATCAAGGAAAAGTGAAGTCCATGGTAGGCATGGTTGACTCATCCTCCAGGCCTATGAAAACCTAAACTCTTAGTAGGTTGACATTTTATCTGAAGACAGTCTTCAGTCAACTTAAGCTCTTCACTGGTCACAGGGAACAGAGAAAGCAGAAAACATGGATGACCAGGAACTAGACAGATCCTGGACAGTAGACAAATAGGAAAAGAGGACACAAAGAAGGTAAACATTCAGCTTCTTCCTCGTCCTCTTAAGCAAGCTTTGTTTCCTGACTACAACAAAGGCCCTCTTCTGGCTGGCAGGTCCAGGCTGACTATAAACATTTAAGGCTAGTCCTTAATATGTATAGCAGGAGTTTGGGTCTATCAGCTCCCCTTCATTTGTTTAAGCTGTTCAATCCAAAATTAGAAGTAGGCACCTTGCCCTATGTCACCCCAAAACACTTAAAACCCTCAGCCTTTCATGGGAAAATATGGATTTGGGGCCCCTGTCTGCTCTGTGGAGAATCTGTGTCTTTCCTGTGTGTAATAGTTTGTTACCTGCTGTTTACCTGTGAGTGAGATTTTTCTTGTCTTTTAAATTTCTAGGTGGCAGAGAAAACCAACCCAATCCACAGGTTGAGTGGGAAAAGTATCGGGGACTCTGGGCATCATAGAGTTACTTCACTTCTTCTGAACTTGCCTCATTCACTTCATAGTCTATCGGACGCACACGAAGTAAATGCTCAAACTGTAATTGGATAAGTCACAGAACATTGGGCTTTCTGTGATGTGCACTGAACCTTTTTCTCCTGAATGATGTTTATTCATCCAGCTAAAAAGATTGAAAATTAGTGCTGCTCCTTCCTTGTGAAGACGTTCTATGATAGAAACAGATATTATGTCTTATCAACATAAGACTTCTACATCCATCATGAACATTCTAAAACTGTGCACAACCATAATTAAAATTAAGTGTCTTTCACCTAGGCCAGATCTTGCAACCATATTTACCAAATCAGCAAAGAAGCGAGGAAAAAATTGATATGTAGCCATAGTACCCTTCTCTTTACTTTTTGTAACAACTCCTAATGTGGTTAAATATTAATGTTGCATTAATATTAATAGTACATAGACCTACTGGGATGCATTTCCAACATGAAGATGAAAGCTGTCCTTCCAAATGCAAAAGACAGAGGCAGCATTTGCAAACTGAACCTCTCAGCGATTGCACAACTTTGTGTGTGTGTGAAGACTCTTAAATTGAGGTATAACTTATATATACTAAAATGCACACATCTCCTGGTTTCAGTTCAGTGGTTTTTGTCTGCTTTACACACCCATTTGTTGTCTGTCTTTTGAATGCCAACAATGTTAACTTTTTCTCATTATGGCTTTAAATTCACTAAAAACCGTTGATGTTGAAAATCTTTCTTCACATGTCTTTGGGTGACAGTATTCAAGCCTTTTTTTAAAAATAGAAATTCTTTTTCTTTCTGGGCTGGTATGAATTATTTGAATATTCTGAATGGAAAGGGTTTAACTGTGTTATCTATATTATTATGTTACACATTAAATATACTACCATTTTTTGTTTTCATTTTAACTGTCTTTTAAAAAGCCAAACTTACATTTTGATGAACTTAGTTTTTATTTTATATTTAATTGAGTTTTCCCCCTATTTAAAAAAATATCTTTCTCATCAATATCAGGAGCTGGTTTTGTTTGTTTGTTTGTTTGATTGTTTGTTTTAGAGGCCAGGTCTCCAACTCCTGGGCACCGGCCACCTACCTAGTTGAGCATGCTAAGTAGTTAGATCACTGCATGCAATATTCTTGCCCAGCTTCAGGGTGCCTTCTTGCTGTAACAGAAATATAACCCATGTTACAGCATTTACATAATCTATAATCCTTGATGGGATTAGCCCTTTTGTGTGTTTTCTCTCTTATTCTCTCTATATAGTTATCCAGTTGTTTCTGCACTCATGGTAAAGGTGATGTTTTTTTTTTCCTTTGAGTTATCTTGACCCAATTCTTAAAATAAACCAGTTAGCTGTTTCACTGGAAATCAGTTGGCTCTATGTGAGTACTGTGGTCTCTTCCATCGACTCATGCAGATATTTCCCAAATGAAAGTGGTTTGCTTTTACAGTGAGTGATGTAAAGTGATACACCTGCTGCAGAACCATCCTTCAATTTTTTAAATTACTCTATATATTTCTAGCCTAGTGAAAAGTAGTATAATCCTCTCACCTGTGAATGGACAGCAAGCACATCTCCCACCCAGCGGCACAGTCCTGAGGGTAAACAATGGACACGCTACATTGTATGTCATTTGGCCAAATTTTGATATTCAGTTAATGGATTTGCGACTTAGCTATTTTGATATTCGGTGACTTTCTTAGGATGTAGCCATACCAAAGTCAAGGCAACAGTCTGTACACATCTATTTTAATCTGAAAAATCTATAGTGATTGTTGTTGATAGTCAGTTTTAACTCAAGTAGTTCATTCAGGTCCTTAAGTTCTCTCTCTCTCTCTCTCTCTCTCTGTGTGTGTGTGTGTGTGTGTGTGTGTTGAAAGTTCTATGTCTATTTTCATCAAATGCATTTCTTTTTAGATGCTTAGAATCTTCTTGTCATTTTCTATCAGCAAAGTCTGCTGCGACAGTATAAAGAAAACTGACGGCTTGATAAGTAAGATTGAAATTTCTGATTTGTGACTGTGAAAGAATGTCTAGTTATTTGATTTCTTTCAAAATATTTTGTAGGTATTGCATTTTGTCTAATTTCTTTCTAGGTTTTTCTTTTAAAATGGTTATATGTTTATATATATGTATATGTTTCTGTATATTGTGTGTATGTCCTAAAACTTATTTAAATTTACTTTGTAATCTAGTCTTTTATATAGTTGACTTCTTTGAAGGTTTTCTTTATATCTTCCTATGATGCTCGTAAATAAACTCCTTTTTTCTTCTTTAATAGGATTAGAAAGGACTTACAGTATTGAAAATTGAAAAGCAGACATTTTGACTGTGTGTATTTTAATGTCAGAAAACATTTGGAATTTTACCAAGAAAAATATGCTATCTATAATTAGAGCTGTTAGGTTGACTTTATTTTGTTTATTTATTTGTAGGGACCTTTTATTGGGTAGAAGAAATTTCTTCCCATACTTATATTTATTGAGAATTTTTCTTTGTTAGCTTATTTGTTTTTCATGTATAACTAACTGCTGAGTTTTGTGAGGTGATGTTTTCCATCAGTATTAGCCTCATGATAATATGGTAAGCTGCATTGCTTTTCCTATATAAAATCCTTCTGGGAATAATCATAATTGTATTTGATTCACTAAAATTTTATAAAATCATGTTGCCTCTACCAGTATGAGAAATGTTTGGGATTGTCCTTTTAGAAATTTTACTTTGTATTATCTGTTGTTGGGGCACTGGGGTGACCCTGGTTTCCCAGAGAAATTTTAGGAAGAGCCTTCTTTTCCCACGAAGAATTCATGTAAAACAAATAGTATTTTTCATTTAAAGACTGTGAAGAATTTATTACTGAAATTATCTGAGCATGTGGTGAGCTTCTGGGATTTGTACCTCCTAAGAAGTTGTTACTTTCATATGAATAGCAAATTGATTGTATAAAGTTGCTCATTTTGTTCCCTTGCTCTTTTCCTAATGCTCGCATGAGCTGTGATGGTGTCTCTCTCAGTGTTACTCCTGACAAGTGATGCCTTCATCTGCCTTCTGTTATTTATTAATCAGTTTTGTTACAGCTCTTTCAATTTCATTGGTATTTCAAATAATAGGGTATTTTGTCTTACTGATATTTCTATATTTCATCAGTTATTCCTCAATGGTCATTATTTATTTATTTTTTGTTTACTTTGAGATTAATTTGTTCTTTTCCTACAGCAGGAACATATCGACAATTTTAAGGTCTTAAAAATGAAAGCCCTTAGTGCTATCAATTCTTTCTAACCAATGCTGTAGCTGCATATCATAGATTTCATTATGAACTATTCATTTGGCTATTACCCTACTATCCTATTATCCTATCACTTTCTATTATCCTACATAAACTTTCATCTGACCCTTTTTTATTTAGTAATGTATTATTTAATTTGTAAATATATGAGAAACCCCCAGACATGATTCTCATGTTGATTTTTCATTTATTTTTATCGTGAACATGGAAAATGTTTTCTACGGGTTCGTTCCCTTTGCATTCACTGAGACATGTTTTAAGAATATAGTCTCACTTGATAAAGGTTCATGTACACTTGAAAGAAATGAGCACATTGCTATTAGGTGTCTTTCATAGTTAAGGTTTCTATTGCTGTAATAAAATACTATAATCGATGGTAATTTGAGGAAGAAAGGGTTTATATCACCTCATCAATTACCATTTATCATTGTGGGAAGTTGAGATCGGAACTCAGGGCAGGAACCTGGAGTCAGGAACCGATGCAAAAACCAGAGAAGACTGATGCTTACTGGTTTGTTCCTTGGACCCTGCTTAGTCTGTGTTCTCATTGAACCCAGAACAGAGAACTGGACCTTATACATTAACCATCAATCATGAAAGTGTACCAACAGGTTGGGCACAGGTCGATCTGCTGGGGGGATTTTCTCAATTGAGATTCACTCTTCCAAAATGACTTCAGTTTGTGTCAAGTTGACATAACAGGTAGCCAGAATAGCGTTTCATTAACACTTGTAATTACATTATAGTTATGGAGTGTCACTCAAGCCCAGTAAATTCTTGCTGGTTACTTATCTTTCTCTTCTATTAGTTGCTTAAATGAGCTTTAGTGTTTCCCAAGGTCAGTTTTTGTTTCCTGGACTTTGAAGTTCTATTGTTAAAGCACAATACAATTAGATCTGCTATATTTTGGTAATTTGATAGCTTTATCAGCAAGAATGGGAGGATACAAAGGATGGGATAAACATTGAGATGTAACAAGAATAAATTAATTTTAAAAAAAAGAAAAATAAATAAAAATTAAAAAAAATTTAAAAAAAGAAATGTATTTCTTTATCTCTGATGATATGTCACACTTTGACACAAGAGATCAGATCCAAGAGATGCAACAGCCATGGCCTCTGTGGGCATCTGCACTCATGTGCACAAGCCTTCCTTCCACGCATGCATGAGCACACTCGTACATGCACTCATGCAAGCACACACACACACACACAGAGAGAGAGAGAGAGAGAGAGAGAGAGAGAGAGAGAGAGAGAGAGAGAGAGAGAGAGAGGTACATAATTTAAAATAATAAAATTTAAATCTCATAAAAGTATTTTTAGTTTAAAAATGTACTCATATATTATTTCTTATACTGTCATTTGGCCAAACTTTTGAGACTAATTTTTTCATCCTTGAAAGTTTACTTTCAAATTTTTATAAAGAAAGCTAGCTTGCAATACATTCTCTTGATTTTAAATGGATGAAAAAAGACCTTATTTAAGATAGAGGCGATATATCAGAGACTGAGGGAATGTCCAACCAATGCCTGGCCCAACTCAAGACCCATCTCATGGGAAAGAACCAACACCTGACACTACTAACAATACTCTGCTATTCTTGCAGATAAGAGTCAAGCAGAGTTGTCCTCTGAGAGGCTCCACCCAGTAACCCCTCGAAACAGATGTTGAGACTGACAGACAAACATTGTGCATTCTTAGGGAGCCTTGTGGAAAATGATGGGATGGAGAAAAGGACCTGGAGGTGACAGAAGCTTCACAAGAAGACCAACAGAGCCAACTAACCAGAGCCCAGAGGAGCCCGCTGAGACTGAAGCACCAACTGAAGACCATGCATGGACTGGACCTAAACCCTCTATAAAGATGGGCAGCTCAGGCTTCATGTGGGTTCTCTAGGAAGGGGAGCAGGCCATCTATCTGACATGGACTCTCTTACCAGCTTTTCAATTACTTCCCCCCTGGTGGGATTGCCTTGCCATGCCATAAGGGAAGAGGACACATTTAATCCTGATGCAACTTGATAAGCTGGGGTGGATAGGAAGGGGGCTCCCCTTTTCTGAGGAATGGGGAGGGAGAGGAGGAAGAGGGAGAAAGGGTGGGACTAGGAGGTGAGGAGGCATGGGGCTAGAAACAGGATGTAAAGTGAATAATAAATAAATAAATACATAAGTAAATATGTAAATAAATACATAAATAAACTTACTTAAAAACGAAAAAGACCTTATTTGCACTTTATTTTTGAGATATTTGTTGTCTAAATATAGAATTACAAGCTTTTATTTTTTTCATTCAGTAAAGCCATTTTCTTATTTTTATCTGACTTAAGTGGTTTCCAATAAAGTGTACATTGTCATTCTTCTGTATGGACTCATCATTTTCCTCTAGCTGATTATAGTATTTTTTTTAATGATTTCAGCAATGATATTAGGATGTGAATTAGAGTGTCTTCATATTTCTTCTGCTTGCGTTAATTTTGAGCTCATTTGGACCCACTACAAAGAAAACTTCCTAAAAACTACCCAGTGACCTGTGTAAATAGATATATTTGTGTCTGGATGTTAGACACAGCAGTTGGTACCTGATACTGGGTGAGTGTTGGGGAATAATTCCAGCTGGAGCCATGATGCTTTGATTCCTTTTCTTACTCAGTTAGTTTCCATAGATGCAAATCATATGGATTATTTTTTTACTAGCTTTGAGAGGACCTGTTTGCAGCCTTTTCAATAGATCTACAACTCTACGGGTAGGCACAGAGGTTGATTGGTATGTGGCAGGTGATGATAATAGATAGATGATAGATGGCAGATAATTAGCAGAGAGAGAGAGAGAGAGAGAGAGAGAGAGAGAGAGAGAGAGAGAGAGAGAGAGAGAGATGAAGCATACATACATACAAAATAGATGATGACGTCTTTGAGACACCAGAAATTTAACTTTTTCCTTTGTTGGATTCTTTCATTTCGTAGGCTGAAATCACATTTAGTAACCAAGGCTCTGAATTCCAAAATTACCTACTCTTCTCTCTCTCTCCAGTCAAAAATTCCTCTTTCCTCTCTGTGAGAAGGGAAAAATTAGCCTAGAAAAAGCACAAAATATCAAAGAAGAGGTTAAGAAGTTTGCCTCTGGAGCCCAGGTCGCGATGGTCCCTTTCTTAAGCGTTGTTTTCTTTAGGTGTGTAAGGAAAGCACGTGTTCTAATCATTCTGAGTCTTGTTGTCTCTATTGCAAAGTGAAAATCACTAGAGTTGTTGTTAGAGACAAAGTAAGAAGTGGATAATCTTTTCCACGCCAAGAGTTTTGCAGGGGAGGTATTCAGATTGTTCATAGATGCTATTAGTTTTGTTCATTAGTATGTGACGATGAAGCCCTTCGGTACTTTTTTATTTTAATTTAATTAATTTATTCAGATTACATCTCAATTGTTATCCCATCACTTGAATCCTCTGGCTCCTCCCTCCCTCCCGCTTTCACCCTATTCCCCTCCCCTAGGTCTATGACTAAGGGGAAACTCCTCCCCCACTATATGGCCGTAGGCTCTCAAGTCTCATCTTGGTAGCCTGCTAAACAATGATTTTACAGACTGGAGTGATGTTCTTTAACACGGATAGATCTCCGTTTGACCAAGTGCTTCATTTTTCTCTATGTTCCACATTCAAGTGGCAACAACGGGAACACGTAATATTTGAAAGATCAAGTGTATCTTCTGTGTATCACAATTCTGAGGGACCTGGAGGCCACAATCATGTTTAATGATTTGCTGGAAAGACTAACACTACATGTGTGTAGTCACAAACATGGATATAATTAATTACGGTAAAAGGATACATAACAGACTCCGCAGCAGCAAGGGGGCTTCTGGGTAATCTCTAGGTGAAAGCAGAGATCTTAGGGCCTCTAAGACAGGAGACCCCGAGGGAACACACATCATCGCCCCACCTTTGAGTTGTGATGTTGGTGATTTGTGGTCATTTCAAGAAGCTCAGTGTAGACTCAGTGCCTGGGATTTGTATTGCAGCCTACATGCAGGTACGCTCCACCCATATCTAACGGAGTTTCGTATTCCTAAAGGAAAACTGGCTCAAACTTAACTATGTTTCTAGAAACAGTTTCAGGTGTCAGTAGAGTGACATATTCACTTCAACTGGGAACAGTTTAAAGAATTGTAACGATCTTTTTGCCAATAACATCGCCAAGGCTCTGCCTTGCGGCCGGTTTTTCTAGGGAAACTGGTTTGAGACCTGCCATGTTTCTTCCTTCTCATGTGCGGGGTTGTAGCTGTGCTCATTAAGGCCTCCTACGTCACTCCTAATCCCCTCAAACTGTCTACAGGCTCAATTACCAGATAAAGGGAAGAAAGGAAAAGGTTAGTATCTAAAAGCCCCGGTTTTCTGCACTATATTTCTAGCTCAATTCCACATATTTTTGAATTAAAAATTCCTACAACTATTTCTTTTAAAGTTTTACTCTATGGGAGGCAGGGATTTTGCTGTTGTTATTTTTGTGTTTGTTTTTGTTTTTTTAACAGATACAGAGAACGGTGGTAGAATCACATCACTTGGTTTTCAAGAAGAGCTTTTTCATTATGCAGTCTCTAGCCAACTGTACTAATTATTAGAACATGTTTGATTTTATAATCACTGCTAAAATAGAATCGCCGCTGATCATGTAAGATTTAGATAAAAACAACACTTTGATTCATTTGCTTGTTAGTATCGCCTACTGCGGAAATAAGTTGCGCTCTGCAGTTGCATTTTGTGGTTTCTTACGGTGATGAAAAAAGATACATCATGCTTTCCTATGGGATTACATCTCTGCCCATATCCTTGATAGTAATCCATTTTCTCTCTAAGAAGTCATCTCATATATTGAATTGAGGTCTAGCGTTTAACCAATAATGTACTGGCTTGTTTCTAACCTTATTCCATTAGAAGTTATTTGAAAGTGTGTGTGTGTGTGTGTGTGTGTGTGTGTGTGTGTGTGTGTGTGTGTGTTCGCGCACACACACGCGCGTGCACATGTGTGTAGATGCGGTGAAATCATATTTTGGCTTATTAGAGTGGTATAACTAATTAAGAATTCATTTGAAGTTAGTAACAATTGCAGATCATACTTTTAAGCTTGATATTCTGGAAAGTAAAAACTAACATGTTTAAACAACCTTACTGTTTACCCCAAAGCTCACAAACTTAAAATCTTGATCTTAAGAGAATTCCTTGATCAAAACACACACTTATGTGTAAGACTGTCGTGTCAGAGCCCAGCCTTTGGGCAAGCCTTGCTATCTGGGACAGCCTCCTCTCACGGATGGCCACAGCCCTTTATTGAGACATTGTCTTTGAGTCTCTAGCCAACAGACAGCCAGGCACCAGGATCTCTCACCTGGAAACAGAAGTCAACACTGAAGTTGAAGTATTGTGGTCACATCCTGTTCCCCACCTCCTTTCCTGCCTCCTGGCTGGAAACTAAGCAGCTGGCTGCAGCAGCCTTGCACCATGAAATCTCCCTTCACAGCCATGTATATAAAGAGATCTCACTCTGGCCACGTGCCTCATCTCTTGGGGACCCAAGTATGCTGTCAATCTCTAGAGCTAGAGCCCACACCACGCTCTGTCTATCCAGAGCATTAATGACTCCTCTAATGAACTCCTAACTCACCAGTAAACTGCTTCAGTGTCCTTCTGGAAACACACGAAAGCCTCTCAGTATTTTAATTATTGAAAACATTATAAATTGATAAAGTAACTTCATTTTTTTCTGTATATATTCACTCTACTTCTTGGGTTATTTTAATTATTTACTGCCTTTTACTTTAAGTTTCAACACTCCTATGTTGTACTGTATATTTTAAGGCTCTTTTTTTCCTTCTAAATATTATTTTAGCTTTTCCCCAGTTCTGCTGTGTATTTCTTTTGATCAGTTTAATTTTGTCATTTTGTAATGCTTTTATGATTCTTCTTTAACCTATGAACTATTTACACATCTGATTTTTAAATGTTTATTAAAATAGAATGACAAAGTGCTTTTCTAGCTTCTAATGACTTAACTACAATATAATCAGAAAGTTTTTTCCTAATTGTTAGTTCTCTAAAATGTACTAGGAGTCTCTTCACAGACGAATATGCCCTCAGGTCAGCTTCATCTGCAAGCTGCACCTTTGAAAACACCGTCTGAGGGCTCTGAGTTGGAATGTGCGCCTCTGCTTTTGGAATTTTAGCCTTCTTTGTGGATTCATGCCATCCTGTTTACTACTGACCAGCCTCCCTGAGCCCTTCTGAAAAGAAGAAGCCTTCTACCCACTCTCTTATGGCTTGTTCTTCCCCTGTCTATTTATTCTTTTTTGTCTGTTTGTTTGTTTGCTTTGTTTTATGAATGGGGTCTCACTATATAATCCAAGGTAACTTCAAACAAGTGTTCCTCCTGCCTCAGCTTCCTGGGGGTTGGGATTACAGGCATGTGGCGTTATACTTAGCTAACCTCCCTCTCTTATGACACCTATTGCACAGGAAAAGTTTCCTTCTGCTGTGATGTACAGAGCACTTGTTTTTGGACCACCTGAAATATGTTTGAAAAATGCAGGCTTTAAATTTTTTTTTTTACCGCAGAATATTGAATATTTTAATTAGGCTCTCAAACCTGCTGTGTTAGAACTGAAAATACAGAGCTACAAATATCACTGTCAGTTTTGTGACCACTCAAAGATGATATCTTCTTACTGTTGTTAATTTGTTTGTCTTTTATAGTCATGTCTCCATAATCCAACATCAAATTAATTAATGTTAATGAATAAAAGAAATAATAGTGACCATATAGATGACTCAGTGGCTAAAAGGATATACTTCTTTTGCAGAGGACCTAAATTCTGTTCCCACCAGCCTCATAAGACAGCTCACTACTATCTTTAATTCTAACTCCAGGGACATCTGCCTTCCACTCAGATGTACATACTCTTACACAGACATACGCACACACACACACACATGCACACATACACACATACACACACGCATACCACAATTTTTAAAAAAAGAAACAATAAATGTAGTATTATGTTAAAAAAAAAAAAAAAACAATTCCAGCAGTTGCCCATGTGGTACAATTTTAGGGGAGGCTAATTGTTTGACACAGCCTTAGGTCTGAGCAATTCTCCCAGCTTTTAGTGCCCTGACTGAAACGTTAACAGTTCTGTAAGGTTTAACTGGTCAAACCTATTAGCATTAATGTATTCATGACTTCTGAGTATTTGAATTGCCAGGGTCCATTTGACATAACAGTCCCCTCCGTCATTACCCTGGCCCTTGTAGCTGAGAATGAAAGGGGAAGTGGCTTGCCAAGGTGTTCAGGAGGAAGAAGGCAAAGTCGGAAGCAGAGTCCTTGCAGTGTTCAGGAACAAAGGAAAGAAAGAGTGAAACTATTCTGAAGAAAAGAAAGCAGCCAGATAAGCTACAGCTGCCTTCTCGTGGTTTGCTGAGAAGGTATAATGCACAGACCTATGCATAAAGTGCAAGTGAGAGGAGACGAAGAGTCAGATTCACTCACAAGCACAAAGCTGAGTCTATTTATACCAGGAATTAAAATTATAATTAAGCCAGCTAAATCTCAAAACTTCCTAGTGTAGTTTTGCCTTTATTTTCCTCTCTCTATAAATAACAAAATTTGGATTATACTCACATATGGCCACTAGTTTTGAGATTTAAAGGGAATATGACTAAAACCACTATTTCACCTTGATTCAAGCTAATTAAATTTTCCCGTAGGCCCAGATTAAGTTACAAAATATGCTGATTCAATAGAGATGATAGAGATGTTTAATCACCACCACCACCACTACCATGGCCACTGCCACCGCCATCATCATCATCACCATCATCAACATCAACATCATCATCATCCTCACCATAATCATCAGTAATAGTAATAGTAGTAAATCATCATCATCATCATCAGTAGTAGTAGTAGTAAGGATTTGACCCAGGGTCTGAAACATGCTAGGGAAAAGCACCTTATTACTAATTTCTACTAAGGCTCTATCTATCTATCTATCTATCTATCTATCTATCTATCTATCTATCTATCTATCTATCAATCATTTATCTATATATCTACTTGAGACATAGCCTCACTAACTTACACTACTTAGCCTTGAATTCTGTCTGTAGCTCCAGCAGGCTTTTAATTTTCAGTCTTCCTGCCTCAACTTTCCTGGGTTGGGATTACATTTCTTCACTAATGGGCCTTGCTATTATTTATTTTATTTTTTATGTTACCTTGTGTTTATTGGCTATTACAAAGAGTGTGGTGCTTATTTTTAAATATTTGAACATAATAACCTTAAAAAATCATGTAGAAAAATGAAAATGTTATTTAAAATGGCTGAAGCCAATACAGAAGTCTGTTAATATACAAATGAATAAATAAGCATATAAAAATTTACTACTTGATAAAAAATATGTGGCCTATATATGTTTTTGTTTTGTTTTGTTTTTATTTATTTTTATTTTCTTTTAATTGATCTACTCTCTTTTTTTTCTCTTCAAAATCTACCACCAGATGGCAGTAAATGCACCGGCTATTCTCTGAAAAAAAAAAAAAAAAAGTGGCAACAACCTGATGAATTACAACTGAGTTTGTTTACAAGTGGTTTGTAGGAATAAATTTTCATTGGCAGGAAGAAAAACTGGGGGGGGGGGGGGAGTAGGTTGAATATTTTTAATGCTAATTGGAAGATACCACAAGACCAGTGACAAAGAAGATATCACAAGGCTAGTGACAAAGAAGAACCAAAATAGAAAATGTTTCACACTGAGTTTGGGAGAGAAAAAAATTTATATATAAATTGATCAATTTAAAAAAAAAAAAAAAAGGCCAAATCACATGAATGTTTAAACCAAGGACCTTCTGTTCAATGCTTGGTGAAATTTGACATGTTTGAAATATGTTCACAGATTCTCTGGCCAATACTTTCGCCTCTCTACTGTATAAACAATATGCCTGGGGGCAAATGGCAAAATGTACAACATCTTCCAAAATGCTGTCTATACCTTCAATACTCTTAAACTTACCAAAACCTGTCAGAAACAAGCTTCAATTCTACCCCATGATACAGCAGCACACAGGACTTTCTCTGAGATTAATCTAACTGGAATTGAAGGATGTCAACATGGACCACACTGCATAACATATGATGAGCAGAAGAGCATACAGAACAAGATAGATGCTGTGGTCCAGACACCCACAGAAACACAGCAGGCGCCTTACTTTGGGGTGTGACTTTAAAAGAGACTGGGAAATTGAAAGCATATCTAAGGAGCACAATCTGCCCCCAGTAATCATAAAGACTAAATCTGTAGAAAGGAGATGGAGAAAACTGTAAATACAAGAAAGGCCATTATGTGAGAGAGAAGTGACATAAGAAGGCAGCAGAACAAGCCAGATGTTGAAATTCTTAAGGCGCTAAAGAAATGTATGCAGCTTGTAGACCTTTGATTCTCAGTTCTTACAGCATGCGTGACTAAGACACAGCCTTGCAGCTCCTGCTACAAGCAACTGGAAATGCAACTCAAGCTGTCTTTGAAAAAAAGCCAAAACATAACAGAAAAGAAGCAAGCCAGCAAAATGTTCATGGGTCAGAAATGAGGAGGGGAGGATGGAAACTGGGATAGGGATGAAGGAGAGGGATGTTTTACGTCTTAGTTAGGGTTACAATTGCTGTGAAGAGACTCTTACAAAGGAAAGCATTTAATTGGGGGTTAGCAGTTTCAGAGGTTTCACCCATTACTATCATGATGAGAAGCATGGTGCCATGCGGGCAGGCATAGTGATGGAGAAGGAGCTGAGAGTTCTACGTCTGAATCATCAAACAGCAGAAAGACGGGCTGGCAAGATGGCTCAGCAGTTAAGAGTACTGTCTGCTCTTCCAGAGGTCTTGAGTTCAAGTGCCAGCAACCACATGGTGGCTCACAACCACCTATAATGCGATCTGATGCCCTCTTCTGGTATGCAGGTGTACATGCGGGCAGAATATTCATATATATTAAATAAATAAATAAACACATCTTAAAAAAAAAAAAAAACAGCAGAAAGAAAATGCCACATTGGGCCTGGCTTGTCAAAGCCTGCCTCCTGTAACACAATTCCTCCAACAATATCACACTGAAGTCCCACCTCCAAATAGTGTCATTCCCTGTTGGCCTACAGAAGGGGGAGGGGGCTTTTTTTTTTTCAGTACACCACACTAAGAGACTCAGAATGGGACATGATGCCCAATGGCTTTTATTCAAACAGTCACAAAGTTTAAGACCATCTTGACTGAAGAGAGCCAAGGAGTTGGAACAGAATCGCTAGCACAATACAGAAACCTGAGTTGGCACTTCATAAACCGAAAATCAATAAACAGGGGCAAGAACCTCTGCTATTAAGTTGTGGAGAAATTTGCCTCTGCAAAGAAAGTCACCCGGGGCTCAGACTTTACCCATGCTAACTAGTGCTCAAGGCACTGGAAGGTACACTGCATGATACCGGAGAAAAGTAAACTCCAACCCAGCTATAAAACCAATGATCTACAATGGTGACCTGCCTGAAGGATACACTGGTACAATGGTGGCACATAGCTTGTGGAAATAACCAGCCAATAGCTGGTGGAAATAACCAGCCAATAGCTGGTGGATTTAAGACCTACTGCGTGAAATGTTTGAGGCACCTATGAGCAACCACTGTCAGAGATGTATGGCCTCACTCTATTAGTATTGAGGGGGTTTCCCAGAACCCCTCTCTTACCATGCTGATAGCTTTTTTTTTTTTTTAAAGAAAGGGTTTATTTAAGCTTAAACTTGCAGGCAACAGTCCATCACTGAGGGAAGTCAGAGCATACTCTCAAACAGGGCAAGAGCAAGAAGGCAGGACTGATGCAGAGGCCATGGTGGGGTGCTGCTTACTGGCTTGCTCTGCCTGCTTTATTTTATTTTACTTTATTTTATTGTTTTTGTATTGTTTCCTTTGTTTTTGTTTATATATTTTTTATTTAAATAATTTATTCAGATTGCATCCCAATTGTTATCTCCTCACTTGTATCTTCCCATTTCCCCCTCCCTCCCTATTCCCTCTTTCACCCTATCCCCCTCCCCTAGGCCTGTAAAAGAAGGGGACCTCCTCTCCCACCATATGATCACAGCCTATCAGGTCTCATACAGATAGCCTGCTTCCCCTTCTTCTGAGTGCCACCAGGCCTCCCCACCAAGGGGAAGTGGTCAAATAAGGGGCACCAGAGTTCATGTCAGAGGCAATCCCTGCTCTCCTCACAACTGTGGAGAATGCACTGCCCATTGGCTAGATCTGAATAGGCAGTATAGGTTTACTGCATGCATTGTCCTTGGTTGGTATAGTAGTTTGTGCAAGTCCCCTGAGTCCAGACCCACCAGTCTTGATGGTCTTCCTGTAGTGTTCTAGGACCCTCTGGGTCGTTCTAGCTCTCCATTCTTCCATACCTCTCTCACCTAGAGTCCCAATAGTAAGTCCTAGGATCTGTCTCAATTCCTCGCTGAGTGAAGACTCTCAGAGGACATCCATGTTGGGCTAGTGTCTAATTATAAGTGAGTATATACCATGTGTATCTTTCTGGTCTGGTTAACTCACTCAGGATGATCATTTCTAGTTCCATTCATTCGCCTGCAAATTTCAAGATTTCCTTGTTTTCAATAGCTGAGCAGTATTTCATAGTATAAATATACCAGTTTCTTTATCCATTCTTTGACTGAGGGACATCTAGGTTGTTTCCAGATTCTGGCTATTACGAATAAGGCTGCTATGAACATAGTTGAGCAAATGTCCTTGTTGTGTGCTAGAGCACCTTTCGGATATATTCCAAGGAATGGAATAAATGGGTCTGGAGGTAGCTCTATTCCCAATTTTCTGAGAAAATGCCAGATTGATTTCCAAAGTGGTTGTACAAGTTTGCACTCCCACCAGCAATGGAGGAGTGTTCCCCTTCTCCACATCCTCGCCAGCATGTGCTGTTACTTGAGCTTTTCATCTTAGCAATTCTGATGGGTGTAAGATGGAATCTCAGAATCATTTTGATTTGCATTTCTCTGATGACTCAGGACATTGAGCATTTCTTTAAGTGTTCCTCAGACATTAGATTTTCCCCTCTTGAGAATTCTCTGTTTATGTGCTTACAGCATTTTAGCCTTGACCAGCTAGCTGCTTTCACAATGATCAGTCATGTTCAACACTGTACATTCTTGCTTTTGTTTGGTCTATGACTCATTGTAAAGTAGACTGGAAAATTACAAGGTATGTGAACTTTCTCAGCCAATGTTGCCAAATATTGAGGTGTTTGGATAAAAATAATGGTTGACCAGGAGTATAGATGACCCTCCCTCTCAATACCCCATTTCATCCTGCTGTCTCCAAATATCCAAGGGCATGCCTGAGGCAGGAAAAGGAGATATAAAGGTTATTGTACAATCCAACATTTAAATGGAATATTCCAAAAAGTAGTGGTGGTAAGTCTCTCCTTCCTTGAGAGACTCCAGGAGTAGCTGGAGGACCATGTTCCAAAGCTACTTTAAAGGATTCCTGGAGAAGTTCAGGCCAGATATATATTTGTAGACATTGTGTCCAGTCAGATACTGCACACTCTTTTTGGAACATTTGTGACAGGTGGGCTGATTAAATCATGATCCCAGTGGTTCAGAGATAATTAGCATGGTCCAGTAAATAACTAAAGCAAGGACACAACAGAACAAGTGCTCAGCTATTCAAAGCCAGAGTCTTTGAGTAGAGAAATTCTGCCCTTGGTTTATACCAATGTCCCATGCTAAGTACATTCAGAAATGTCCAGACGTCTGACCACTTTATGGAAAAGGAATTATAGATTTACATAAGCTCAATTTGTACTTGAAAACTGGCAAAACATTTAAATCAACCATTTGAAAAACTGGTGAGAGTAAATGCTCGTTAGTAGGCCGTGAACTACGTGTTGTGGGACATGAACACTTCTAGGCTTCCCTACACAGGCAAAGAAAACAGAGTTTGCTAGAGGGTGTTCATTTCCCTGCAGTCAGGAACACCCATTGGATGCTGTGATTTGATAAGGAATTAATGATTCGTCCATTCAGTTTTGCCAAAATCAGATTTTTCTATCAGGCTATTGGAAGCTTGTAAAAGTCACCTTACTATAGTAAACCCAGTTTAGCTACTTTGTTCAAAAGCCGAAAAATTGTGTAGCTGATCTTAGTTTTGGCATATCATCAAATAGCTCTCAGCAGACTTATTAATAGAATTTTACTGTGGAAAAAAAAAGTGGATGGTATTATAAAAAAAAATTAGTAGCAGGATGAGAGGAAAACAATATGAGAATAACAGTCTTCTCACCATAGAAAGAGAGCCTTTCATATCCTTGACAAATGAGATCTCATTTTTGTTTTGTTTTAAATAGCTCTGGCTAGTTTGGTCATTTATTTTCAGTCAGGTGAACAAGAAGAGTGAACCCGAATGTCAACAACAAGAATCTGAGGGTTGTAATTGGGAAGAGTTAAAGAAAAGAACATCAGCAGTCACCACTGCTGTGACTAATGGATGCTCTAGTACTGCAGGAAAATGTCACTGTAATGATGTGGACAAGTCCACATAATGGAAAGAAAGTGAGCTGGAGATGAGGAGAGGGGGCTGGGGGAAAGGATGATCTACTGAAACATACTGTATTTGGAAATGCCATAGTGCTCTACAATGATATTATGCATGCTAATTAAAGACAATTATGTGAATGGCTCCCTGTGTCACAAAGACGGGATTTTACTCCTGGTCATATTTTTGACAGAAAAACTGCAAGCACTCAATAAATGCTTGTTGAATAAATGCATGCTTTGTTTATTATGCTTCAAAATGTGTCATTACAGCAGTGCATGGTGGTGCATGCCCTTAATCCCAACACTCAGGGAGGGAGAGATAGGTGGATCGCCGTGAGTTCAAGGCCAGCCTAGTCTACAAAACAAATCCAAGGCATCCAAGGCTACACAGACAAATCCTGTCTCAAAACAAAAACAAAAACAAATAAACAAACAAAAAAACAAGTTGTCATTACAATTAAGACAGAAAATAAAAACTTTAAAAATTTTATTAATAGAGCAGATATTAAAAAAGAAATATTTTGAAACCCTATAAAGAATATTTTTCAGAATCATTAGATGTTGTGAGAGAGAAAACCATGATATGGGAGAGGGAAAAAAAAAAGAAATGAAATCCTTCCTGTGTGTTCACATTGTTTAAAAAGATATTTCAAAGTTTTACTATTTCCTCCTCTCAAAGTTGAATGACCTTAAAATAATACACTTTTAATTTCAGACATTAAGAATATATAACTCATTGCACACAGGAAAATGTGCATAAATAAAATATATGTATTACTTTTAGAAAACTATCAGACTTCTTTTTCTTTTTTTTCCAACAAGTTTCAGTATGTAGCCTGACCTAGCCCTAAATTGCCAATTCTCCTGCCTCAGTCTCCTGAGTGCTGGACTACAGACATGTGTCACTATGACTAGCCAAATTTAGATTCTTTAATAAAGAAAAAAATGTTTAAAAAATAATAACATATACTAATTGAAAATGAGGCACCTTACAATGATCAGAAAACGCAGTTAATATTACAGATAATAAAAATGTATGTAATTTCTGGATTTTTTCTAAACATCTATTCTATCTAAGCAGGTACTTATGCACAACATTGGTTTGGGGGAGCTGTTTTGCTTTGTTTGCTGTGCCTTCATTTGCTTGGTTTCCTGCAGTGCTAGGAATCAAATACCAGTCCACAAGCAAACAGAGAAAGCCCCCCCCTACTGAGCTACACATCCATCCCTATTCTGTGCTGTATCTTATCCATTAAAATTGAAATAACATTAAGGCACAGCACAAGTGAAATCCAGCATTTTTTTTAACCACCTGTCTACCACTTCTCATTGTGAGCTTTGTCTTGGCTTTGTGGCGCTACAGTAGAATAGTATGTGCTGAGAAGTTAGGGGAAAGGAAATATATCTCTTACAGTTGTGGAGGCTGAAAATCCAAAATTAAGGGGCTGGCCTTTGGCAAGAGGGTCATCTTACTGCATTATCCCATGACAGAAGGCACATGGTGCAGAATATGAGCAAGAGGAACAGATTAAACTCACGGCCTCAAGCTCTTTCATAACCATTGTTAGCTTGAGTAGGAACTGGAACCGCCATGACCTAAATAATTTCTAGTAGGCTCCACCTCCTCAGTCTGCAGAATTGGGTATTAAATTGCCACCCATGTTTGGGGAAGAGGAAATATTTAAGCCGTAGGTCCATTCTTTGATGACATAGTATGCTACACCATCCCAGATAAGAGTCAGTGTACCCAAATACGGGAAAGTTGACTTCTCTGAGGATAGGAGGTAGAGAGATTGGAGTCAAGCTCTATTACCTGAATCAAAGCATCAGTTTTGGTAATGCTTTACATGATCTAACTGAAAAGTTGGAGTAAGCGAAATATTTTTCATATTCACAGCTCATACACTACCAAAATAGCCACTGGCCAGCACTTCCATTTTGATCCTTCATAATACTTTATACCTCTATGATAGCTCAGTGGTCCAAAGCTGACACCAATGCTTTCAGGGTGGATGTGAGCAATATGGGAACTGGCTCATTCTCTGTTCTCTGCACCTTCCAGTCTAAAGAAATTAGCACAGTACAACTCATGCTTGTACCTTACCATTGTACTGAATGCTAATCCTCTTTATTTTCATTACAAGGTCAGATTCT
The DNA here is from genome assembly GCF_903995435.1 of Acomys russatus. Taxonomy (NCBI): domain Eukaryota; kingdom Metazoa; phylum Chordata; class Mammalia; order Rodentia; family Muridae; genus Acomys; species Acomys russatus. The sequence continues at coordinate 40,840,264 of NC_067157.1, read as the reverse complement.
TTCCTTTTGAATTACTATTCTTTTGTTTTGATTTTAAACTATCAATCTCTCCCTGTCTCTCTGTCTGTCTCTGTCTCTCTGTCTCTCTCTCTCTCTGTGTCTCTCTTTGTATCTCTCTGTCTGTCTCTCTCTCTCTCTCTCTCTCTCTCTCTCTCTCTCTCTCTCTCTCTCTCTCTCGTGTTTAGGACACAGGTGTCACCATTGTGATAAGTACCCTCAAGTCATCACCTCACTGACAAACTATTGGCACTGTTGCCAGGTTCTTACCCATGTTTTCCAGATGAAATGGGCACAGTCAAAGATTGTTATTGATCAGGTAATTTTCAGCCCCTGTTTTCGTCCCATAATAAATGTTGAAAACTGGGTTTGAGCTTGACAAGTATTTTGTATCTTACAGGGAAACTGGTTCGGTTTTGATGGGATTGGTTGTACTTAAGTTACTAAGTAGGTTGACATTTGGACTTTAATCTAGAAATTCATTTGGTCCTCACTTCCTTGTTCTTGTCTCAAAGTAGGGCCCAAGGGCTCTTAAAAGGAATCAGAAATGTGATTCTGCCAGCCACACATTTATTATCAGATAGGAGAAAGACAAAAAAAAAATAGATCCTTTGGTAACCTTATCCCTTTTACAGAGTGAAGAATATATTTGCCGAAGAAAGACAGGCAAAAGTTGGAGAAGCAATGTGGGTTAAAGTATACCTGCTTGTTGGAAAGAAGGAAGAGCAGCAGGAAGTAATGACCATTGTAGAACTGATGGCATGGAAAAACACCTAAGAGGGTCAGCATTTGGACTTCTTTTGCAAGTTGTACTGCGCTAATGTGGTTAGACCAGAATGTTCAGAGAATGAGCCGGGTCCCAGATAGCTCACATGCACGTTGAAAGCATTGGTGTCAACTCTGGACCGCTGAGCTATCACAGATGTATGAAGTATGAAATTGCTCCTCTCTGACAACTTTTCACACTTTCCCAGTGTACTTGCATGCATAGTTTAAGAGTGTGTTAATCAAGGGTACAGGACAAAGTGAGGGTTCAGGTCATGAGACTTGGCACTTTGCCCAAGTCTGTGACTAATTTTCCTGGCTGGCCTTGAGCACCTTCCAGAATGTCTATGGAACTAACTTTCTCACACATTGGTAAACATTACGTCATCTCTGTAGGGTCCTTTCCACCTACAGAGCTCCATAATTCTAGATCTCTGTGTTGTTTCATAACTCAGGTTTGTTTTTCTGTTATTAACTCATCTACTCACTGCACAGATAAAGTATATTAAATTATTATCTGCACCTGCCTGTCTACTAGGATTGGAAATGCCACATATTCTATGCACATAGACCTTGGGAATTCTAAGATTATATTCAGGAATAGACTCCAAACTCTGCTGCACATAGATGTAGTAAAATCAGACTACATGGCTGTATAAAATGGCAGGAGACTAACAACTGTTAGCTTTAGAATACCATTGGTTTATAAGCCGTATCTGATGATTTGCATAAACAATATGGAGTCTACATTATGTTCCCACTATCCACACGAAGTAGGAACTCTGGAGAATGAAATCAACATCTCAGATTATTCAAACAACAGGTGGATGACTATCCCGTCTTCCAACTTAAGCTAGTTTCCCTTCTTCAGTTGTCTTCTTGCTCCACAGTGTCACAAACACTGCCCTTGATATTGTAAGTTAATGCATGAGCTAGGCTCGCAGAGGAGGAAGCGAACATAGAATTGTCATCCAGAAAGAGCTTTATTAGGAAAGAGAGCCTGGTAAACAAGGGACAAGGTGCATGAATGGCACAAGGTGAGAATACTATAGGCATTAGGAGAGCATTAGGAGAGACAGCCTGAAGTGAAGAGTAGGAAAGATAACCATTACATATAGATGGATGGGGCCAGTGCTCAAAGGAGAAAGGGACTTAGGAGAAATCCTCTGAGCAAAGGGGATTTTCTGACTTTTATGAGTTTGCAGGGGCTTGTGGAAAGTCCCACACTATGTTATTTGCTCCAGCATAGATTAGATGCCAAGGAATCAGGTACTGGGCAGGACCATTAGCTTAGTCTGTAGCTGCAAATGAGAGAGAGAGAGAGAAAATGTGCATCACAGACTCATTTCTCAGAGAGAAGAGCAGCTAGAGGGTCTGTGATCTAACAATTGCAATTTAAATGTAAGAATAAAAGCTTGAAAATAAAAATAATAAAAGCTTGAAGAAAGACAAAAACATTGTAAGTGTATTTTCACACTATTTTGCAGCCGGTGATGTGTGAAGGAAGCCAATGAGTTTGCACTGGTCATCAAATAGTTTTTTCAAGCACACTTTTTACAGAAAGCATTTCCTCACCATGTAGACCACCCTGACCTCAAATTCTTTCTCCTGCCTCAGTCTTCCAAGTGCTGAGATAACGCCTGCGTTACCACACACAGCCCAAGTACTTTTCAAATGAAACTGTATGAAACACTGTGACAGGGGAGTACGGGGACAGTAATCAGGACAGAAGTCTAGCTGTAGTTTGAACGTGAAGTATCCCTCAATGGCCCATGTGTTAGGGACCCTGTGGAACCCTGTAGGAGGTGGAGCCTTGCTAAAGGAAGTATGTAACTGGGGGTGGGCTTTTGAGTTTTATAGCCGGGTCTCACTTCCTGTTGTACCATTCTCCTGCTGCCATGCCTTCCCCACAGGAGGCATTGTATCTCTCTAGAATTGCAAAGTCCTTCCTCCCTATCCTGGTTGGGTTTGTTGTTAACTTGACAGGACTTAGAGTTATCTGAGAAGAAGGAACCACAGTTTAAAAAAATGCCTCAGTAAGACTGGCCTGTAGGCAAGCCTATGGGGCATTTTCTTAACTAGTGACCAATGTGAGAGGACCCAGCCCACTGTTGACAGTGTCACCCTGGGCAAGTGTTCCTAGGGTGTATAAGAAACAAGGCTGAGCAAGCCTCTGGGAGCAAGCCAGCAATCAGCTTTCCTCTCTTCCATGGCTGCTGCCTCCAGGCTCCTGCCCTGAGTTCCTGCCCTGACTTCCTTTGCTAATGGATTGTAATATGGAACTGAGAGTTGAAACAAACTCTTTCCTCTCTAACCTGTTTTTGGTCATGGTGCTTTTAATCACAACAACAAAACCCTAACTAAGGCAATCCTGTTGTAGAAAGACTAAAAAGCCCTCTTGATCAGATATGTGTAACAAACAGCGTGTCTTAAAAAGGCCTTGTGACCTCCAAATGCAGGAGAAGCTGAGTGCTGTGTACATGACCTATAAAGGGTCAGGACCTCCTGGCCAAGGAGCTTTTTGAACCTACGTCCAGTTCCATTCTCAGGAGTATCCTTTTCTCTTCTTTAAGAAACTGACTTTATTTCTATCACCATTCATGTGTTTCTTGTTTGAATCTTTGTTTTGGTACAAAGGAGCCTGGAAATCTCAGTGGATGACCCCAGACTCAGACCCACACCAATAGATACACTATTGGGGAAAATGAGGTTTCTTTCCTTCCATTGGAGTCTGAATGATGGGTGTGGTTGGTTTTCCTGCTAAGATTCCTCTCTGGCCGGTGAAACTAGAAAGTATAAAGCATGTGATGGGGAGAGTGTGTGTCTGGCGACCTCCTGGACTCCATCAGCAAGCAGTGCAGGAACAGCACAGGAGTAGCTCAATTTAGAGTCAACAAAGGAGGGAGGTGCCAGCTGCTTGACAACAGGGAAATAACTGGCTCAGAGAGAAAGCCCAGTGGGAGGTCAGACATCCTAACTGCCCTGCCACTATCCACCTTCTACAGACACTGGCCAGGCTAGCAGATACAGGAAGATTTGCTTTCCCCTATTAAAGAAAAACGCAATGCTCATCTCTCTTTATGACTTCTTTTAGAGTTACAAAATTGTAAAGGGGACTGGTGGCATGGCCTCATGGGTACAGACACTTGCCTCCAGGCCTGACAACCTGAATTTGAGCACCAGAACCCACATGGTGGAGGGAGACAACTGACTTCATTGACTTTGACAAGTTGTCCTCTGACCTTCTCCCATACCCACGCATACACATGCATGCACACACAGACACACACTCACACGTATATCTAAAAGAAGAAAGAGAATCAATGTCCCCATGAAGTCTCTTTGTTAATCATGGAGGAAGAAGTGAAGCTGCATGAAAATTTTAAAAATAACCCTCCCAAAAGAGACACACCAAAGAATTATGGCCTCGCTTGGCAGACCTATAGTGAGGCCTCAGCTAGGCACAGGGACAGTCTTTTTCTTTTTTCTCCTCTCACTGTTTCAGATGGAACTTTTCCAGCAGATTGATTTTCTCCAAGAAGAGGCAAAAAGACAACATACCAGGCTAGAATGAGGTAAGAAAAGCCTTTAAGACCTTCATTTGTACTAAATTGGTCACAAGGAAGCAAATGTTGCTTTAAAAGCTTTTCGCAGGGCATCTCATCCTAGCTCGCTCTGAGACGGAGATAATCGCCTCCAGCTGACCTCTAATTACCTAGTTTGGATTGGAGCCACACCGATTATGTGCTGCCAAATGGGTTTCACTGGAACTCAGATTTTCTAAAAATAAAGCAGCCGACAACTCAGAGCGAGTACCAGTCTCCTTGGATGAGTCACCCCACAGACTAAACTTAGCAAGGCTGTGATGTCCGCTTGCCAGAGCTCTTGCTGTCTTGATCTCATGGGTAGGAAATGCTGTCTTCTAATATCCTTGAAAATCAGCCATTCTGTCAAAAGGCACATGTGTCCGAGAGACAGAAAGATGGGTTTCTGAGGGAAAAAACCTGGCCCTCTAGCCAGGGGCTACTGCCATGATGACAGCAAGTGGTGCCCATAGCAGATGAGATGGCTCAGTGATGGTGAGCCAAGATGGAAAAAACACCATATCACTAATTCACAAACGAATATTTGTGACAGATGACAGCTCTCACCGACTTGCCACTTTGAGCGCAGACTATAAATATCAAATGAGCTTCAAGGGAAGGTCATTCTGTAGGAGACTCAGGCCTTGACCAATGAATGTCCTTGTCCCGATGATAATTAAAAAGACAGAGTAGAGCAGAAGAAATATGAGATTGATAACTAACGGATACCTCTATTTTACCTGCTGGGTGAACTAGAACAATTTACCTAAGATCTCTGTGCCTCAGCTTCCATCAGCAAAACATAAGAAAAGAACTATTGGAATCACAGTGCCCCTCTGAAATGAAGAAGGTTTTCACAAACAGAAGCAAATATTTGTTTGTATCTAGATGGCATACTTACTGAAGATTTGGGGTGTCACGTGTTTGAACAGCTCGTAACTGCCTTCCCTTACACTCACTCCCTTGCACTATTTGTTCTCCCAGGTGTACACAGTGCAGAAGCCTTTATCAGGATAAAGTTAGGAAAATAATGTTCATCCTAGAGCGAAATGAAAGAAGCTTGATAGGTGAAGGTAACATATCTAAGTGGTGCCTCTAATGGAGGATTAAAACATGTGCACCACCACTCTTTTGTTTCTGTCCCCACATGACACCTGCCCAAGTAAAGGGACATGAACATATTAGATGAACAGGTGTTTGGTTAGAGATGAGAGGAAGAGAAGTGTCTGGTCTTGGTACAGTGCCATTTTACTAATTGACAAAACACATCCTACCTGCATCCGCTGACCTAGATATCCCTCTCCAATGATGGCTACCTTCCACAAATAATTACACTGTGCTTTTGAGCTGAGGTTGAGGCCAGAAGTCACTTGGCTCTGACTATCACAAGAAATGAGCTGAAGTCTACAGAACAAACAAAAAGAAGGCGGCGATGGTAGTGGTGGTGGTACTGGTGGTGGAGGAGGAGGAAGAAGAAGAAGAGAGAGATTAAAAAGGTAGAACAGTGGTTCTCCACATTTCTAATGCTTCAACCTTTTAATACAGTTTCATATGTTGTGGGGACCACCCAACTATAAAATTATTTTCATTGCTACTTCATAACTGTAGTTTTCTAGTTATGAATTATAACGTAAACATCTGTGTTTTCTGATGGTTTGGGGCAACCCCTGTGAAAGGGTGGTTCAACCCCCAAAGGGTCACGACCCACAGGTTAAGGACTGCTGATCTAGAAGGAAGAACTTGGGTAAATGTTTTCTGATGCCTGTAAATAAGCCACAGATATTCATGTGTCATCATTTCATTGTCAATTTTCATATGTGAGGAGTAACAAATATGTCAGTCATTGTCTAAGAAGCCCAGGAGCTGACTATCTTCATGTTAGACCACTTATCTGGTTTGCGTTAGGCCCGCAGTTTGATCTCCAGCACTGCAAAACAACAACAACAACAACAACAACACACACAGGGGATGAATTTTTAATGTCTAGGAAGGTAAGTTCTGACTCAGGAATAATTTCCATAATTTCCTTTCACTTTAGACATTTTTATGTTTGCATCCCAAACAACCATGTTGTAAAACATTGGAAAGTTTTTAATCTGGTTGTGTATATGATTGAGGAAGTCAACATTAATGAGCAAACATAAAGATGAAAAACAAAATTACATTTACTATCCAAATAACAAACATTTATGGGCAAACAAATAAACCCTAAATGACTTTGGGTAAGGTATTTGTCCTTTCTGAACCTCAGCTACAACATCTGAATGGAGGGATTAGCAATATTTGCCCCACTGTCTTGTCTTCAAGAACTTAGACATAGACAACAGAATGTTTAAGAACATACTGTCCAATCTTAAGAGCAAAGGCCAAGTTTTGCAATGTTGTTATTGTTTTGTCCTGCCTTTCAGAGTTGGACAGAGTGCCTCAGACTGTCCTAGGCAGATTTTTTTTCCATTGTGACCTAGTTATAATGGGCTATAGAGAATGCTGTTAAAAAATATCTAATTCTTCTCGAAGGCTCTGAGCAATAAACCAAAGGCTTGTATGACCTTCCACCCATCATAATGGCATGAAGAAAGGCCATTTATAAAGCAGAGTGTCACAATCATATGAGCAACGAGAGACGCCAAGGACATTTTCTCTTAATGCCACTCTGTGCAGTCTCTGCCTTAGTAGAGGTTTATCCTTCTAATAGAGTAAGAAAATGAATCCCCAAGATAGAACTTCATGGTGTGTTCAAGAAGCTATGGAATTCAAAAGAGAGAAAACAAGAAAGTCCTGTTGCTTGCCCTGCTAGACCATCATAATTAACTTTAACATTACCCTTGAAAATAAGCAAGACACAGACTTACGTGTCACTCTTCTATAGTTACCATGTCCCTTATTCTCTTTAAAAATACTAAGCACAGTGCTGGGATAGTGCGTGCTTAATAACAATTCATTTTATTGATCATCATACTTCCTTTTGTAATGGCAAACTCGTTTTGAATTTCTATTCAAAATGATCATACTATAAATTTTCTAAGATTTTAGTGTGCAGAAAAATCATTACTCGAGCAGTAGTACTATGATTTGACTAAGGAACCTTGTTTCCCCACGTAACAGTATTGGTATGGTGGGTTGTTGGGGAAGGTCATTAGGTCATAGCGGGAGGAGGTACAACTCAGAATCTGTACTGACATGGGCCTTGCAGGACAGCATGCATTGTGTGAATGAAAAAACAAGGCCACTACTTTTTTCAGGTGGCCATTTCTTTTTCTCTTCCTACATTATGACTCCCTAAACAAGGACACCATGCTGTTTTGATTTTGCAGATTAAAAAAAAATCATGAGTCAAGTGAAGGAGCTAAGACTGTTAACTTTGTACATTATCTATACTTAGTGTTCTGTTCTAGAAACATAGGCTAAGCTAGGCATGATGCTGGCAAGTATGAACATAGACCTTATCTGTGCTGAGCAAAGGAGAGTTGCAGCCTGGATTACTTCTGTTCTCCATCATCATGTGGGAGATGCTTACCATGGATTGAAAAGGAACAGAAAGCAGTGCAGCGCCATCACTCCTCAAAGGCCTGCAGTGGAAGCCCCAGGACTGTCCCAACATAGAAGAGGCAAGGGCCTCACAGTAGGATATAAGACTCCAATTATCCTGTAACTGTTCCTAACAGACATCCAGATCTTCCTTTTAGAATTTTAAAAATATTTATCTCACTTTTATTTATGTGTCTTCGTGTGTGTGTGTGTGTGTGTGTGTGTGTGTGTGTGTGTGCGCGTGTGTTTGTGTGTGTGTGTGTGTGTGTGTATACACATGTATTGGTCTAATGGAGGCCAGAATAGGACATCAGAGCCCCTGGACTTGGAGTTACATGTGCTTGTGGCCGAGCACTGCCTAATATGGGTGCAGGGAGCTCTGGTCCTCTGCAAATACAATAAACATGTCTAATTGCTGAGCCATCTCTCCAGAACTTTTTTTATTTTTCATTTTGGTTTGAGACAGGGTTTCTCTGTGTAGCCCTGGCTGTCCTGGACTCATTTTGTAGACAAGGCTGGTCCTGAACTCACTGAGATTAACCTGCCTCATTGCATTTATATTATTTGTGTTTATAAAAATTGAAATTATGTGTGTGTAAGTCATAAGACAATTAGCTGTAGTTGCTTTTCTACCAGAAATCTAATTTAAGTTGTCAAATTTAGTGGCAAGTGCTTTTACCTGCTTGGACAGCTCACAAAGCCCCATGACTTTCATTTAGTTTAATGCATTAAATTTTAGTGTACATCCTTACTTTATTTTGAGTATTTTGCTGTTGTTCTTTTTAATGCTGTATTTTATCGAGGTGCTCTGTCTTCGACTCATTATTTAAGAAATATATATATCTGTGTTTATTAGATCGCTTAGTTTTTGTTGTTATTTGGTACCTCAAGGGGTGTGTGTGTGTGTGTGTGTGTGTGTGTGTGTGTGTGTGTGTGTGTAAGAGAGAAAGAAAGAGACAGCTATCAGGTACACATGTACTTACAAGTGTGCATGCATGGGTATGCATGCAGAGGCCAGAGCTCAACCACAGGCAGGTGCACTTATTTAAAAAAATAATAATAATAATACTCCGCATCTCTGACTGGATTGAAACTCACCTACTAGGTGAGGCTGGTGGACCAGTGAGCTTTGGGGACCCTCCTGGCTTCCTTCTCCGTTGCTGGATTGCATGCTCACATCACAAAGGCCTTCTTTTATGTAGGTTCTAGGGAATCTTAGAAAGTCAGGTCCTAACTTGTTTTGGTGGTGCACGCCTTTAATCCTAGCACTTAGGAGGCAGAGGCAGGTGGATCTTTGTGAGTTTGAGGCCAGCCTGGTCTACAAGTGAGTTCAGGACAGCCAAGGCTACACAGAGAAACCCTGTCTCCCAAAACAAACAAAGAAAGTCAGATTTTTATGCTTGAAAGGTAAGCCCTTTGTCAATGGAGATATAGCCCTTGGTTCAGGCTTTGTGGCACTGATAACCATAAGAAGTCACACCTTCAGAGAAAATTTTATTTAAAAAATTTCAAACCTTTGATTTTGATGTATAAAGAAGAGTGATCCCCAAATTCACTGTGGTATTTTGTATGTTATAAAGTATAAGAGCATTATTCAAAGCTTAAGATAAATAAAATGCCAAAATGCCTTGGCCAGCAGTCAGGGTTCATTTGCAATGCACCATTGGCTGATCTGACATTAGCTGACCTTTCCAACTGGGCATCTACAACCCATGAGCATTTCTCAGAGTGTCAAAAACAGATTCATAAAAAGCATGAAGAGAAGAAGAGAGAAAACTTGCTGCAAGATCTCTGTGCCTGGTAACCTAAAGAAAACAGTCACACACAGGGCACTCTTAGCAGTCCCTTCGTCAGACTAGTCTGAGGAGTGAACTCAGATATTTCGTTAATCTACAGGGCAAACTGAAAATAAAAGAACAATTACCATCCATGTACCAGTAAGACATATGTACCCTTGTTTCCAAATTACAATTTGAAAGTTTTAGGAAAAGACACCAAAAAAAAAAAAAAAAAAAAAAAAAAAAAAATCCTTACCTGGGACACAATGGGACTTGTAAGGGACTTTACAGGTTTAACCTAAAGGTCAACCTGCTGTCCATGCGGCACACACACTTTTTGTTCTTTCTATTTTTCTACCTTCTCCCCACCCCAGTTTATCCCCTTGACCTACTTCTAAAGATGTCTGCCCACTTGGATGAGTACCTTTCTTTTTCCTTCCTTTCAGCCAGCTCTCTACTGAGGACCGACTGGGAGCCAGGAGCTGCACTAGTCTAGGATTTAGAAAGAAAGAAAAATGAATGATCTCTTAACTCTGGGAGAAGCCACATACAGCAGATGCTCTCCCTTTGACTTCTTCTGAAGGCTTGTGTATTGCTTTCAGTCACACATGAAGACATTTGGAGCTATAGGGGCTAGAAGATGTACTCTGTTTACACACCAGTGGAGGCAGATGAAGCCGTCCCCAGGGCAGGACCCTGGGCTTCTCCTCTGAGTCTCTGCTTTGAGTGCCTCTCATCGTCTTTCCACCATTCTTCACCTGTGCTTCCCAATCTTTCTTCTATTTTCAAACTCCTCACAATCTCCCTTCACCTTTGCCTTAGGAGATGGTAATTAATTATAATTGGTAAAAAAATAAATAAATAAATAAATAAATAAATAAATAAATCCACCTGAATTGCCCACAGCCCTGTGAGAAGAATATGATGTCAATGTCTTTATTCACCTTCCCACAGAAGATCACAAAACCCAGACCTTAGAGGAACACAGACCTTCATCCCTGTTCTATAGAGGATGGATGTGTTTGTTTTCTTTAGGACTCTCTGGTCTTCATGAGGCTTATGGGTATAGAGATGAGACCTTGAGTCCTACCCCAATAGTCTCCCATCTTCGGATACCTCCTCTGACCCCTTTATGAATAAGTAAAGCTGAACAGGGAGACAATGCAGAAAAAGGATCGTAGAAGGAAGGGGGGAAGAAGGAAGTCAAGAAGTGGGCAAGAGAAGATCAGGCTGCATCATTAGTGCTCATAGCTTGAAAATTTGCTACCGAAGCCCTATCACTTGTTGACATAAAAGGCAAGTCGAAACCCATGAAGAAAGAGGCGAGAACTGGGAGGCAAGCATGCTCAGTAGCCCAGAAGCACACAGTCCATCTGGCAGGAATAAATGCTTGCAGTGCTGGTTTCATAGAAGGAGTCTGGTTTCATAGTTTTTTGTTTTTTTGGTTTTTTTTTTTTGAAAGGGGACATTGAAGAAGTTACAACAAAAGCAGCACAGGGTTTTAATTGGCCAATACTCTAATATTTGTGTTAACAAAGTATTAGGACACCTATGACTTTTAGTCCCTAAGCAGAGAAGACTGAGAGAAAATCAAGGACCTATCCCCATGTTGCCGTGGGGACACACTTCCCTAAGCAGAGAAAGTGTTCTGCCTTCTCTGCCTCCTGCACACACCACAGGTCACATATGAACTTAGACTGCATCCCTGCGGTACAAACCCTCTCACCCCCTCAGGAAACCTTTAAGAATAGACCTCATGCTTTCCCCAGCAGGACTGAAGGGGCCACTCATGTAGGCCCCTCAATGTGCTGCTTGCTGAGATATAAATAAATCTCCCCCCTGAAGGATGGCTTGACTCAGGATCCTTCCCAGCAACTGTCTTTTCCATGTCTCCTTTCCTAAAGCCCAACAGAAAGTGCACAGAACAAGTTATTTCTTACTCTTGTGTAATATGGCGTGCCTACAAGCACTAAGAACTACAATGAATTTTTAGAGGTAAAATTTAACCAGGCTGTAAGACTCCAGCATCTAGGAGGACATGATAATCTTAATTCTAGGTCATCTGGGTCTGAGAGGAGTTCATGGATTCTTTATCTTTTTCACATTATATTTATTTTATTTATTTATATTTTCACATTAAAACAACTTTCTGCAAGAAACCTCATCAGAAGAAATACAAAACAAGTCTCTGATGCGTTTGAAGACCAGATAGTTTAGTCTTTCAATTAATCTTAGTAGGTTAGGAGGTTAAAACAGTTTTAGAAAAAGATAGATGTTTTAAGTAAATAGAGATGAGATATGGTAATCCCAAAGAAAGGATGTCAGAAGAAATCAATCTCTTGGCATCAAAATATATTGGAACAGAACCTTGTTGAGAAGCAGCAGGCCTATAACAGAAATTGATCACCTGGGGAATAGGACAGAAGAAGAGTAGCAAACTAGCAAAGCCTACAAAGTAACAACACCGCAGTGGAGGGCTAGCCTCAGACAATCGATCCCTAACATTCAGATTAATGATGCCCCTGGCAAGCAACTAACTATTCCATATCCCCAAGGCATAGTCTGGAAGGGTGTGGTTAGCAATCAAAGCAAGTTAAAAATAGGCAGGAATCAAATTTAACCTACTTCTCATTAGAGAAAGCTGGTACCTGTCTGCTCCCTTCCTCAGAAAGAACACAGCGTTAACTCGCAAAACACACTATCAATGACTTTCAGACTAGCGCATAGGTCTGGAGGTAGAGTAAATGACAAACCTCAACTGAATTTCATCTCTGATTCAACCCACAGCTACCTAAGCTGTATAAATAGGATGTTTTTAATGGCAGGTTGCAAAGTTTTCCTCCCCACGATGCACGGCTTTAAAAAAAAAAAAAAATTCATTACTTTTCTGGCAAGCATTCTAATCTGATTATGTACATTTTAGCTTGCTACATTTAGATTTACCCTAATTACATACATAAGGAAATAAGCATCTATTTCATAGTGACAATTAATGAAGCTACTTAAGACTTATTCAGAATAGTTAATAATTTTAGAACCGGAAACAAATATTTGGTTAATAGAATTTGCCAGGATTTATATTTGGGGAAGAAGAAGCCCTTTATCTCCATCAAATAATAGTAGCACATCCATTTGTTATTTTTTAAGTGATGACAGCAAAATCAATTCTAAGGGGGGAAAAGGAAAATGAGATTCTGAATTCTCAATATACCTTCTAGTTCCCCTTGACACACTAATTAGTCACCCACCCTCCTTTTTCTGCCTTGCAGGGTGTTTGCTTAGAGGAAAACATGAAACTGGCAAAACCTAGGAGTGGCAGTGACTAATGAAGAAGACGATAGGAAAGTGACAATTTCTTTGAATGGAGCCATTAGCTACATGCTGTTTTGCTGTTTTGGTGGCTCTAAGCTTCTATGTTCTAGCTTTTCAATTGTTTACAGAAATTCCTGTGGAGAGCTACAGACTGTACATCGCCCATCTTTGATAGACTGTGGTTTGTGCAATTATGGAAGATATATCTTTTCTAGTTTGTTTTTCAACACTGTTATTGCTCTTCCCTTGAGATTCAAGAGGATATAAAAAAGACAGTGTTTCCTCACCCCTGTCACTTTGAAGAGTTTGCAGAAATCTCCTTAAAAGTTTTGAATGTCGAGTATAAATGACAGCAACATTTCTAGAAGACTTAGAAAAAATGGTTACCTTCAGAGTTCGTGGCCAAAATTAGATTTAAAAAAAATATATGAGCTGAAAAGACAGCTCGGAGGTTAAGAGCACTGGCTACTCCTTCAAAGGGCCCAAATGATGAGTAAAATTACCTATCTGTAACTCCAGTTTCAGGGAATCTGATGCCCTCTTTTGGCTTTTATGGACACCAGGCACCCGCATGGGACACAGCCATACATGAGGACCAAATACCTATACACATAAAATTATCTATATTATGACCTTAAAATAATGGGGACTATTTCAATATTTAAATTTCCAACGGTTCCTTGAAACAGCAGGAAATTATATTTTAGATTTTATAAGAAAATATATAACTGAATTGAAAATCATTGAGAACTGGTAAAGCAGTAATTCATAAGAAAGGTCTCCATCAGGGTTGAACACAAAGATGTAGCCAGCTGCAGAGACAAAAGGGCAGGACCAAATCCAGAACAGGCATGGCGGGTCTGGGTACAGATGAACTAGCAGGTGGATAGTCAGACAGCAATTGAGTTGGCCAGATCAACAGCAGCAATCAAGTAGAACTGAAGACACAGGGACAGTCAGGAGTTTAGTCCCTGACACTGACACCAGGTGTCAGATGACAGATTGGTCTATCAGTTTATAGATCCAAGTGAAAGGGTTGCACTTCTTCTTTGGTCTGTGCTGTTCAGTGAGTTCTTGGACCCAGTTTCTTAATTATGACTTTAGTGTACTCAGATAACCCTCTTGGTGTTTCTCAACCTGAGAGTCACAACCTTTCTGGGTAGGTTGACCCTTTCACAATGTTATTCAAGGGGTAGCCTAAGACCTTCCTGCATATCCAATATGTACATTACTATTCATAAAAGTAGCAAAATTATAGTTGTGAAGTAGTAACAAAAATAATGTTATACTTGGGTATAGAAGAATGCAACACCTGTCAATTAAAAAAAAATCTATGGCCTATAGCGTAGGCAGTAAATAGGGGTGGACATCCAGTAGGCAGAAAAGATTCTGGCATAGAGCCACACAGGCAGGATAGAGCTGCCAAGATCTGAGGAAAATGGATACATAGTGTCTGAGCTCAGGTAACCTGCCTCGTTGCAGAATGCAAATTAGCATAATGGGTTATTTTAAGCTATAAGCTAGTCAGAGAAGAGTCTAGCTGTGTGGCCTAGGTATTTGTATAATATTTAATGGGTCTCATGAGTCATTATTCTGGGAGATAAGGGACTGGAGGAAAAATATAGTGTTGCACTACTACAGTTGGGTCACAACATCATGAGGAACTATATTAAAGGGTGACAGAAGTAGGAAGGTTGAGAACCACTGCCCTATAGTCTCAATTTAGGCTGATGAATTTATAGGGTGGTAAAGTTTCTACTGCCAGGAAAAAGTCTGCAATGCATAGATAGTCCTGGACAGATGGTCTGTTTGTTTGATTGTTTGACCTGTACAATCTTTCTCTTCCCTCAAAGTAGAGTCAAAGGCTGCTTATAAAATAAAGTTTCTCAGAACAAAACATTGGGAGGAAACCACTGTCTTGATCAGTATGTTCACTTCAGGCAAAGAATAGTATGGTCTCAACACTGATATTTACTTTGGAGTTTTTAATCTATCAAAAGACTTTTTCCCTAAGAATAACCCATTTTCTGCTGATGGAGAAGCTGAATAAATGGTCCTAATTCACAGAGAAGGTAAGTTGCTGTTGATTATCACCTTATAGCCATATTTTCTTCTACTCTCATTTGTTTCTTTAATTATCACTGGACCAAGGACGCTGGGTAAAGGCTGGGTCTCTGATAGAGTCACTTCCCCCTGTAGCTTATTTGATAGTTCTAGTCTTTACACTTGCAGCAGTGAGGCCTGAAAGCTGTCACCTGTCTGGTAGACAGTCTTTTGTGAATTAGTGACATAGTCTTTTCCATCTCCGTATCACTGAGCCATCTCATCTGCCATGTGCCCTGCTGGCTGTCATTATTGGATAGAGGGCCAGGTTTTTCCCAGAAAACCATTTTTTTCTGTCTGGCAGACACTCTTCATCTCAACACAATGGCTGGTTTTCAGATATTTTAGAAGAAAACAGAATTTTCTACCCATAACAACAAGACACACTCAGAGCACTCTGTCCTTTTTCTTGACTACTTTTCTTAGAAAGCTGAAATTTTTGAGGAGAAAACACCAATTTGCTCTATCTGTGATGAAATTTCCAGATGTTTGCTGAGGAGGTGAGAATTCTCATTATGGTTGAGATTTCTCACACAGTTGCATACATGGTTGGGGCTCCTAGATCTTTTCCATTTGTTTCTATACCTGCATTACTAGTAAATGGGTAGCCAAATGCAATCTGAAAAGCTAGCGAAGACCAAACAACTCAAACTTTTAAGGCATGGAACAAAATGGATAATGCAATAGTCGTCTTAGAAGCTATCTAAGAGTTTCTTTTAAAATGTGGCATTGAATTCAATAGAACAAGGGTCAATCATTCTGTACTGTTTGAAAGGCACTCAATTCTATCCATGTGAATCCACACACACAGGATATTTGTTAATCAACTCTACTCCAAACTAAGCCAAGTTGGAAAGCCACCTCTTTATGTAGGCAGATTAAGTGTCCTCCAGAATATTATAAGAAAAAGTGCATTTGTGAAGATGTCTCCATTTGTAGAGGTATCTGCTGGTCTGGAAAAGAGAAAATAACTAAGTCACCAGGTACAACTATAAAGAAGAAAGCATCTACTTAAATCTATTAACAAGCCTTACCTTTATTTAAGGTCTTTCCTGGCCATCATGTTATAACCAATCTTTTACCCAGACACTTCTTTATCTTGTCAAATACTTTATAAACCTGAAGCCTACATTTTGTGCATTTGACTTATAATTTTTTCACTTTATCTCACCTAACAACTATACCTTGGAAAATGAAAATGTAAGGAAAATGACTCATCCAGAGTGAAAAGGAAACTATCTAAAAACTGGCAAATAAGAAGATCTCAAGAGCCTGTTTTATAAATAGTAGTTAAAAAAATTTTTTTAATCCACCTATCTTGATAATGTCACCTCATTTTATCCAGATGCAATTCTAAGCCAGGTACTCTTTATAGATCAGTAAGTATGATGTCGTTGTAAATAGACCACTACAGACAGATTTTTAAAAAATAAAAGCTGCATGGTTTTTGTGAAAATCTGAGTATGTGTGTATTTATATTTTATTGAGTATAATAGAGGATTTATTCCTCAGATGAGCACAGCTAGGGTCTACCATCTTGGACAATTATGAGCTACCAAAGCTACTGAGTGGTTGCTGAAATTTTGTATTAGAAATTGGATTATGGAGTTTCACAGACAATAGGAGGGTTCCATTTAGAATAGGTGACAGTTTAATAGAAAGCGAACAAGCAGGGCTTTTGCCTCACAATAGCATGTCTCAAAGATGTGTTGCCACTGAGCATTGTTATTAACTAGACTTTATTGGGCTGAAGCATGTGGGTAGGCTTCTCAGTTCAATTGTCCCACCCAAGAAGTGTTCATAACCTTCTTTTAGTCACAGTCTCATATAAAACTTCCAGGGATTTGTAAAAGGAGAATAAAAATAACAAGGAACAGAGCCAATGCCTCTAAACTTGATGGGCATTTTTTCTTATTGTATGCATGCTCTATATGTCACTCTTTCATGCTTACAATTCATTAAGATTCTTAATCTGCCAACTTGTGCCCATCAACAATTCTAGTAAATTTTCATCCACTTTCTCTTACATATTGGTTTTGTTAATCCTACAGGTGCTAGGAGAAAGACCACTGACCCAAATCATAAGGGCAAATTAATTAAAGCAATTAATTAAAGCAATTATTATTATTATTATTATTATTATTATTATTATTATTATTTATCATTTTTTGTACATGGGCTCTCTCTCTCTTTCTCTCTCTCTCTCTCTCTCTCTCTCTCTCTCTCTCTCTCTCTCTCTCTCTCTCTCTCTCTCTCTCTCTCTCTCTCTCTCTCTCTCTCTCTCTCTCTCTCAAGGCATGGTTCAAAAGATCAGCACTGGACAATGGGAAAAATAAGGGTTTTTTAGTTCAGGAATAAGAATTGGAGGATTTAGCAGAAAAATAGGCAGGGTTACAGAAGCAGAACATAAGCATAACAAATTGGTCAAAGACATGGCTACTCTTTCCAGGAACAGACAATACATACCATTTGTACTTAAGGTTACAGGTGGGGCATAGCCCAATCCTTGAGAAACAGATATTTAATCACATGCAGGAATGAGTCTAGTTTGTTTTTATTATAAGATGGCTTTCAAATCTAAAATGGAGGCAGACTGGTTTACAATTCTTTTAACTTCTTAGTTTCTGACATGGTGAAAGTCAGGGTTCACTTTCGGAGTTATAAATTTTATTAATAAAGTAATTTAAGAATGGACTCAAATGAAAACTTCAGGGTGGTTTTATTAGAGTTTAAAAGAAAATCCTCCTGGGTACACAAGGTCAAATCTCAGCAGTTCCCCAGAGGAGAGCCATGTGATTTAAGTCAGCTGGTAGGTCAGACACATGTAGATAGGTAGTAATATAACAGAAAGGAAGAGTAAGGAAGCCCAAGGAGTTAGAAAAAGTATACTTAGGTTCTGGTCAGCATGTGAAAGAAAGAGACACACAGACAACAAACAGAAGAAAGAAGGAAGAAAGAAGAAAGGCTTGCTTTCTGACTTCTGCTTCAAAAATGCAGGAAGACAGACCATCCTGGAGGGTAGGAGCTCTGAGAAGAAAAAGTGAAGTATCTCTCACTTATTTTTTTTTATTTCCGGCTTAAGGTGGTTCTACCTTCTTACAGCTAGCCCCTTAGTCTGGTGATTGACCTGGTCCAAATAGAATGTTAGGTCTCCAACCAGGTCAAGAGATTCTAGTCTCTTGACTAAAAGAAGTTTTGTGTTTGTTTGTTTCTTTGCTTGTTTTTCTGAATGGGCCTTTGTGCATCTCCTCTTCCATGGGGGTGGGGGGTGGGCTGTTGGCCAGCAACCCATGAAAGCAGGAAGAGCAGAAGGCAAGATTCAGGGCTCAGAAGGATAAAGCACTACAGAGAATTACCTCTGGAACTGACCTCAGGGAGATAGTTCAACTTTATTTGGGGAAAGCAAAGGCTTTACAGTCCTTGTGGAGTGGGTGGGGAGACCCCAGGATGGGTGTACATAATTGGCTGGAACTAGGCTGCCTAGTGCAAGTCAAGGACGCTATCATATGAACAGGATCACAATATCTAGTTATCCTATAGGCACAGGGAAGGGAGACCTAGGAGGAAACTGTGCCAAAGGCCGTGTATCAGATGTGGTCAGGGGCCACTATGCCTAAAGACACGCTCCAGATGAGCTCAGGCACAGAGTAGGAGGCCCTGCTGCGCACAGGGATTTCTCTACCTAGCATCCAGCTCAGAAAATCTACCCAGACTGGGGGGGGGGTGCTGTAACCTCAAATAACAGGGTCCTTCCAAAAGGCCTTTATTAATATTTTAACATTATCTTTGCAATTTTATATCTTTTTATATATTCTTAGCTATGGTCACTCCAATCTCCCATAAATTTATGAGTTCATCTGTTTTACATGATTTTTTTTTTCACTTTACTTTTTGGATCTCTAACCTGATTTTTTTTTTCAGATCTACCTTCCAAGTCACTGATTTTTTTTTCTTTGGCTATGTTGAATTTACTACTTAATTTATTAATATAATTTCAAATCTTATTAGTAATTTTTGACTTCTATAGGTATGTTCCTTATCTTGTCTTGCTTTGTTTTTATCTATCTTTCTTTTTAATCATTTCAAAAGGCTTCCCTGTAATCTGGAGAATCCCCTAACTATCTAGTTTAATATGTTGACAGAAACTTAAGTCCCTGAGAAATAAGACATTTAGGTGTACTGGGGTGCTGTTTTTATTTTATAGAAAAGTTCCAAGGTTCAATTATGCATGTTAGGATTACTGCTCTGCTTTGACTCATTCTGTTTGTATTGTGTAATGTATGTAAACTATGCCTAATGTACAGTAACATACAGAGTGAAAAGCCACCACCTGAGAGAAGTCCTTTATCCAGACAGAAATCTGAGGGAAACCAGCACTGGTTCCTCATATATCATAGTGAAATTTTTGGGTTAAAATTGATTCCATGCACATCACTTGCTTGTCAACTACAAATCGTGTGCAAACTACTACAGAACTGACTGGCACAGAATGAATTGAAGAGAATAATGGACAGAAATTGAGAGTCAAGGATGTTATCAGTGGAATACCCATTTACTGTGGTTTACATTATATCCCGACCCATCCTTCAGGAACTTATCATTGACCGTTATCTGTGAAGGTACCAACTACTCTCTTGGCTCCACAAGTTTTCTGAATCCATTGCCAGCTTTCATCATAAATTTTAAGTCTAAAATTCTCTAGCTGTATTTGTAAATATTACTAGTTATGGAATTCGAAGTCTATTGTCTACACTGGCTTTTTTTCACATTTTTATTCCTCAAATAAAATAACATTGTAAGCAGCTTCTAACAATTATTAAACACCTTCTTTTAAATGCAGGGATGCTAAAAATAAAGCACACTCTGTTGTTCTTGAAAAATGAAAGAAAATACATACTTCTTCTTGCTATCCTATTAGTAAGCCTGCTTGTAATTACTTTTAGTATATTAGTAATTTTAGACCTATGTGAACTGTCGTGCTTTATTTCACCTTTGAAAAATCAATAATACCAAATGACAACAGAGATGGATTTTTTAAAGAAAATAAAGCAATAGTCTATGTGACCACAAGCTTTCCATATGGACTGGAAAATTTCCAAATAATTTAAAGGAGAAAATAAGTGTACTTGGTGGATCGTAGTATAAGCAAAACAGACAAATCTGGAAGTAGCACTTGTCCCCAAAGTCCATGCTTACCTGCCCTTGGTCTAAGTACTTCGTCCTCACAGCATACTACAAAGTGATGTGACTCTAAACAGATTTAACATTGGGGACTATTATTGCACTATGGCAGGGAAACTGTTGTGCACCTATTTGATCTTAGAACAAACAATGTAAGCTTCTCAGTAGCCGTCTCCTGAATTAACTGTGAGAAATGGGCGTGAGTGGCTCATTTTATCTTACGCTAATTTTTAAAAATAACATTTGTTTGTTTATTTTTTGTCTTTGCAGGCCAGGCGTGACATGGTTTTCTCTATCGATCAGAAGACAACTTGGGAGAACTGGTTCTTTCCTTCTACCATGTGGGTCCTGGGATCCAATTCATATCATCAGCCTGGTGACAAGTGATTTTACCTGCTGCATCATCTCCCAAGCTATTTTCACAATAACTTGCTTCCTTTGATTCATTTTCCTCAAGACTCATTCAGAAAATCGGGTTACATTAAGTGTTGCTTCAACTATTTCTCCTAGTAAAGAGAACTGACGTGTTCTTGCAAGTATTAATACTAGTCTAACTAGCCAGGAAGCAAATACTTTATTTAATTGAGTATTCTGATAAGCCGAAAGAGATTCAACATTTACAGGGAAATACATCTTTATGCTGTGACTTTTCTTGCATATTCTTAACAGTGTTTAGTGTCATTCTCCACATGAGAATGGAGCAATTTAAATTTTGAGAACTGTGTTTAGAGATGAGAAGAACAGGTAAGAAATACAAAATGGCTTGGACATCTGGGGCCAAGTAACATGGAACTCAAATGGAGTCATTAACAGAAATAGAAGAACCAAGAGGAGAAAGTAGAAATTGGTGTTTTGCAGCCTAAGTGTCCCTCAGTTGAAGAATGGATAAAGAAACTGTGGTACATATACACTATGGAATACTACTCAGCTATTAAAAACAAGGAATTCCCGAAATTTGTGGACAAGTGGATGGAACCAGAAATGGTCATGAGTGAGTTAACCCAGAAGCAGAAAGACTCACATGGTATATACTCACTTATAATTGGGCACTAGCCCAAAAGGCACATCCCACAAAAGTCTTCACTTACCAGGAGATTAGGATAGATGTGAAGACATCCTACTGAGATGCTAGGTAAGAGAAATATAGGAGATGGGGAAATAGAAGGTTCCAGAGGGTCCTAGAAACCCACAAGAAGAACATCGTGATGGGCCCAGGGGGTTCTGCTCAAACTATTGCACTAACCAAGGACAATACAATAGTAAACATTGAACCCCTACTCTGATCTACCCAATGGACAGAACATTCTCCACAGTTATGTGGAGAGTGGGGACTGACTTTTACATGAATTCTGGTGCTCCATATTTGACCACCTCCCCTGAGTGGAGAGGCCTGGTGGCACTCAAAGAAAGAATAAGCAGGTTACCAAGATGAGGCTTGATAGCTTATGACCATATAGTGGGGAAGGAGGTCCCCCTCAGTCACAGACCTAGGGGAGGGGAATAGGGTGAAAATGAGAGGAAGGGAGGAACGGGAGGATACAAGTGATGGGCTAACAATTGAGTTGTAATCTGAATAAATTAATAAAATTAAAATAAAAAATTTAAAAAAGAAATTGGTGTTTTGACATCTCAATTTTTAATTACAAACTTGAAAATAAAGTGAAGGAAATTGAAGACATAAATGTAAGCAAATAAATAA
This sequence comes from Acomys russatus, assembly GCF_903995435.1. Lineage (NCBI taxonomy): Eukaryota > Metazoa > Chordata > Mammalia > Rodentia > Muridae > Acomys > Acomys russatus. The sequence continues at coordinate 40,818,317 of NC_067157.1, read as the reverse complement.
TACAACGGAACCAGAAATGGTAAACAATGATAATTCAAGACCCAAAAGTCACTGCAATTATCAGTAAGAGAAACTTTTAGTAAATCATGAAAACATTTTAATGGGAAAAAAAAGCCTAGATATTCTGAAAGCAAATGAAAAATTGAATGTGGGATTTTGGTGATTTATAAATGACTGATAGCCTTAACACATAAACAACTTCTCAGCATTGAATTAAAAAATATAACTGGGCAAGTGGTATATACCTTTAATCCCAGAACTTGAGAGGCACATCTCTGTGAATTCAAGGCAATCCTGGGCTACATAGTAAGACTCCATCTAACAAACAAACAAACATACCCCCCAAAAAAACAAAAAACAAAAAACCAAATAAAGAATACACAAAAATATAAATGGGCATTTCACAGAAAAATTAATTCAATTGAGCAATAGATTTTGGGGGAAATCATGCACTCTTCCATGTAACTGGAGTAACACATTTCATTGGACTTTTCAAGAGGGATGGGATAGGAGGCACACCTCATTGGATTATATAATCAAACAGTCTTACAAGTGAAAGTACTATAGGCATCCCAAAGAAACCAGTTTCTTTGGGAATTTCCTAATATGGTAACGTGTTAGGAAGCAATAATATAGGTAACAAAACAAATGAGGTCAATCAAAATAGCCAAATTCGCTATCTCACACAAGCCCAATTTTAAGACTGAAACAACTTAAACAGTAATAGTATGGGCAGGGAAACATCTTGGTTTTTTTTAAAATCATGATATTATAATGATATTGGAGCTTTTCAGGAAACAAAAATATCGCACTTGTTGCCATTGAGGGTTGCTTTAAAAATCAACCAAAATTCATAAATAGAAGGAACAAATCAAATATGCATAATATCTTCCTTGTGTAAATTATATTTTAAAGTAACTAGACCAAGGAAATCAGAACTGGAATCCCAAGCAAAAGAAGAGTAAACAGTATCAATATGGGTTTCCAATTCTTAATGGAATATTGATCTAGACAAGGAGAGAAGAGGGTACATAAAATTGGCCTTTAGGAAGGAGCGAAAGAAGAAATGGCCTCAATACCGCATGAATCCATGCCTAGGCCATGAGGTAGGACAGCATTAAAGAGGAACATTGCATTATATCAGAAACACCCTAAAAGGAGCCTTAAAGGGGAGGAGAGGCTTCCATTTAGAACCCCAAGAATAAGCATCATTAAGAAAGCTAACTTAAAAGAAAGGTGAAGGAGATGGCTCTCAGGCACAAGTTGACAGCAAGAGGTCCACATGAGAAAGAGCCTTCAGAGAAACCCCTAGCAAAGAAAATCATACGACTTTTGTGTCTTTTGACGTGATGGTGACAAGGTGCACACCACATCACTTAGTCCAGCACAGACCACGTGTGAAAAAGCTCTGAGGAGCCAGGTCTTGGATAGGCCCATTGGTCAAGAACTGTAAGGAACCGTAAGATAATAGTGCACAGTGGGGCAAGGCTGCTTAACAATCTGATAGAGAGCTGGGGGAGGCTTGGGCAGAACGCGACCTGACTTCCTCAAGCCATATGATTCGGTTGACTAGAGTGACCAGTGTCCAAAAGGGGCATACCCAAGATCTAACAATACTCAAGAGATGCAGGTAGCATTAATGTCATTGTGGACTTTACAATGAAGGTCCAGATGAGACTAATGGCAAAAGAGCCAGAGAATCTGTATTAGCAGTAATGACCAGGCATGGTATTATAGACTTTACCAGGTGGTTCCTAGAAATGGTGTAGTGTCTCCTGGGAATAACAGATTCTCATCCACAAACTAAAGCAGGGCCTGAGATAAGAGACAGTACTGTCACAATATTGATATTTTTCTAGGTGGGTCAAAGGGAACTTGGGTATGAGCACACTGTTTTCTCTATTGTAAGTATGTATAAAAAATTTCCCACTGAAAAGGGAGTTTCACAAAGAAAATGTGGAATAATGAAAGCTTAAGGTTGGAAATAAAGACGGAAATTGCTTGCATGGAAGTGAAGAGATAAGCCAAGAGATCCAAGAGGTCAAGTGAAACAAGAAGGGAATCACAGAAAAAGCCACTGGGAAATTTTTATAAATATGTGTTAGAAGAAGATAACATAAACAAGGGAGTCTGGAGATGTCTGAAAACAAGAAAGAGACAAAGGTAGGAGGGAGGTACGCCAGGCCCTGAGCGGAGGGGACGGTGTCTCAGGGGAGAAACAAGAAGAGAAAGTGTGGTTGTCTACTTGAAAACCTGCATCGGACGATGGATGCCGGGGGAAAGGAAGCTCCTTTGTGTCAAAGGAGCCCTTGGTCTGTAGGAAACATGACTATCATCCAAGCTTGGTGGTCCAGGAAAATAAATGGTGCTATCAGGAAAAAAAAACAAAACAAAAAACCAAAAAAACAAAAAACAACCATTCTGCTTCTGTCTAGAGTAGGAACTGGGTAACTTCACGGTTGTTATAGAGATTCAAATGAAACTAGTTCCCCTTGACAAAAGAAAAAGGCCATAGCACTGGCACTGAAGTACTCCACTCCGCATGGAATTTTATCTCTGATAAGCAGATCCAGAAACTACAAAATCTGCCAGAAGTGAAAAGGTTGAGGGTTTAAAAACAGCTTAATGAATAAAATATTTGTATTGAGAAAACATTATTTCACATTATTCTGCAGCTATCATCTACTGTACTCCCAAGTATTTTTATTTCAGTGAATTCACTATCTTCCCTTCACTTCCTGAAATATTTTCTTCTTGGTAACCATTGGCTATAAAAAACTATAGGAATAGGATTATAAGAACAAATTTCTCTTCTTTGGCTTATCCACTTGCTCCAGAACCAGATGGCATGTTCCCAATACTTTCCATTTACCCAACTTCCCAGAAAACACACACACACACACACACACACACACACACACACACACACACACACACACACACACACACAAGCTTCTTGTCAATGATATCTATAAGAAAAATTAATCCCCAAGATATTGTCATAAATACTGCATCTGGAAAGTTCTTCTAGCCACAGGGAAATTTTGGCAGTATCATTACCATCCCAACAGTAGTTGGCTGCAAATGAGGAGAGCATATGTATTAATAATTAGAGATATCTCAAGTGGGATGCACACTTCTATAGAATGAAGCCACATATTATATTTCTATCAGTGATCTAGCTGGTGAAGAATCCTAAATAACACTTCTGGAAAAATCTAGAGTTGGGGTTGGACTAGAAGGTCAGCTCCATACCTTGTCAACACTGCACAGTTCAAGGGTGTTTGAGAGCAGCAGGGGGCTTCAACTCCTAGAAAGCGTGATTTTTTTCCCTCTAGTGTAAGGGAGAGTAAATCTGCGTATATGTATATATTTGTATTTGTGTCTGTTCACATGCATGCGCACATGCAAATATGAGTTCATGAGTATGCACAAAAGCCAGAAGTCAGCCTTGGGTGTTGTTCCTCAGGATCTATCCGCCTTGGTTGTTGGTTTTTCTTTTTTCTTTTTGTCCTTTCAGGTGTATGAGTGTGTGTGCTATGTGTATATGCATTCATGTTTGCATGAGGGTGGGTGAATATATATGGAGGTTTTTCTCCACCTTATATTTTGAGGCAGGATCTCTCATTCAAGTCCAGCCAGTTTTGCTCCCCATTTTGCTCCTGGATCCCCTGTCTATGTCTTCAAAAGCTGAAACAGCAGTCAAGTCACTATGCCCAGTAGGCTCATGTGTGTGTCCTGGAGCTCACTGGTGCTCTTGCTGGTGAGACATGGATTTAACTTCTGAGCCACCCAACCTTGTGTTTTTTTGAGACAAGGTCTCTCTTTGTGCTGGTGCTCACTGGCTAAACTATACTGGCTGACAGAGAACCCCAGAGATCCATCTGCCTCTGTCTCCCCAGAATTGGGGTCACAATCAAACACCATAATGCTCAGCTGTTTCTATGGATGCTGAGGATTAAGCTCCCATCCCTGGGCTTGGGTAGCAAGTACTTCACCACCTGAGCCCTATTCTCTGCCTTGGTGTGTGTTTTGTGGATCCATGCTGAGGTTGTTAGGAATAGAGGAAAAGACAAAAACAACACAATTAGCTGATAATAACAAACTCAACAACAATGATATCTTACACTAGATGTTAGATTGCATTAAGTTGGACTGAGAAGTAAAATATTTTAATGCCATTAGCTTCTCCAAGTAGTACTCATAGGTCAGAGTCATGGATACCAATTGCCTTCAAATCCTGGCAAAAGAATACTTCAGGACACAACAGTTCACAATAGAAATTCAGTGACTTAATCTAGCCCATCATTGGACCAGTATGTGCCTGAGCTGCTTATGCTTCAATGGAGAAGTGATTAAGGACTTGGATAAGGACACAGACATAAGTCACAAGGACTGAGTTCTTAGAATCTATGATCATGAAGTTGTGGCAGCCTCTCTAGATAATGTTTCCTCCTTATACAGGATGCATCGGTCAGTGTACCAAAGTATTCCCTCTTGTTCTAAACCAGTTCTTAACTATAAACATGTATGCCTTGGCAATATTTTCTTCTAACCTTTAAAAGCTAGTTACTTTTTTGCATTTAGTTTTCTTGCCATACAATGGCTGACTGACTTGAGAGTATTATTTTATCTTTACATGCTTCTGAGACAGGTGCTTATAAAATGGTTGTTACATGTTTATATAAAAAGGCATGTTTTCATATGCTTTCTTTACATTTTATATAAAAACTAAAATATACTGATGCTAGAGACTGAACCTGAGGCATCATATGTGCTAAGCAGGTGCTTTCCTTCTGAGCTTTTACACTCCAACCCCACAGTTTCCTAAAAGGCCTTTATAGTGGTTCCTTCCTGCCTCTCTTTGGGTATTTCTCATTTAATTAGATCTGTAAGTAGCTTAAGCTCAAGCAATGAATACTAAGAGTGGGGACTTAATGGGCTAACGAGAGAGTAATTTAAGATCAAATGAGATTTTGTAAGGGCAACAAAATAATTTCACAAAATTTATAGTAGAACATTTCCAAGTATAAAGAGTGTAATTAATTGTTCAGCCTGCATCTCAAAAGACAGTTCTCTACAAGAAAGCAATCTTTTTTGTTTTGTTCTGTGACATTGTAGTGATACATAGTCCTGGGTAATTTGCAACTCTGTGTAGAGCAGGCTAACCTTGAGTTGCGATTCTCCAGTGCTGGAATTGCAGATACATGCTAAGAGTGTAGACACGTGGTTACAGAAGCATTTTAGCACCATCTAATAAATTCTCTGTGATGATTAATGGTTCATAATTGCACTTAGCTTGATCTGCTATAATATAATACCCTAGCCAAGTGTCTGTAAACAACAGAAATTGATTTCTCATCATTCTAGAGTGTTCTAAGTCTATGGTCAATGTGCTATATGGATTGGTGTCTGATGAGGACACACTCTCAGAAAGGCATTCTTTCACTGGGCCTCAAATGGTAGGAGAAATGTATGACCAACCACAGGGTTCTTTTAAAGACATCATTCCCATCCTTTAGGACTTTATTGTCCTGCTATAACTATATTCCAAAGCCTTCATCTCCAAACACCACCTCCTTTAAACTTGACTTTTAGCATATGCACCAAGGGAAGTGGGGACACAAGCTTTCAGTCTGCAGTTCTCCTACACTCGTCTGCCTAGCTTTACATGTCACTTACCTGTGTTATACTATCTACTTTCCTACATTTATTATAAATTCCTCAATGATAAAACATTATTTTCTTTTTTGTTCCCTATAATACCAGCTGCTTTCCCTAGAAACTGTTCCTCAATATATTAGCTCTTTCTTCTGTTTCCTCTTGTTCTAAGGCATTTGACCTAACTCATCATTAAACACTATACTCTGGTCTTTAAACACTCTATATACTCTTTAAAGTCATCTTGCATTTGGCAATTCTCTAGCACCTGTATCTAGAGTGAGCACGGCAATGGCGATGCCAATTTCAGGCTCATGGCCTTTTCAAACCGACCATCCCTATCAATGCACCTAGTTAAACTATAAACTTGTCTTTTATTCTTGACTGAAGCCAGGAAAGCAACAACACCAGAGAAAGAATTAACAGTATTGTTGTGAATATATACCATCGCTTATCTCTAAAATCATCTCAAAGTTGGCATTTTATTTATGTAGAACCAACCTGTACTATGCTTCTCCCCTCGGTTTCAACCACCTCATGGTCCTACTTCCTTAATGGAATATGTACATGAAAGCATATTGTTTATGCTTTCTAACTTCCAGTGACCTCATCAGCCCACACCACTTGACTTCTTTCTTGCTAATATGCTCAATCTTTCCAAAATCAGCAGTAATCTTCAAGGTTCTGCCCTTTTATTTTTCTGCCTCCTTGTAGAGGCACATTCTCTACAATTATTAGATAGTCTCTTTTTACTTCATTGCTGTCGCTCTTATTCCTCTTGTTACATACACCAATCCAGATTATTCAGAGAAGTAGAACCCTATTCTTTTCATAGATCTATAGAGTGATTTATTGTAAAGAATTGGCTTTATACATAATAGAGGCTGAGATCTGCTTGCTGGCGACGCAGAGATGTTGATAAAACAATTGTAGTGCACATTTAAAATGCTTACAGCAAGGAAAGCTTCTTGCATAAGTTCTACCTAGGGAATAAAGGCAGAAGACAAAAGTTTTCGTTCAAAGACAGGGAAAGAAAGCAAATCATTTCCTGTTTAGTCTTTGGTTTTGTTCAAGTTTCCAACAAACATAATGATTACTAATTGCCGTGTAGGGGGAAATCCACTTGATTAAGTTTACTGACTTTACATTTTAGTCTTATGTTGAAACCCTCCCAAGCATTCCAAAAAAAAAAAAATCCTTAAAAAAAATTATTGGGCCACCTTATGGCTGAGTCAAGTCAGTAGACAGAATTAACAGTCTCACCACACTGGCTTTATTTATCTCAGCGTTCCTTCTGAGTTCCTTATTTCCAAGACCTCAAAGTATCGATGACACCTAGGCCTTAGTTCTAGAGTTTCTTCACTGTTTTTCTAATATTATGTAAATGTCATGTGTGTCTGTATACAAAGGTATGCATATAAACATAAACATAGTTGTACATGCTTAAATCGTACATGCATGTATGCATCATGATTATAAGTTTTGCAAAGTAATAGTTTTTAGTTTTATATGGTTCCTTCTGATATTTTCTGGAAATTTCCTGTGTTATATTCACTTGTATTCATCTTTTTAAATTTAGTTTTATTCAAGTGTACATGTATGAGCATGCCTGTCTATATTTATATCATGTATATGGAGTGCTTGCAGAGACCAGAAAGGGCATGGGATCCTCTAGAACTGGCTATAGGTGACCGTGAGCTGCTGGTTGTGAGTGCTAAGAGCCAAAGCCAGGTCCTCTGCAGGAGCAGCAAGTGCTCTTAACCACTGGAGCATTTCTCCAGCCTGCCACTTTCTGTTTTGAATATTGGTCTTAACCCACCAAAACGACGTGATAACACCGGTGGTTTATGACTCACGGATCTAAAAACCCCTGCTCCCTGTGACTTTGAATCACACCTAAAGGCTGAGGATTCCTATAATTATCTCTTTCCTCTCAACTCAAAACGTGTAAATTTGACACCCCACCTTTCGTTTTGTAAGAAAACAAAGCATGACCTCATAAAATCTTAGACCCCATTTTGCTCAGATGTCTCCACCACTCTTAACTAGAACATTCTACTGCCTTACACCCAGTCAATCAAACTTGAAAACACTGGGCTGGCCTTGGTCCTTATTCTCCTTTGGCTTCGGCATCTCTCCTGCCCCATCCATACACACACAGAATCTTTGCCTGGGTTTTCTCAGTTTTATGAGGGGAAGTGGCAGAGTTTGACATGGTCTCTAAGACAGTGTTCTATTGTAGCGAAGAGACACCATGACCACGGTAACTTTCATAAAGCAAAGCATTTAATTAGGGTTTTATTTATTTATTTATTTATTTATTTATTTATTTATTTCAGCTCCGGAGTCCATAGTCATCATGGCCCGAAGCATGGAGGCACACAGGCAGACATGGTACTGGAGAAGGACCTGAGAATTCTACAGTTATATCTACAATCAGCAAGAAGAGAGAGAGGGGAACTCTGGCCTGGAATGGGCTTTTTGAACCCTCGAACCATATTCCCAGGGACACAATTCCTCCAATAAGGCCACACCCCCTCACCTAAACACCACTCCCAGGCATTCAAATCTATGAATCTACATAAGACATTCTCACTCAAACCACCTCAGGTCATTATTGAGGTCATATATATTGAGGTCATTATAAACGCTAGCCTCTAAATGACAAGCTTTAACTTTTTACATGGAGCTCGCTTCAGTGTTTTGGACAATTCTGTCAAGGTGGCTTGCCCAACTTTCTCATAGGTCAGAGTTCATATCCTTCTCTCTCAATAACTTCATCGTGGGTTAGTCACATTTAACTTTGCTCTGACAAGTACCTGAGAAAATATCTGAATGAGGAAAGATTTATCTTTGCTCACAATTTCGTAGACTTGGATCTGTGGTTGTTGACTTCATTGTTTCCAGGCCTTTGGGGAGGTAGATCTGCACGACAGAAGGAAGAGTAGAGCATAACTTCTTATCCCAATGCATCCAGAAGGAAGATAAAGAAAGACATAGAAAGGAACCAGGACATGATAGGGCCTCTGGAGCCCCCCAAAGTCTACTTACTCCAGTTATACCCCACCTTCGTGCATCTCCCAAAATAGACCAAGCCGTTGTTACATGATCCTATGAGGAACGTTGACAGTCATCACATCATCTTCAGAAACCATTCTGTCACCATTACCTCTGTGTGAAGATGCTCACCTGAGTACTATACTGACTTACAGGTGAAGTGTGCACTTCACCCACTGTTTTTCTCTTGGCTCCAATGTTGGCTTTCAATAAAAAGTTGGCAGTTACAAGTGAATGAAGCTGCAATAGATTCAGAGGCTCTTGCTTTGAATCTGTTGCCAATGGAAAATTGACTGAGAGGCGAGACATTAAACATCAATTTGTTAAATTATTTTTCCACATTTATTAATCTCCAGACTATTTAATTCTTTATAATACACATAATACTTCTCTGTAGGATTTATACACACACACACAACTGAGTTTCTCTTCTATATTTAATCTATCCTGGGAATAGCAGGTTTGCTCTTTCACTATCAGGAAGTTTCTTTGTTTCATCCAATTTCTAGTAGGCAAGGTAGCAAGGAATCAGGACAGATGCAAACTGAATATCTTTTAAAAACCAGTTATAAATAGACAAAATTAATCTATAGAAATATAGTCCAGATAGATGTTTATGATGTTTTGGACTGGAAAGGAGTCAGATAGGGGGTCGTCATTATGCTAGAAATTTTCTATTATTTATGGTTTAATAGGCACATATATATGTTAAAATTCATTGATCTATACTCTTATTTTTATACACTTTGCTATACCTACATTATAACTCAGGATACAGTAATAATACTCAAATCTATGGAGATATTATTCTTAAAAATACTTATTTCATTTTTTGTTAGTTACTTACACACAGTGAATCCTGAACACTGAAAATATCAATCAAGATATTTATAGAACAGAAAGCAACTTCAAAGGATGTTGAAATAGAACAGGTTGAAACTGTAAATTTTAAAGTAAAATACTAAAATGAAAATACTTTAATATATTCAAAAGTATTTTTCCATAAGTATACTAGAGAAAATTTACATCCTTAAAGCTAAACTATACAGATTAACTAATTAAATATTCTCTAAGATTTGGATGAGCAGCATATATTCCTGTATTTTTATAGCATATGTTCAAAAAGAATATACTTATGAACATATTCATAAAAAGCATACCTAATTATCCATTGCATGCTTTTAAGATAAATATTTTTAAGGTATTACATAAAAAATTCTATGTTTTGTGGGAAAATTCTTTTGATGAATTGTCTTTTAAAGAATGATCTACCTATGGTTGAGAAATAGAGGTTAAATTTATAGAAAAATATTAAAAGCAAGTTAAATTAAGGAAAGTGACAAGAGGTAACCACAGACTGCAATGAACTGATAAATCTTGGAAGAGGAGAAACTAAAGAGAAAAAAATGGGGGAGATGCTGCAGACCACCTCATGTCTCCAATTCAAAGCCAAGGCTCTGGTCATGGCTTTTGGGTAGAGCTATGGCTTGGAGATGCAAAACTGAGAAACAAAAATTAAAAGTGATTTAAAAATGACTTTTTGATGCTGTAAAATACATTTTCATTTTGTCTAATGTGCTTGGGTGTTTGGCCTGCATCTGTGTCCATGTACTGCTTCTGTACTTGACACCTGCAGAGATCAGAAGAGGGCTGAGATGCCCTGGCCCTGAACGTGTAGACAGGTGAACAGCCAGTGCTCTTAACTGCTGAACCACTACCCTAGTTCCTATATTTAGAAATAACAATAGTAAAATAAAACAATAAAAGGAAGAGTAACATCCAAAGGGTTAAATCACCACAGGATAGAGTCTGTGGATAAATAAGCATTTGATAAAAAATAATGCCTTATCATTTAAAAATATTTTTATTATTTTAAAGATTCACTGACAACAAGACAGGTTAACTCCTGGCAACAAAGAACCTGCTTATGGAGATGGCTTCAAATATGGCAAACAAGCCACTGAGCAAAATGTCCTCGTTTCTACCATAGACAGAATTCTGCCTGAAAAGGGACAAGGTTGGATGCAGGCAGAGTCAATGGCCAAACTCTGCCAAGGCAGGGTAAGCAAGTCCTCAACAGTTCCTGCCTTACAAATATGGTCTGTCAGATATACTGGACCAGAAGGCCAAAGAGGATGCTCCAACGTTATAGAGAGTTTTGGGTGACTGTTCAAGTAGGAAGATGTCTCTGTTTCTTCTCTGTCATCTTCTCATTTGGGAAACTGTTAACCTGCATTCCCTGTATACTCAGGTAATCAATTTTATTCTTTGTCAAGTCTCTGATGGGGATGAAGACAAAATAGTTTAGTTTTACAATTGAGCTTAGTTGTTTAGGGGTTAAGATGTTTTTAGGGCTAGATATATGTTTTAAGTTGATAATGACAATATATGATAGATATTGATTTACATTCAGAATTTTAGACATACCAAGATAGGAAAGATGTTTTCTTCAAGGCTGCCAAATACAAATAGCCAAAACACTAAGAATGTAACATGTATAGAATTCCTGATTGTGTCATGGTTCTTCTTGCTGTAAGTAGTTTATTGTATATGTGTGTAATAATATAAATGTATATATATATAATATTTAATAAAAAAAATCCACAAGCCTGTGGCTAAAGGCATGCACCAGCATGCCCATCCTAAAAGAAAGGAAGAAAGAAAGAACATTGTAATTACATTAATTTAAAAATTAAAATTAAAACAATAACAATAAAAAAAGAAATGAAAGAATGCCTTATGGAATTGTTGACCAAGTTAACTATTTCCTTGTCTAGGGCTGGAGGGCTGGCTTCTCTTCTGGGACTCAGGCCTTTTCCTCCACAGGACAGAGCTCTCTGAGTTGGCACCTGTCTGCTCCTGCATTGGAGAATCAAAGGCTGGAATCATGCTCTTCCTTTTGACCCAGCACTTTCTAAAACTGGAGATTCATTCTCTCTCTCTCTCTCTCTCTCTCTCTCTCTCTCTCTCTCTCTCTCTCTCTCTCTCTCTCTCTCTCCATCCCTGTTCCTCTCTCCTTCTCTGTCTCTCTCTCTTTCCCTTTCCCCCCTCCTGATTTTCTTTTGTTACTCAGTTTGCACTTGTTCCCACTTCTCTTGAGAGTCCTTTTACCTGTTTTTCAGTCCAGGTTTCATCTGGAATTGGTCTTTTACATCCTCCTTCTGTTGCTCATGTAATATTTCAAGAAAACAAATAGGAAATTTCAGCTCAAACCAGACATGGTCAACAATATATACAGTGACCTTTTATGAGAGCATGAATATCAGAGGTTGGTTTTATCCAGCAAAATTAACAAAACAAAAACTTCTTAAAAGTAAAAAATGATGACAAAGGAATTTAAAGCAATTAAGTGAAGACTTACTAAAAGGGAGAAAAGAGACAGTGTAAAATCTGAGTAAGATACAAGGTCTTGCAGAGTTCCTTAGTTGTCTCTCACTTGTGTTCTCTCAGCCACCATCAAACCAGGCTCCAGAAAGGCCCCTCTCAGTGCTTAAAACTCTGCTTCTAGGCCAGTGAGTAAAGGATCTTGCCACCAAGCCTGATGATTATGAGAAGGAATTTGATAGCCCTGCCTGCCCATTTAAATCCTTTTCCACTCTCTCCATTCCCCACATTTTCCACTGGACCCTACCAACTGTCCTGCATTCTCAGAAAAGTGATAGCTAGTAAAGGAACAAATGATTATATCCAGCATCCTATAAATAGTCAAAGGACAGCACAATCTCTAATGCTCACCCTGAGCTCCTCCCCTCCCCTCCCATCCTGCCTAAGGCAAGAACAATTTTCTACCCTATGGGACAATTACACGAGCAAAGTGAAACACAAAGTGCATATTGGAAAAGTCCTATGCCTAGTGTCTGTTATGGTTTACGCTGTGAATTTCCATTTCTTTCTGTTATTCTTAAAAAACACATAGGTGTCCTCCCCCCAATTTGCTCGGGACTTTGAGAATTTATAGCCTTGCTCCACTTCCAGCTCCTTCCCTTTTCTGAGTGTTTTCTCACTCTCTCTGCTTCGTGGTTTCTGTTGAAGATGTAATCTCTCAGCTTCTTGTCCCAGCTGCCTGCTGCCATACCTCCTCTGTCGTTATACAGTCTCCTTTTGGAAGCATAATCCTAAAATAAATTTTCTCCCATGCGTTGCCTTTGGTCATGATATCTCATCAAAGCAACAGAAAGGGATTAAAACATTGAGCAAGTGCTCCTGCTTGAGTGTGAAATGCTCCACTGCTCCACTTTCTGAACGGCATTATTTGAGGAGGTGATAAAGCTCTATTTGGTTTACGTCAGTCACTGGACTGAACCTTCGAAGGGTGTGTGTCGGTCTTGGCTTTGTTCACTTTGCTCTGTTTCCAGTCTGCCTTGAAGTGAGTGGCCCTTCACTGACCAAGCCATGGCCTGTGGACTGAAACCTCTAAAACTACGCCATCATAAATTGTTCCTATTTTGGCCAGGTTTTGGTCACCAAGGCAATGAAACAAAAGCAGGGAGGATCCTAAGAACAGGTACTGAGAGTGTGAATGGGAGCAAACTGTGTCCCTAAATACAAGCTCTTTGTTTTCACCAGTGAACCAGTGCAACATAGCCAGGCACCCTCAGTCACTTGTCAGGACTGACAGGCTGGAGGACAGCTGGCTGATGGGTTCAAGCTCTTTGAGGATGTGCTGTGATCCATGACCCCGGAAATCTTTCAAAGATGTAAAAAGTTCAGACCGTGCATACGTTGATTAAATTGACATATCAGTCCTACAAAAGAACGATCTGTTTCTGTGGAACATGGGGATTTGAATGCTAGGTGAAAAAGAATAAAATCTCTCTTCACCGAGAGAACAGAATTCCGATGGACCCACCAAAAACCTGTATTGCACTGGCTCTACAGTGATTTGTTATTTTTTTTTTATTAATGGCTTATGCTTCTTTGTTTAAGTTGTGGGCCTGAAAACATATCAAGTGGTTGCAAAGCCACGAAATCAAAATCTAGTTCCCCATCCTACCTATTTGAATAGTTGAATCAAAACCTTTTCCTGTAACCATTTGCTTGAATGATGAAAATTATTAAAAAACAAAAACAAAAGCAAACAAACCTCAGCCAGGCACTGTGGTGCACACCTGGAATCCCTGCACTCCGGAGGCAGAGCCAGGCAGATATCTCTGTGAGTTCGAGGCCAGCCTGGTCTACAAAGAGAGTTCCAGGACAGCCAGGGCTATGCAAGAGAAACCCTGTCTAAAAAACAAAGCAAAACAAACAAACAAAACTCTAAAAAAAAAATCAAGTGAAAAGAAAGAGAAAACTATATGACTATCATTCTTCTAAAAGTGAAAAGAGTTACAGGAACTCTTTGCTTGATCGCCTGCACCTCCCCACAGATGTAATCAGCTGTGTAGCCAACCTCCCTCCTTTCATGTTCATTTTTACCAAGTTAGTCTTCTCCAAAGTACACCATCAGGCAAGCTGGCTTTGACCTCTTAATTTGTCACCTTCCTCATCCCTCAACCCTACTTGTAGACACTTCCCACTGATGCCAGCACCCCTGTCGTCCTGGAATTCCACCCTTTCAGAGCTGTTAAAAAAAACCCTAGGAAACTGCCAGTGGCCTCCTCATGACCCTACATTTGTCTTCTAAATCTTGAAACTACCTTGAGCACATTGAACCCCTCCTGCCCACCCAAATCCCTTCCCACTTTTTCTACTCTCCATATTTGTTCTGAACCACTCAGGATTCCTGAATTCTCAGGAAAATCAATGGGTAGCAAATGAACAAACTACTGGCTTGGCGGACTGCTTTTCTTTATAAAATTTTATCCTTTGAGAATTTCATACATATTTTAATTGAAAATAATTTTATGCAATATATTCTGATCATGGTTTTTCCGCTCTCATCTTCTCCCAAATTTTTCCCACTTCCTCACCCATCCAGCTCTACACTTTCTTCTTCTCTTGGTTTAAAAAACAAACAAGCAAGCAAAGAACTCAGAACAACAATAACCCCCTTCAAAAAACTCAGGTGAAACACACACACACACATACACACCAAAACAAAACATAAAACTACATGAAAAAAACCATAAAATTGGCAAACATAATATACAAGAAAAGGACCATTAAGGTAAAAAGGCCCAAACAAAGCTATATGAGCCAATATATCTCTGTCTATGCCTAAGCTTATGTCTATGCCTATGCCTATGCCTATGTCTATGTCTATGCCTACATCTATGTCATGCCTATGTCTACATCTATATCTATTGTTGAATTTGTTTTGAGTTAACCATTTACTGTTAATTGTTGGACCGTCTACTATTGCTGCTAAATGTGATTTGTATACCTAGTGAGACTAGGTTGGAGGAAATTAATTTTTCCTCTTCAATCATTTGTCAGTTGGAGATAGATAGCTTTTTGATTAGCTATTGGAACGCCTGTCTACTTCCCCTTCTCAGTGCTATGGCCCCTTCTGGCTTAGAGCTGTGAAGTCCCTATATATGCTACCATGGTCTCTTTGAGTTTTGTTGTGTCATTAGTCCCCTCTATCTCTTATAACCTTTCGTTCTCCTCTTCTGCATAGTTCCCTAAGACCCGTAGGGAAGGGGTTTAATGGAGACATCCAGTTTAGGACTGAGATTTTCAAGGTCTCTCTGCACATTTGTATATTTGTGGGTCTCTGTAGTAGTTTCCATCGAACGCTGGAGTAAGCTTCTCTGATGATAGTTGGGCAAGACACTGATTTATAGGTACAGGAGAATGTCTTGAGAAGTCATTTATTGCTATGCTTCTTTAGAAGAACAACAGTGTTTTGTTTTTCCCTAGGTCACTGGCCTATCTACTCTCAGGTTTCAACCAACTGCATACTGTCAGGAATGGCTTCCATCTCATGGAGTGGCCTTAAATCCATTCAGATATTGATTGTTGATGGGTGTGGGGGAAGGGTTGTAAAGAGGGCTCATGTGGCAGCAAGTCCCCAGGAAGTGGAGCTGGAACTCTATTGAACTTCTTATAAGTGATCAAGGGACAAAATAATATCTATGACCTTCCTGATAGTCTCTACCTTCCTCCTCTTTTACCACTGGCTGAACAGTTATAGCAAAATGTTATATGAAGTGCAGACTGGGAAAGTCTTACATCTAGCATCTGTATGGGTTACAACTTAAATTCCATTTATTTATGCTCTTCTGAAGTATATAGCTGCCCCTTGACCTACCATGGAAACCCATTGTGAGCTGAAGATCTCTTTGGTCAATACACGTAGCCTATCAGCAAGCATATATTGTAGCAGCAACACCGTCCACTTCACAGTATAGGTTGTGTGTGGATGACTGGGAGCTGTGGCTTTATTCACTGTCCAGTATCATGAGAATAGCATGTTATATATACCCAGCCCAGGAAAATATGAAAATTCAAATCATGAAGTATGGTTTCTACTGAATGGATATAGCTTTCACAATATCACAAAGACAAAACTTGTAAGTGATCAGATGGGGATCATCTGTACTGAAAATAAAAATAAAAATGTCATTCAAGGTGTTCCAAAACATTTCCCCCCCGCTTTGATTTTTTTATACTATATTCCAAGAAACAACTAAGTACTCCTAATAACTAAGTCAGCCATGAGTAAGAAAAAAATCACCTGTATAAATAGAAACTGATAAGCCCATATTTGAATTATCTAAATACACTGGTAATTAAAATGAATATGATGAGTATTATTAAATATTGAAATGCAGAATAAATTTTCTCTGCTGGATTAAAAATAGCAAGTGTCCGTCAGTATTGGAACTGTGCCTTGGAGATAGCATAGCAATTGCACCAAATTTCATACATGTAATTAGCTTGTACAATGAGATCTGCCAGGCTCTATTTTTTAAAAATCCATACATTTATGGAACTCTAAAAAATGACACACTCCTTAAGGCTGCACTAGCCAAGAATGGATTGAGAAAGAGATTTTAAGGATACAGTAAACTCAATAAACTGCTAAGGCATCAGGGCTACATTTGTTATGTTAAAGAGACGTGTCTACTGTCCTTCATGGCAAGATAAGAAGTATTGACGAGAAGGATCTATTATGTAGAGTGCTGTCCAAGGAGTTAGGTAAGATCCTATTCCCAGAACTACAACAAATGTGCCTTGTGACCTTGATTAAGTCTCCTAGCTTTCTTTTGCTTTAATAGTTTCTGCTATCCCATCAGTTATGGCACTGTTTATTAAAACACATGCTTACTTTCTAATCAAAATGAAAACTGTACACTTAATTGTTTTGCACATTCAGTTCAAAGGATCTTAAGTTCAAATATGCCATTCACCAGACTACTACTGCAATCAAAATTGATTATAAACTCTTATAATTAAAGGTTTTGGAAAACTTGGTCTTGAAATGGCAAATTTAGTATTTTACCCTTTAGTATCAACAGTCTTTAAAGTAGATAAAATTACAGAGAACACGCACAAAAAAAAGATTGGTGTTAAAGAGAGCTGAGTGCAAAAAAAAAAATCAAAACAAAAACAAAAACAAAAACAAAAACAAAAAACAAGTATATGCGAAAAACAAATGGAATGTGTGAGGTCAGTTCTAGTGTATGTATGAGCTACAAGGAGAGAACCACAACACAAAGAGAGAACACCATTTGTTGTAAGCCTTCTCAGACCCCATCAGGTGTCCTGGAGCTTACATGACACATCTGCATTTAGTCACTTTCAGCTAAGATACCCTTGGAATACAAAGGGAAACTATGTCTGTTGTAAATATTTTCACCGCAAATGATTTCATCACCACATGTCTCTACGTGTGAAGAATTCCTCCTCACTCCTGGTTTCAGCTATAATTGTAGCAGTGCTTCCAAACTTCTGAATGACAAACCCAGTTCCTTGTGAGTCTGGAGAACTGATGGCGCTGATAGGATGAAGTTTCTTTATGTGGACTGAAAACAAGAGGCCGCCGTTAGCATCTTCCCCAGTGCACATGTCTGTCTTCTTACCCAGTGAAGCAGAACATAACCAGGACCTCTTTTCTGTGGCTATGGACGTGTTTCAGATGGGTAGTCCTAGTCCAACCTGCACAGCTCCATCCCTGGCTCCCCAGAACTCTTCTCTGCTGGCCACGCTTCTGGGAAGACTTGAACTGGGCTTGATGTTAAAGTTGAGCTGGTTATTCAGATTGCAAATTCTCTTGGGGCAATCCTTCCTTCTCTGGAAAGAGCTCAGGAGAACCTACGATTGTAGTTAGGAAGAAGATAGTCACTTAGCTCTGTTGGAGAAGCAATGGTGTCAGCAAAAAGTATAAACAAATGCACAAGGCCACACTGGTATTCTATGTCTTTGTACAGCTTTGGGGAAAGAGGAAGTCTAAGGACAGAGTGCATAAGGAGAAGGCCCTTTTACCTGCAGGCCAAGAACATGTGGCAAAGGCACCCTGTAAAAAAGTGTCTTTTTAGAAGAAAGCATGTGATGCACCTCTCTCTCTCTCTCTCTCTCTCTCTCTCTCTCTCTCTCTGTGTGTGTGTGTGTGTGTGTGTGTGTGTGTGTTTGTGTGTCTATGTATGTATGTATGTGTGTGTGTGTTTGTGTGTCTGTGTATGTGTGTGTCTGTGTGTCTGCAGAGGATGTTGGATCCTCTGCAGCTGGAGTTACAGGTAGGTGTAAGTTGCCTAATATAGGTGCTAAGAATCACTCCTGAATCCTCAAGCAGAAAGTGCTCTCAACTGCTGAGCCATCTTCTCAGCCCTGGAAGATACAGTTTTTAAGCTAGTCAGTCTTGGTGCGAAAAGCAAATCAAACGATAACAGTGTAAGAAAAGGGTCTCAGTCCTGAGGACTGAAAGGACAGGTGAGGAGGAAATACATGATCACACTGACTGACACCCAGGATTCCTGGATTGCTGAGGCCTTGTTGTTGAAAGGACACATTCAAAGGACTAGATAAACGGGTTTTGCTCAGCTTACTTCAGATTCTCCTTGCCATATTTGGCTTTCCCCTAACATGCTAGACAAATCAGCCTAAAAGGAAAACAGGAATATTCTTCTCAAACACTAGCTGTATATCACGTGATTTGCTGTACTTTAAAGAACAACAAATAAACTGAATGGAGTCGTTGCCTCCATTTACAAGAACAATGCAGCCATCATTACATGGCTAGGAAGATTCCGTGCGCGGCCAAGATGCAAAGACTAGTATTGAAGAATGTCTAAAATAAATACTGAAGAGTAAGCATTAGTGTAAGGGAACAACTGCACAGCAGCCTAAACAAAATAAATAACAGGAACTACCATCATTCTCACATTTCACAGGTAAAGAGCTAGGTGCTCCAGGACTCATAGCTTTTGCTGAGTCTCATTCCTACTAAGAGGCTACTTTGCTTCCTAGGTTTTGAACCTCTGGTTATTAATCATTACACTCAAAAGCTATTATTTGTGTAAATTGCTATTGAAGAAATGTGGGGGGCCTGTGAAAAAAGAGTAACCCGAGAGTCTTGCCCGCCCCCTGGCTCCCACCCCATGCTAGCTCATCCTCATTTCTGTGGGCTCAGCAGGGAAGGACACAACCAAGGAACAGAATTGATTAGAAAAGTCCCAGTACAACTGCCATCTATCTTCTAGTTTATTATTTATAGTTAGGGTTTTAAGAGACTGGTTAATTAAGGACAATGCTTTATGTTGCTTTTTTGCAATTTTCAAAATGTTTCCGTGGGTGTTCTCTCTCTTCTTTCATTAGATTGTATTTCAGTCCTATGGCATTTATCACCTCAGTTCAACCTGCGTCATTCTGAATTGCTGGGTAAACTGCATAGGCTCGGGGAATGTGAGAATCAGGCATTCAGCCACACTCAGATGCTTCTGCATGCAGAAGACACGTCTATGCAGTTGACTGAGAACCTCCCCACACATTCTATTAGAGTATTTTGTTATCACCCTCCATCTAACCATTAGGAACAAAGAAAAATAAAATTGAAAATGTGTTTGATATTTCTATTCTGGCAGCCTTCCTGGGTCCTTTGTGCCTACTTTATTTCCTGGCACCTGACGCTAGAGCAGGGAGCTATGCAGTGAAACTCTCCCAAGTCATCTCCCCCTTCCCTCTATTCCTACCTGACTTTTTGAAAATGTTAATTATTCCTCTTCTCAGACTCATGCCTATAATCATACATATACAGGCGTTAACACCCTCTTTCAGCATCTGTCTTAGGTAGCCTTTTACTGCTGTGAAGAGCCATCATGACAGCAGCAATTCATACAAAGAAAGACGTTGGATTGTGGCTGGCTTACACTTCAGAGGTTCAGTCCATTATCATCATCATGGCAAGAAACATGGCAGGTGCAGGCAGACATGGTGCTGAAGAGGTAGATGAGAGTTCTACATCTGGATATGCAGGCAACAGGAAGAGACAGTGAGCCTCTAGGACTGGCTTGAGCTTGTGAAACCTCAAAGTCCACCCCCAAACCAAGTGACACACTTCACACTTCCTCTACCAAGGACACACCTCCAACAATTCCACTTCCTATGAGTCTGTGGTGGCCATTTTCATTCAGAAAACCACAGCATCCCAATATATATATATGTGTGTGTATTTTAAATTTGAGTTGGTAGTATTCAGTTTGACTTATTTATTATTTCTCACATAGAAAACACAGGTCCTAAATTATGAAAGCCTTAACTGACATTGCCTGATTAATCAAAATGCAACTTACTTTATCATTATTGCATTGGAAATATTAAATTTTTATATAAAAATTAACTATAATTTCAAGTTGCTGGACATTAGAAAAAGCATATCATCTCTTCCCCACCTTTACCAAGCTGAGCATTTCAAAAATTGTTTTTCTCATGTCTTTTAGGGCTAGTCACAAAGATCAAAACATGTACTGCAAGTTGCTAGGTGTTAAACTAGCTGAGAATCACGAGTTGGGAAAATGCTCCTGTTTTGTAACAGTTTGCCTTCCTTTGTTACTGTCTTTACAGTTGTGTGTGTGATAATGGCCACTGTTTTTTGTTTCACTTCCCCCTGCTTCCTAAGGAATCAGAGCCTTGTTGTCCTCATTCACACCACTGTCACCCATGAAACTGCCTCGAATTAGGTTCTTTGATTAGGCCTTCTAAGCATTTTTCACTCAGCTCCCTCCCTCCTTTTTTTGCTTATATAATTAGATTTTTTTGAAAGTCCCCAGATCTTAAGAATGAATCCCTACCCCAATTAATTTCTGATGGCTATACCTGCTGAATTTCTATGGCTATTGAAAATCCCTTGCATTGGGGACCTTGTCTGTTCATGGGGGTGTTGTACTCACACCTGTGTCATGACTGCCATGCTGAGCTCCTCCAAAGCCCCTAGGGATAGGTACTCGCTGATGCAGGGCCCCTTTTGTCATTGTTCTTACCATGTTCTTCCCTGAGAAGGCATCTTCCCTAGGTGGCCTTGGATGCTCTTGTATCAAACAGCTGGTTGAAAAAAATAAATTTTCACCTTAGAAAAATGGACCAAACTTTTACTGTACCACTTCTGTGGCCCCGCAAGGATCCCTGGAGGGGGGTGCGAGGCACTTATCGTCTGAGCTAGTCTTTATTTCTCAGGTACAGAGACACTGGAGTTATAACCTGCAAAATTTCTACTCCATTGGTTTGAAGCTTTATGAAAAGTCTTATCTCCCATCCCATTGTCTTGTCATAGTAGGCACTGGCTTTGACATTATTAATGGATCCACCAAGAGTATAGTAACAGCATAAGGCAAATGCCAATATAAGCTGGATGGTCTCTCTCAAAGGTACCCTGTTAGCAAAGCATGTGTGCAATGCTTCTTATAGGAATGTGGGTGCCTGGAAAACTCTGAAAAGTTATCCATTCAAAAGAGAGATTGAGGTTTGCTTCATACTATGAGACCTCATTTTCAGAAGTCATTCTGATAACACTTAATGGCATGGCTGCTGGGAAAAGAAAGTCTAGTCATTTGTTCTTACAGATAGGCCAAAGGATTCTCTTGAGGTGTAGTGTTCTGATCTTGGAAACAAGATGCTAAATTTTTATTTTATTTCTCCACATACCATATCACCATGTCTTAGCACAGTTGTGGCTTCATGTTCTATTATCACCAAGATAACTTTTTCATTGCAAAAAAAAACTAAAGCCAGAGTCTAGCCAGGCAAAAATTCTATGACTAAGCCTCAATTACAAATATGGCTTTTGACTGTCTCAAGGAAAAATGGAAAAAATATACAGCACAAAGCAAAAATTGCATGCTCTGCAGGGAGCTTAAAAAATAATCCCCAGACCGAATAACTTTTTTTATAGATGATTTGTAAGCTGTCATTAAAAAAACATTGAAGTCAGAAATGATTTTACTGACAAGGAGTATAAAGCAAGGAATGTTTCTGTGCCAACAATTCTGAAATTTTAGCTGACTGAATGGAACAAGTATTGTTTCTAAGAGAAAAGAGTTCCTAATTTTAAAGAGTGCTGCTGTGTATCTGTGTCTACTAACTGTTTTACCAAGCAATGAGAGGAACTAGTAATTAGAGAGAGACTGAAATCAATGTAAGATATGGCAAGAAAGGCAAGACAAGATGTATGGATTTTTAAATTTATAGGAATACTCATAAAAGACACATTTGCTATTATGTGCATGGTAGTTAACGTTTTCCATTTGGTTATTTTAAAATCTCTGCTTCAAAGAATATACCACTTATTAAACTCACATACAGCACATGATGGTACTAAATGCAAGCTGGTTCTAATCATTTGCATGCTTCACTTAAATTTATTAACTTTATAGCATCAACTGTGTGTGGAGCTATATTAATGAATATATGTATTCACACATAGATGTGCTACGGGAATATGCACATGGATATGCAGATGTTGTGTGCATATTGAGGCCAGAAGCCAATGGCAGTTGTCTTATTTTGTTGCTCTCTGCCTTAAATTTTCTTGTACTGTTTATTTTATTTTGTCTTATTTGGACAAGTGTTCTGCCTGTATGTCCATATGTGCACCACATGCATGCCTGGTGTCTGAGAATGATGGAAGAAGCCTTTTTTTCCCCCTGACTGAAGAACTGGCATTGAGGACGCTTGTAGAGTAGACAGGTAGGTGCTGGGAACCAAACCTGTGTCTTCCTCAAGAGCAGTGTGTTAGTTACTTTTTTTAATTGATGTGATAAAACCTTATGACCAAGATGACTTATAGAAGGAAGCACTTACAGTTATGGAGGGCTAGGAGTTCATCACCACCATGCCAGGGAAGTGTGACAGCAGGCAGCCCTGGCCGCTGGGGAAGAGAAGAGCTCATATTTTAAACTACAAGTAAGAAGCAAGGAGTGAACTAGGAATGACAAGGGCTTTTGAAACCTCAAAGCCTTCCTCCAGTGACGCAATCCCTCCAGCAAGAGCATCACTTCCTGAGCCTCCCCAGGCCAGGCCATCAACCAGAGACCAAGTATTTAAACCCCCTGAGACTATGGAAGACATGCCTTTCAAACTACCACAAGAAGAAAGCAGTCTTAACCACTGAGCCCTCTATCTCTCCAGCCCCATGGCTTTATTTTTTGATATGGTGTTCCTCATGAACCTTGAGAACATTGCGTCTTGGTCTCCACCCCGTGCTGGGTTACCATGTGTACTCTTGAGCTGGCTTTATATGTGGGTGACGTTGACTAGGTCCTCAGACTCAAGCATCAAGGCCTTTTACTACCTGAGCTATCTCCAATCCCCACATCAGTAGTTTTTATATTATCAAATATATTTGTCTTAGTTAGGGTTTGTATTGCTGCAACAAAACACCAGGACCAAGAAGCAAATTGGGGAAGAAAGGGTTTCTTTGGTTTACTCTTCTGCACTGCTGTTCACAGTCAAGGGAAGACAGGGCTCAGAGAGAGCAGGAACCTGGAAGCAGGAGCTGAAGCAGAGGCCATGGAGAGATGCTATTCACTGGATTGATGGCCCTGGTGTGCTCAGTCTGCTTTCTTATAGCATCCAGGACCACCAGCCTAGGGATGACACCACCCACAATAAGCTCGTACCCACTGAAGACTAAATGAGAAAATACCTAATAGCTGGATCTCATGGAAACATTTTTTTCAACCGAGGCAGGTTCCTTTCTCTCTGATGACTCTAGCTGTGTCACGTTGACACACAAAACCAGCCAGTACAATATTCTAAAAAATAAGGATACTGGAGCAATCTAGCAGAAACACGCAGTGGCGGTTTAGTGTCTAATTCCATATTCATTTGAGTGTGGTTTTGTTCTGTTTATTTTTCCAAGGCATCTTTATTTCCCATGTATAATCCTGGATTTTGAAAACTATTTTGCACTTATTCTCTGATGCTGAAGCAGGAGAGTAAGTACAGATAGTGAAATCAGATAGGCCTGAGTTCATACTCTAGCTCTGCCGTGAATGGTTAGTATGTTCTTTAACACTTAGAGGCCCAGAGCTCTCAATTGTAAGAAGGATTAGCTACGTCTGCTTGGTAAGCACAGTGTGGTGTTCAGGCAGAATGCTCAACACATCCAGTTTTAGCTTCTCATTTGAGTTTGGTGCCCAATAAATGAGTGATAGTGGCAATCAAAAGTTGACAATTTTTTTGCACTAAATTTAAATAGATCTGTTGATGACCCAAATTTCTAGAAAAAAAAAAAAAAAACAGAAATTAACTAGTCTTCTCTTAGCTCTGCTCTTGCTTCTTAAAAATGTAACAAAATGGATGGTGCTATATAAGGGTGTGACAAGTGCCATGCACTGAACAAATGAAGGTTAGAAAATGCTACAGCTATCATATTAATGTCAATTCTCAGTAATCCTTTGTCAAAATTGTTTGTCTCTAGCTCTTCTTTCAGCACTCATCTTTTCATCTGTATATTATTCATATATTTGGATAACAGATATGCATTTGTCTTCATAGGAATCACTCCGTGTTAAATTATATATGTGTGTTCCATTTGAGTACAATAGAAAGTCTATCTTGGGCTCGGGCTGTGGTTCAGTTAGTAGAATGTTTACCTAACATGCACAAAGTTCTGGGTGCAGTTCATGGTACCACACAAATCAGGCTAGGCTGTCCACACTTAGGATCCTAGCAGTCAGGAGGTGAAGGCAAGAAGATCAGAGGTTCAAGAGTATCTGTTGTTACATACTGAGTTCAAGGCCAGGCTGGAATATAAAAGATTGTATCTCGTCTCTTTCTTCTCCTTTCCCTTGAAAAAGAGTATGAAAGGCCCTCCAAAAAACAAATATACAATTGGTAGATTATCTAGAAATCCCACTAGGGATACATATCACAAAAATGTACATGCTTTTTTATGTTTGTTGCAGTCATTCACAATAGCCAGCATGGGAAATCTGGTGTCAATCAGTAGATAAAAGGCTAAAGGAAGAAAATTAATTGCATACCATGGAGTACTATCCCATTACAAAATTCTGAAACCTTGTCACTTGTTTAACATGGATGAGCTCGAGGGAAACCACTTTAAGGAAAGTGAGTTGGACACAAGATGGACACCACGTGTGCCCACTTAGATGTGAAAACTCACAGAAAAGAGAGTGTAGCTGTGCTTAGCTAAGACCCGGGATGTTGGGGAGGACCAAGGTTGATTAAGCAATGCAGGTTGCAATTAGATAGGCAACTAGCTTCTGGTGTTTTGTGGTGCTATAGGGGAACTATGGTTAATACTAATTAATCTATTACTTACAGATATCTGCTGGAATGGATTTTTGATATTTCTAATAAAAAGATAATAAATATTTGATATGAGGTATGTATCAATTGCCTGATCTTATCACTATATGTTGTGTAGGCGTTTGCTTATCAAACTAAACTACATAAATATCTGCAATTACTATGCAAGAATTACAAAATAAAGAACATGTCTTTCTTAGGCCTTCGCTATTTTAAAAATAGATCCTGGCCTGGTGGCAGTGGTATATACCTGTAACCTCAGCACTCAGGGAGGCAGAGGCAGACAGATCTTTGTGAGTTCAAGGCCAGCCTGGTCTACAAACAGAGTCCAAGACAGCCAAGGCTACACAGAGAAACCTTGTCTTAAAAAGTCAAGCCCCTGTCCAAAAGATGAATCCTGTGTTCCTCCATGATTCCTGACTCACATTAGGGTCTTTCGGCAGTGAAGAAATAGGAAGAGTATCCAGGAGGGCGTGGCATGGCTAGAGTCAGAGGTAAAACTGACAAGGGCCCCCTCAGTGCTCTCAGCCGCATCCCATTAAAATAAGTTAGTCTGAACTAACTTTCCTAACTTACACTTTCTTTAAGAGAACAGTGTTTTTCCAGGGCCACCATCTTTTCATTTGAATAGCCCATCATGGAGTAAGAATCCTAAAAGACTTTTAATACGAATGCCTTAAGTGGATTGAACAGTTCACTGGCATTTTAATTAGTAACCCCCTTTTTAATATTTCAGAAAAAAAATAGGTAAAAATTGTTTCTGTCCCTTGTCAGATATTTTTTTAAATCTGAGGGTTGAAACATTTTGCTATTTAAATTAAAATGATGAGTCAACTCATCTAAAAAGGCAAAAGAAGTAATTCTTCTTGCACATTCAATGCTCTATTGAGTCAAAAAGAAATGCATCACCTGGAAGTTCCCAGACTGAAAGAAAGCCCACTTATTTCTGTTTTAGTCAACTCCATACTGTATGCCCAACTACAAAAGTATTTTTGTTATTGCTTAATAACTATAATCCTAATGTAAATATATGCCATGCAGGATATCTGATGTGCAGCCCCCAACATGGATGAGACCCACAGGTTGAGAAGCTCTGCTCTAAAGAGAGCATTTCATTCTCAATAAAATAAGGAGACTATGGATCAGAAAGGTCTCCAGTGAGCTGAGCTGAGCTAGAGGCCATTGGGAGACATGTACAGTTGGATGACTAAACAGAGTATCTGCCATCTGCTATGGAATGCAGCTCCCAGCCAATTAGAATCCTTGTTTAGGGAACTGCCCTTTTTTACACATCAATTTCTTCCTCCAGTTCTGAACATTGCGTAGTAATGGTCGTTTTGCCAAATAAATGAATACACAGGTCATCCCTGGAGAGTCATTTTGTAACTTGTGATATGAAACATAAGGAAAATGTGTCCTGATTCTCTGGCGAGCTGCACAGCCCTGCTTCCTCGCCTTCTTCCGTGACAGTCCCTAGGAAAGCGATATACTGACCATTGCCAGCTCTGAATCTTGCTCTGTAATGAAGATGGCGTTTTCCTTCCTTCCCTCGACTTTATTTATTGCAAACACAATATTATCACAACAGAAAACTAATGCGTCCAATTTCACTCTGTGGCAAGTCTATCTCTGAGTTTTCAAAAGGTCATAGTGTGCACTTTACAGATGACCCAAAGATCCAACTGTTAGAGAGTAGAGGAGAAGTGATTAATCATTTTGAAGGAAGGAGTAAAACTGAGAAGTGTCTCAGCTGGGGGAAAATACCTTCTACTACACAGACAGTATGTTGCATTAAAATATTTATTTCTTAGCAGATGAGAAAGGTTTTCAAATACAAAATTAAACTTTTAAAACATGCATAAAAGGAAATAGTAATATGACATTTTTAAGTATCTGTGTACAGGTATGACAGTTTATCTTTTAAATTTATTGAGTACCCACTGCCTGCATAACATTTAAGTTCCTATAAATACACAACCTTGCAAGAGATATGCAACTACTGATGGTGAGTTACACTGTTGGCAACGGAAGAAAAAGATGCAAGAAACAGTGCTCAGAGAGAAATGAAGATGCCCAGAGTAATCAGAAAAGATGCCGATTGGTCCAGAGCTCTTTTCTGTGACACCCAGATGAAAAGCTTAGATTTCCCTGAGCTTGTGTTTGGGAATATCTCACCACTGTCACGCCATCTTCCCATAGTCATCACCGCTGCATTCTTCCTACCCAACACCCATGCCTCTCCTTGAGTAGACCCCAAGGCCTATTGTCTTCTTCTGTCTCTTTTCCCAGAGTTCACCATCCTCACCCATCAAATAGCTGGGTGCTTTAGAGCCTCGAACAGGGTGAGGAGGGCAGGGAGGTCTCTAAACTACCTTAGTGTAAGCCAATGGCCAAGGCTGTCAATAAATCTACTGCAGCTCATTTGTAGTCTAGTACAGACTCTAGTCACTTGGGACCAACCCACTTTATTCATTTAAAATTTTTTTATTTTACTTATACATTTATATTATTACACAGATATACAATAGACTATCTATAGCAAGAAGAACCATGACACAATCAGGAACTATATAAGTGTTTTGGCTATTTGTATTTGACAGCCTTGAAAAAAATCATATTTCCTCTCTTTGTGCATCTAAAATTCTGAATGTAAATCAATCTCCATCACATCTTGTCATTATCAACTTAAAACATCTTAACCCCTAAACAACTAAGCTTCACTGTAGAACTAAGCTACTTGACCTTCAACTCCATCTGAGACTTGAGAAGGAATAAACTTGATTACCTGAGTATGCCAGGAGTGCAGGTTAGTGGCTTTCCAAATTGAGAAGATGACGGAGGCAGTTTGCTAACTGAATGGTCACCCAAAACTCTTTATGATGTTGGAGCATCTTCTTCAGCCTTCTGGCCCAATATGTCTGATAGACATATTTGTGAGGTGCTTTATTCATTTTTAAAGAGATTGTTTATTGAGTTCTGCCAGTGCAAGGCTCTGTTCTAGTAACTGTGGATAAAGTCGTAAAACCAAGAGAAAAAATACCTGTGTTTGGAGGATATAGAGGTAGAAAGAGGCGATTTTATTTGCTGAAGGTCAAACTGAAAGTCACTGGTAGAGTCAAGATTAGCTTTATAGGATACTAGACTCCCAGAAATCATAAGCCATGGCTTATATTTCTTTCAGTTATAGTGTGATACTTATGTTTCAACCTTAAAGACTCAAGATTCTGAATCTCTCTCTCTCTCTCTCTCTCTCTCTCTCTCTCTCTCTCTCTCTCTCTCTCTCTCTCTCTCTCTCTCTCTCTCTCGTGCGTACACATGTATGTGTGTGTGTTTGTGTTGTGTGTTTGTGTGTGTGTGGCTTGAAGAGGGGAGAGGGGAGACAGTGAATCCAAATCCACAGAACTTTCCGTTCGTTCATTTAACTCAATCCATCCCTCATGTGCCCTACATATGACTTAGTCCATGTTTTCAATAATTTCCTTTTCCATTTAGGTGAGTTTTCGTGTCTTTAAATATAATACCAGTAAGTGTGTGTAGGATGAGTGAATGAACTCGTAACTGGGAAACTCTTCTAATTGTGTGCCACCACGTGAGAAAACAAACAGCTCACAAATGGAAAATCCCAGACAGGGTGGAGACCATATGAGAAAGTAAAAAGTGTTCTCATTTGAAAATACTGTTTCCAAAAACAGGTTCTCTCTAGCTTTTCACTAATTATTGAGATGGTTTGGCATGCATTGACATTGTTTCCAAGCCCGTTTTCAAATTTACCTTGGACTTCTGTAAGTCTGCCCAGGGCCATTTCACACTGCAAGTGGACCTTCACCCCAGGTGCCTGAGCTGCCACACAGCAAGGGGCACAATTTTGCCAGCCACTAGGTAATTGACAAGAATTTCTCTCTGACATTAGTGCTGATTGGAAAAGTGGCTGGAGTAATGGGGCCACTCATACACCTTCACTCAGCCAAGTAGACATGTATCTTCCCTCTCAACCTACCCCTTGCAAATCTTTGTTCCTAATACTTAGCTTTTATGGAAACCCGAGAGGCGTCATGTGGAAAAAGAATCCATTCTGTTCGTTAAAATGAGCACATTTTTTAAAATTGCTAATGCACTCTCCAATATATTTCACCTCTCTTTACCATAATGCTAGGGGATTTTATTTCTGAGGCATCTTATTTCGCTGGAGCCCCTTTACTGGTAAGGAGTTACATTTCAACCCTGACATCCATGCTGAATATTCACAACACAGTGAAAGTTACATCTAATTTATTCTCTGTAATACAGAAAACAATACTGAGAAAGAAGCTAGAAATCAGAGGGTAATGAGGTCGAGAGAACAGTTCTGCCACAGCTGTCAGGATGAGGATAGAAGACAGAGTCCCTTCATTTTAATCAGCCATTTCTAAGTCAGACAGATGGGAAGACAAAACAAAAAACCAAGGGACTGGTCTTGTCCATGGTTACCCCAGTGACTAAAAGGGAAGTCTCAGAAAAAGACCAATTGAGGCTTCTGTGCCAAGGATGAGGCTGCTGGTGTCATTTGTCATCAAGGTCAGGATGAAGCCGTAAGGATGAACATCTTGGAGTAGCTGAGCATCCTTGGAGTAGCTGAGCATCCTCGGAGAAGTTAAGAATCCTCAGAGAAGCTGAATACCATCTCCTTCCATCCTAAAGTCTCCCCCGGTTGTTTCTCTCAGGACCCAAACACATCCCTGGAAGCAGGGAAAAGATGCTAATCTAAAATTGTTCTGCAACTAATATCTAGAACATTCTGGTTTACACATTGTCAATGTTAATAAAACACATCTCAGAAAAGGATCTCTATGAAGGGGCTGGAGACAGGGCCTGATGGTTAAATCCTGCTCTTCTAGAGTGCCAGGATTTGGTTCCCAGAACAGACATGGAAACTCACAATTAACTGCAATTCCAATCCCAGGGGAACCTATACCCTCTTCTAGCCTCTGAAGGTACACACAGGGTCCATAGACATACATGCAGACACTCATTTAAAAAGAAATCTATGAACCTGAAAAAGCTCATTTGGTCAGAGTCCACAGTGAGTCTTAATTTTTCATTATTTTATCTACTAATTTGTCTTGTTTGTTTGAAATTACATGCTTGTTTCAGGTTTATTTGTTATATTTATTTAATAGATATGAATTGATGAATTTATGTTAATAGTAACCTACTGTTCTGCCATTTTATTTGTTGACATACCCTATAGTTTTACCTTGTATCCTTGTTTGTTATATATTTTATTTTTGTAACATTAATTTCATAAATATGTATTTGTTAACATATTCCATGTTAACGTGCAAGAAATGATTTGAGGATGGTGAGATTTTTGTGTTGACAGAGGCATGAATTGGTATTTGGTCACAAGTCACTCATATTCAGGGTGCTCATAAGATTTAAGGAAAATGTACATGGAGAAAGATGTCCGGGGTGGAGGTAGGGAACCAACAGGAACACATTAATGAGCAGTTGCCATTGCAGTATCTCAGTTCATCTCGATAGGAGGCATCTAAGACACCATGAAAAGCATGGCTCAGAGCTATATGACAGCCACTAGTATACCTTTTAGCTGTGGTCTAATTTATGAACTTCTAGCAAGCTCATCATAATATTGTCACTTGCCGCAAGTGCCCTGTGAATTGTCATCACTTATTGAAAGGCCTGTACTGGTTCATTTATTTGTAATGACATTTATTCATTTTGTGTGTGTGCCAGTGTGTGCATGCCCACCAGAGTGTACATGTGGAGGGAAGGGGACTATTTTCACTATTTTTCTTCTTCCACCATGTGGGGCATGGAGTTGAACTCATTTCTTCAGGCTTGGCAGCAAATGCCTTCACTCTCTAAGCCATCTTGCTGGTCCAGTGAACTGGTTTATTTTTAATCTATCAAAGAAAAGCTAGTACTTGAAAATGAGTTATGAACAGCTGGAAAATTTCCATCACTGGGCCCAAATATGCTTGCTTTCTAACTTTTTATGACCTTTTTTTACAGGATACTTCTGACCAACCATTATGTTACTTGTGTCAGAGAAGGCTAACAATGGTACTCTTGTGTCTCCAGTAGTGCCTAGAAAGAGATGGTAACAGAGGACTCTTTTTATCTCTGCTCTTACTACCTAGTGTCCCCGTAAGAAGGAATCAGCAAGCCATGATGTTAACTAATGTTAACTCATTAATAAAGTTAACTAGAGCCATACAGTTAAAAGCCAAATGTTTTTTGATTCTACCAGTATAGAGCCAGCATCAGTTTATAAGCATGGAAGATGCATGTCCAATTGCTATCTTATTTTTTTTTAAGGCATCCCATATCAATAGAAAATCACTGCAGTATGGCTCCTCTCCGCCAACACAAAATCTTAGGTTATCTGAAAGCCACCAAACATTTAGCAGAGTTAACTTGTATAGATGCAGTGGCAAGTGTCTTGATAGGTTCAGAGCACTAGGCTCTGGCATCTCCACTTCATGCATGGGCTCAGTCTCATAGAATGGATTTAGCAACTGAGCCTCAAAACACTGACCTATTAATGAGTGTAAGCTACCATGTTGATGTAAAAAACACAGAGAGTCAGCATTAGTAATTCTCTTGTTTTGTGTGTTCTAATATACCAATATCCTTAGCACAGTTTTTCCAGTCGTCTGCAAAGACTTATTGATTGCACTAACTTATCTTTAATTTGTCTACATTTTCTACTTTCAATACCACTATGCTACTACCTTCCTTCCATTTTGGTTTCAGACAGGATGTTTCAGAACTAAAATCTGCCATTAGCATTCTTCTGCAGAATGCCCCTCATTGTTTTCCAAGAACATGAACACAAGCACTAGGACTCCAGACTCGAAGTCCAGTCTGACACCTGTAGGGCTGTATTTTACCACATGCTCCACAACTTCAACGTCCCTGGCCTTTGTCCTTCAACATCTCCTCCTGTTTGTGCCAAAGAGCTTCCTACAACATTCGTGCTTTCCTCCGGGGCCTGCTAACTTCAGCTTTTCCTTCTTACCTCATCCCAGCCCCACCTCTACAACACCTCAGATGAATTCATGTCCACCAAGTAAACAACTTCATAACACCTTGTACCTTTTCTTCAAAATCCTTTGAGTTGTGTTTTGGTGACTGTGGAGGACATGCTCTAACTCTGTTTTGTTTTTTCTTGAGGTCCCAGTCCCAGGTACAAGGCCTGGTATACAGATCTTCCATACATGTTTGTAGCCTCTTAAGTGAATGAATGAAGAGGGGGGTCTGCTCATGAGTATATGTGTCCTGTGCATAATGGTGTGAGATAACTGAGTTTTCTTTATGTCAAAAGCTTTTCTGACAAATTTCTTTAATCCAAAGAAGTCTTATTTGATTGACTCATTAATATTAAGTTGTGTGGCCTGAGGTATATACTAATTCATTTTACATTTACCTTATTACTTATGTTTGTATTTAAGAGCTAGTCCATTTCTTTTTAAATCTGAGCTAAAAATCATCAAAAGTGGATAGAGAGATGCCTTGGTGTGTAAACCTGAGAATCGGAGTTTGGATTTAAACATACAAGTCAAAAGAAACAAAAGATGGGCATGACCACACATGTGCCTGTGATCTCTGCGCTGGGGATGAGGGGACAGAAACATGGAGGATTCTGGGGCTTCCTGGAGTCTAAGCTCCAGACTCAGTGTGAGATTTTGCTTGGAGGAAAAAGGTGGAAGGGTAGAGCAAGACACTGAATATCCTTCTTTTGTCTCACACTTGCCACACACACACACACACACACATACACCACATGCCCACAAACTTAACTGTACACACACACACACACACACACACACACACACACACACACCACATGCCCACATACCTAACTGTACACACACACACACACACACACACACTACATGCCCACAAACTTAACTGTACACACACACACACACACACACACACACACACACCACATGCCCACATACCTAACTGTACACACACACACACACACACACACACACACACACACACACACACAAACAACATGGGCACATACCTAAATGTACACACACACACACACACAGGCATTATAACTCAGTGGTGGAGTGCTTGCTCACATGGCCATGGCTCTAGATTCAATCCCCAGCACAGAATGTCTTTAAATGATATGACATATCTGTAGATCCTCAGGCTGCCTCATGCCTTAACATATTGCAATCCAGTTTTAGACTTTGTTTTTCCAAACTCCTTTCTGCTTTTCTTGCTGAGGGCATCAACAAATCCAAATTGCCAGACCCATTAGACTCACTTTAGTGTTTGTTGTCTTTAACCCCGAGAGGTAATTTGATGCTGACTGAACTTCCCCACTACACCTTCTGTGAGATATGCTTTCCAACAGAGCTTCTGTTGTCTGACCCACTCTCTTATGACTCATCTTCTCAAACTCTCTCCTAGGCTTCAGGCTTAGCAAAGAGAGGAAAATAAGAAGTTAGTATTTCTGCAAACATGTCTGCTTTTACACTTTGTCCTCTGCAGGAGCGGAGTACCACTTCCCAGACTCTTCTGCATCCACTTATCTACCCTTGTTTGTTAGCGAGGGTTTCCTTGTCTCATGGGCATCTAATAGCTTCCCACCACAGTGCTCCTATCTGCCTGTTGTCTTTACCCCTAAAAGTCATTTTCTCATGGTTTGTTCATGCTTTACTGTGAGTTGCAAAAGAAAAACAACCTTTTGTGCCCACAGTCGTCACACAATATCTAACATGCAATAAATGTGTCCCAAAATACCTGTGGGCTATTGGGAGTACAAATGAAGTTGAGCTTCTCTTTAAAAATCATGATTCAAATGATATAGAAGGTTCTGGATATTTTATAAATGTTCCTAAAGTAAAGGCTGTGGTGAAAATTAATGGTCCCCACTGCTATCTAAGACCCCAAAGGCACATCCCTATGTGCTTTTTAATTCATGAGGGATCAAGAATCTCAGACTCTAATGCCCTGCATTAAGTAACTTAAAGATTTGACAGGCCTTGAAACTTCTGCTTAATCTCCACAGCTTTCCCCAGGCCAGGAGTTACTTGATGGGGTGAGATGTATTTACTACTACACAGTATATGTAGTTCAGATAAGGTTTCCTACTTACACATTTATAAACATTCAAAAAATGATTTACCAGAGTCTCAGTATAAAAACAAAAAACAAAACAAAACAAAACAAAAACCTGGTGGGTGAGCAAGTCAGGCCTGACCTGAGAGATCCTAGAAGCACGGAGACACCCTCGGCTGAGTGATCTGGTCCATCACTTGGAATTTCTAGGTATTTATTAATCTGAGTACAGAGTGATAGTCAGAATTTTGAGAGAAGTTGGAGGTTCAAGATTTGCCACTCAGAAGTTCAAGGGTATCAAAACCGTGAGGACCTGAATGTCCAAGATTCATAAGACAAACTAGCAAAAGTAAGGCATCTATCCCCCTGACCAAAAGAAAGACATGAAAGGAAGAAGATAATTCAACATTCTGACTCACGTCTTTCCTCAGAGTGCTTGCTTTCCCAGTTAGTATTAATTTTTCAATTATCATACAAAATAACAGGTGTCATCATGACATCGCTGACACTGCAACATCTAGCACAAGAATGTGAGCCAGCAGGAGGACACTGTCAGCCTGGTTTCTCTACACCTGGCAACCAAGAATGGTGAGAAGACAAGACTATGGATAAAGCCCACATTCTTGGCTTTCAGATAGAAAACTTGAAGTCCTGATGTGAAAAGCTGACAGAGGAATTAACCCAGAATGCAAATGGGAACAAAAATTGAAGCTAAAATACCAGTGTCTGAAGGAGCAACGAGAAGAAAGGGAAGGACAGGTAAGCTATGAAGAAGAGTGCTTCATGAAGATGGGCTGGGCTAGCTGCAGCTCAAGGATCAGCTTCTTCACTTTTATTCTTTGATTTTTAAGAAGAGCCTCACTCTGTGACCCCAACTACCTTCGAACTCACAGCATAGACACTCCTAAAAGGCAGGGATGAGACAAAGATGTCTCCCATCCTTGCTTTGAGTTGTAATGAGAAGTCCTGATGAAAGTATCACAGCCATGTACAAGCAAGCAAAAAACAAGCAAACAAAAAAACAACAAAGAAACAAACAACAACAAAAAACATTCACTGAAATTAAAGAAACCAAGTATTCATTATTTATAAAATACCTGATTGTGAACGTGAGAAAACCAAGGGAGTCTACTAATTAAGAGAAGTAAGTTATTGAAAAAGTCTTTTGTTATGACAGAGTTCAGAGCAGTGGATACCTTTCAGGGGACTAAGCTATTAGATTTAATAAGTAATGTATTAGAATTGATAATAAATGTCATGAAAAACTATCAAAACACAAAATCAATTTCTATTTGCTAAAAAAATTTTTTAAAAATTCTGTTTGCTAAAGCAAAAACAGCGATGATAAGAACATTTTAAAAAATCAAATAATTAGAAATAAAACTAATGGAAGATACACAAACAATTTGATAAAAAAACTTATGAAGCATTACTGAAAATATCACTAATGCGCTAAACAAAACTTTGTATGTACCGGAACAAAAGAAAGCCGGGAAAGTTTGCTCTAGAGCTGTAAATAAAGGGGGGAGAGAGATGTCTTACTGATTAAGAGCACTTGATACTTTTGAAGAGGACCTGGGTTTGGATCCCACCACCCTCATGGTGGTTCACGATCATCTCTATTCTAGAGGATTTATGGTCCTCTTCTGACATTTATGGGCACCAGTCAAGTGGTTCTCACAGATGCATCAAGCAAAAAAACTCATACACATAATACAAAATAAATAACCCAAGTTTTAAAATAAATGTTCAAATCAAATACAAGGATGCAGTTTGAGTAAGTCCTTCAGGGTGACATGTGCATGAATATAGGTAGATAAATCCATTGAACATAATGCAGAATTGTATGTGACAATTCACTCATGAGAAAGCTGGCATGAAGAGCCAATTGGATTCCCATGCTGTAAAACCAGGATCTTGATTGCTGTCTCTTCTCACACAGAAACATTATTCCAAAATACCTTGCAAAATACAATATGAAACCATAACATTTCTACATGTGTGTAGAACTATCTTCTTTATTTTGAAATAAACAACATTTTCCTAACAAATCCCAAGAAGCAATAGCTCTGGGGGAAAAAAAGAACAACCAGACACTGTGGTTCATGTTTGTAGTCCCATCACTTGGGGGTTGAGGCAGAAGGATGGCAATAAATTTAAGGTTAACCTGGGCCTTGTAGTGAGTCTCAGGTCAGCCTATGTGAAAGGAATCAAGAGCTGAAAGCTATTGAAATCAAGGTCACCTGTCCATCGAAAGATAGGTTGGTGGGTATTTGTCAATGTTAATTTATTGATCTGAGAACTGACAGCATAGGACATCTATTCAGCAAAACTTTGCTAAAATGGCACAGAATTTAATTTTGTTTTCCCCAACATGAATGTTAAACTGGAATTTCAAAATACCTTAAAAAGATATAATACTAATTTCCATAAATAACTACATAATTAGCTAATTACAAATGACAAAGTTTGGAACAGAAAGTAAACCATCCTTCAACCGTTGAATGCACTGGCATGACTCTGGCAACCAGGAGCTTTGTCCTGGTGACCTGTAGCATAGTCTCTCCACAGTTATGACACCATGTAATAGGGAAATGGGTTGAGAACTGACAGGGAAGACAGATGGACCAGGCTCAGGTTTATACAGAGTATGAAGTGGTATTGGGATTCATTAGAGCATTCCTAAAACTCTCGCCTACCCTGGTGCTGCCTACTGCCCAACAACCACTACCATCCTTGAAGTATGTGCCAGCAGGTCAACACAGAAAGTGTGAAACATGAGTGTGAGTGTTTCAGACGAACCTTTCAATTTGGTTTGGTTTGCTTGGATGACAATCTTTGAACAACCTGTCATTATAAAGACTGATTCTATTTTGCAAAGACTAATACAATAATTTCTTAGACTAATACTTCTATAGATCTCCAGTTCAGGCTACAATTTTTCTAAGGCCCAGATGAAAAAGTTTATGCATAAAAAAAAAGTTTACAAAATGATATAGCTAACAAAAGATATGCTACCAAATATAAAATCTCCTTAATCATCATCATGCTTTATATACCTTGATTAGCCCATCTGAGGATATCTATTGACCAAATCCTGACCAGTGCATGCTTTTGTAAACAGACTTTATTGGCAAACAGCCTGTCCTAATCATTGTTCTATTGCTGTTAATAGAAACCATGACCAAAGCAATTTTTATAAAAGAAAGCATTTAATTGGGAGATTGCTTACAGTTACAGAGGGTTAGTCCATTATCATCATGGCGGGAAGCATGGTTCCATGCAGGCAGGCACTGGAACAGCAGCTGAGAACTAGATGTTGATCCATAGGCAGAAAGAGAGAGAGAGAGAGAGAGAGAGAGAGAGAGAGAGAGAGAGAGAGAGAGAGAGAGAGAGGCCATGCCTACTAGCACACTTCCTGTAAAAAGGCCACACCTATTCCAATAAGCCCATACCTCTGAATCTTTCTAATCCTTTCAAAGAGTTCCACACCCTATTGATTAAGCATTCAAATATATAAGACGGTTGACTAAGCGTTCAAATATATGAGCCTATGGGGGTGATTCTTATTCAAACCACCACACAGTCAAACCCATTTATTTACATATTGTTTTTGGAAACTACAATAGCAGACTTGCATGGTTGTGATAAATATCATTTTGAGTCCTCAGTGCCAACAGTGCTACTTATTCTTTGATAAAATTAGTCTTCCAATCCTTATCCCATAGTTACACATTACTTCTATTTCTCAGAGGTGAATGAAAATGAAAGCAGAACTAAGGAAGTTGATTATGAATACAGAGTTATCAGAAATGTCTAGGAAGTCCAATCAGGACAAAATAGGCCCTGATCATATGCCAGCACATTCACTCAGTAGCCACCATTGGTTAGGAAGGATACAGGTTACTCTGAGGAATAAAGGAGTATTATAAGATGGAAGTTCTTCCAAAGGGTATGTGTGATGCAATCTCTATTTTCATCCTGGCTGCATTTAGAATCTCCTAGGAGACATGTACCTGTGAGAGTGTTTCCAGAGAGCATTGACTGGGGAGGAAAGAACTACCCTGAATAAGGACAGCACTATCCCATCTGTGTGAATTCCAGACTAAAAATAAGAAAGAATAAAAAAGCCAACAAACAAAAAACAAAACAAAACAGAGAATGCCACTGAGAATCAGCATTCAATTCTCTGCTTTCTGACTACAGATATACTTAGCTGGCTCAAGTTCTTGCCACCACCCCTTGTCTGCCATGGTTCGTTACCCCTTCAAACCGTGAGCCAAGAATAGCCCTTTTCCGCCATTAACTTGCTTCTTGTCTAGCATTTAGTGACACCAATGAAAAAAGTAACTCATCAGCATTATTTTCTTTGATACTTTAAAGATGAATGAAAGTGCAGCCAATAATCTGTGATGGGCTCTGGGTTCAAAAAGCTCTAGAGGTGTGTTGGAGTTTCCCATCGAGTTGCCATCATAAAATACCCTGATAAAATGCAACATAGGAGAGAAAGAAGTTTATTTGGCTTAAAATCTGAAGTTACATTTCTTCATTTTAGAGAATTCAAGACAGGAGCAGGATACCTAGCATCCATGGTTCAGAACAAAGAGGATATATGCGTCATGTTGTCTTTCCCTCGGTTAGGTTTCTCCTCTCTTCTACTGTTTAGGACCCCTTGCCTAGAGTATGGTGCTGCCCACAGTGGACTGGGATTTCTTACATTAATTAATAGTCAAGTCAATTACCCATAGATATGCCTGCAAACTTATGTAATTCAGATAATTCTCCATTAAGACTCTCTTTTGAGGAGATTCTAGGTTGTGTAAAACTGACAACGTTGACCATCGTAAGAGCATTATTGAGGTTGATTGGTGAGATACACTGAAGTCACCAAGTTGGTCATTATTTTACAACTGTGTAGAAAAAAATTTTTTATTCTTATAAGATACTTGTTGAAATATGGAGGAAAGAAGTTTTATTATTTGCAAGCAGCATTGAGATGGATCATCGCATAGAAAGGGAGAAATCAAATGCAGAAAAACGCTAACTGGTGAAGTTAAATAAGTGGCACATGGGTGTTGATTGTACTTTTCTTGCAAGTTTTTTGTAGGTTTGACATTTTTGAAAGAGAGTCTTAGAGAAAGGTTTTTTTTTTAAAAACCAGATGTTGAATAATTTTCCCCACTATATTTGGAGAAAGGGTGGAAAAGAAAAGGCAAAGGCACCTCCTTTCTTTTTACCTTATTGAAATGCTTGTCAGTAGTATGTATATTTAGCTATTTCCTTTTTATTTAGATATTCACATTCCCACATGTTTATGTTCCAGTCCCTTCCCCCTCTCTCTCTCTGTGTATGTGTGAGTATGTATGTATGTATGTGTGTGTGTATATATATATATATATATATATATATATATATATATATATATATATATATATACACTATATATATATATATATATTCACACATGGTTACATCTCTTCTCTTTGCCAGGTTTTATCTCTGACCTCAATGAATCTTATGATAAATTCTTCTTTTTATTTCCTATGCTACATTTCTCCCAAGAAACATCACAGATATCACAAATGCATATCCTTAAACTGCAAATAAGAATCACCTCATTGAAATGTATTTTGAATTTTTTTCATGTTATATGATACAAAACAAAAGATAAGCAAACCAAATCCAAGGGTCTCCCAAACAAGCGTATCTCATGTCACACCAGAAAGACGGTTCTACTAAATTCTGTAAGACTCTTCCAGTCCTAGGTGGCAGTAAGGGATAGCCAAGGAAACTGTAGCAATGGCTGACATGATTGGCGTACCTTGTGACTGGGTGCTGACAGATCCTCCTACGGATTACAGTAGATGCTGCACCTTGAATGTTGGAGTGTACTTGAGAACCCACACACAGCTGTGGGGGAAAAAGAAGCATTGTTTTCCCCACATTCTTTGAAGCAGGCTCTAAATACTGATGTGTCCTCCTACAGAAGAGGGGTTCATCAAATGCCAAGAGACCACTGCCTGTGTGACTCAGCAGCACTCAGGCTACTATCTGATTTTAAAATATCCTGTATTCTTGGTCTTAGAGCTATGTTTTATGTTAAAACTAGATAGGCATCTCTGACTATGCCCTGGACTACAACTCATTTCTGTTGTCTAGAAGCTTTACTTAAGCAATTAGTCAACAGATTGCCAATATACTAGCCTGTCCTTCCTCTTCCTGACTCATTCTTGTTCTTTTTCCTTTTTTCTTTCCTTCCTTTCTTCCTTCTCTCCTTCTCCCTTTCCTCTTTCACTTTTTTCTTTGTTGTTAGTTTTTTTTTATTTCCAGTCCCAGCCCTGTTACCCTAGGCTTTTCAGTAGACATTTTTTCTCACAGTTAATCATTAACTGTGTTAAACCCTTAATCCCCACAATTGGAAGAAGCCTATATAGTTTCCCTGGCTCCTATTATGATTGCAGCATTGATTATTGGGGCCATGGAGTCATAACATTAAACTATCTTGATAACAAATAATGTCAAGGATGAGCTACATTGCAGTTCTTATTTATGTTATGAACATGAAGTGATTCATAATCCTAATAATCATTATAACCATGACTGTGGTATGGGGCTCAGCAATGAAGGTTTTCTGGGTCAAAATATCATCTCAAGAGAATTTATTTCTTTATAAGATAAACAGGCCAGTCCTGTATCTCTATGAGTTTGTGGGCTTTTGTAACTTTCTGATTCTATCTAGATCTCAGTGTTTATTTTATGTATCTAATAAGATGGGATAATGGTTGAAGATGCAAACTGTCTAGTTCCTGGTTCTGTAGTTCAACTACAGGAAGAGTAAAGTGTTGGGTTGGGAAACTGTCCAGCATGGCTTGGCGCCTTCTCCATGGTAGGCACTTAATTTCATAAGAGAGAAATTAAGGTGGGGAAAAAGGACAGAGTGAAAGTATAAGTGAATTAAGCGACAAATGCTGAGCTAATATCACATCTGGTGGCTACAGAAAAGCCATCCTCATTAATAAATTCAGAGCATCTTTAGGAGACTCTATGACTACACAGACATCTGTGGTGGGAAGATTAATGTCCTAAGGCATATAAAATGCATATATTGTGCCCAGACTGTAGAAAAACAGCTTAGAAAACTGTCGTTTCCAACAGTGCCTGGAGCAAAACTGAACCAGAAATTTCACAAACTCACATCAGGACGAATTTGATTTGTGTGACTAACTCACATTTTTAGGTCAGATCTTTGCTATTGACATGTTAAGGTGATGCGGTGGATGTGTGTAGGGCAGACCGTGTGAAAACAAACAGGAAAGCCAACTTCCCAAATAGGGCTGTTGTTTGGGGGTAGCCCCTCATTTACTTGATTTAGTTTGTTGTTGTACACTGCCCTTTCTTCTTTGGGATGCAGTACGGATGTTTTCCATCTAAAGCACTTTAAAATCATTTCCCATGTTAACTATCAACAGTAGTTCACATTTTTCAGTCTTGGAGTTGTCAGATTTCTTTTTCTCTGTGTGTGTGTGTGTGTGTTTTGTTGTTTTGTTTTGTTTTGGGGGTGCTTTGGTGTTTTGTTTTGTTTTGTTTTGTTTTTCAGTTTCTTTGTCAAAGAAACCATGTGCACACTCCAGGAAGCTTTGTTTCAGTGGCATTTTACTTTAGCAAGCCAGCTGATTATTAGATGGGTGAGTTTTACTTTGCCACAGTGGGGGTGGCACCTGTCTCCCAGTGATAAGGCTAGGAACCCAAGCCTTCAGGAGTCACTTTCTGAATTTAATTAGCAACTCACATTCTCTGAAATGTTTTCCTCACAAATGTCTGGGAAAATAGAGAGGGTGGTGGGCTCTATGCTCCTGTTTTACTTGTTTTCTGAAAATATTGTTGAGTATGAAGTGTAACGGGTCTTGAAAACAGGAAAGAGCCTTACTAATTTCAGTGAGGATAGGCTAAGTGTTTAATGCCTTGCTATGGCTTATGTGTGAAGTATACCATCAGGAGGCGCACATATTGACGGCTTGGCCCCAGTGACAGCAGTATTCAGAGCTGGGACTTTAAAGGATGTAATAGTTATGATGATCAACTGCTTAATACAACCCAAGTCACCCAAGAAAAGAGCTTCAGTGAGAGGCAACATCTAATTGGTCTTTGGGTATGTCTATGGCATTATCATACGGTAACCGATACAGAAAGACCCAACCCACTATGGTGGCATCATTCATTAGGCGAAGCAGTTTCTGAGCTGTATAGGTGGGAAATCAAGCTCAGCACAGGCAGGGGAACAGAGCACACACACAGTCATCTCTCTCTCCTCTTGACTATGGATGTAACTGCCTACTTCAAGCCCCTGCCCCTGTGATGTCACTGCTATGCTGTGTTTAGCCTGCAATTTTAAACTAAATAAGCACTTTATGTAGAAAAATTATTTTTGATAAGGTGTTTTATCACAACAGGATGATTGATATGAAAACATGTGAAGTGATTGGTTGATAAGGGCTACACACAATTCCATTCAATTGATCTTCCTATCTCAAATGACTGTGTAATACACTGATTCTTTTAAACTGTGGATAGACTAAAATTTTGATTGATTGAGAGGTAGTAGAGTTGTAGAAAGTGGTGCCTAGTTGTGCCACATGTGCCACTAGAAAGATGGAGTTCCTGGCTCCATCTTGCCTCTCTCTGATTCATGTCCATTTCCAGTTGAGTGGCTCTGGTCAATCACATACTTCACACACATCTTGTTACAAGACCATAGCAATGTAATCTGCTGACCACAGCTGTAACCCCTGAAACCCTGAGCCAAAATGAACACTCCCTCCCTCAAATTGCAGCCTCTGGGTGTGTTTTCATGGTGTTGAAAAGTCTAGCTAACACATTTCTTATCCTACCTATTTGTATTCAGGATGAATGTAGGGCTGAGGAGCAATGAGACTTACATCAGAATTCCTCATGCAGCCTGGCATTGAATAGGTGAGTCAGATCTCAGGTAGCAAATTGACTTTCCTTCAAGAACCTGTTGAATAGCACAGGACCTATTCCCCAGGTACTAGGCTCAAAAGTATCCACAGCCATGTGCCCTGTGGAGACATGGGAGACAATTTCCCTAGAGAAGCAGCTGACCACAGGGAAATATGGAAAGAATCATGGGGCCTGTATTCTTATTGTATTCCTTTTTAGTTTGGTTTCATATATTCTTCCTCTGTGTATGTCTCCTTGTTTAAACCCTCCTAGCTTGAATTGGGTTTCCATCACTTAAAACCAACCATCCTGGAGAAATAAAGAGGCATGAGTGCAGGCTGATGAGAGTGTGTGGAGGTCAACAAACAAATTTGTGGAATGAGTCCATTCTCCTCTTACATCTTTCTGTGGGTTCCTGGGATTGAACTTGTGCCACAGAGCTTGCGCAACAAGTCCTTTTACCTGCTGAATACTCTTGTCTGCTCAAGCAATTCCTTTTAAGCAGTCATATCTCCAATAAACACTCTAGAGACTGCCTCACTGAGAAAAGATCTGAAATCCCATGACGGCCTTCGAGGCCGTCTGACCCCTTGTTCCTCATGCCTTGTAGTCAGCCAGCGAGCGCATTACACTCTTCCATACTTTCCTTCATGAAGCTCCTGTGACACACCGCATACCTCCTTGACCTTGCAGCCTGTGTGGGAGAAACCTTTCCTGCGTATCTACATGCCTGCCTAGACTTCTATCAACCTATTTTCAAACATGACTTTGTCCCAGAGGCCTGCCCTGCCCACTCCAACTACAATGC
This sequence comes from Acomys russatus, assembly GCF_903995435.1. NCBI lineage: Eukaryota > Metazoa > Chordata > Mammalia > Rodentia > Muridae > Acomys > Acomys russatus. The sequence continues at coordinate 40,774,099 of NC_067157.1, read as the reverse complement.
CTCTTTCCACTTCAGGCTCCATTCTTCTGCCTTATCTTGATAATAGTTACCATTACAAAACTTTAAAATTGTGCTTCCAATTGTCTTTCTCATTGAAAGAGTTTTTCAAGTGGAGGAATCACAGCTGTTTACCACTCCCCATCAACCCCAGCGTCAGCACCTAGGACAGCTCCAGGCACACAGCGGAATGGCGGTGCACATTGCTGAACAAATCCTGGTGCTTGCTTCGGAGAGATAATGATGATGCCTTCTCAGTTTCTCCCTGGAAGACAGTGGGCAGGCAGCCAGCCTACCCAAGTGACAGCAACAGCAGTGACAATAGCTGATTTACTCAAAGACTGGCTGTCCATCAAGCACTGTTCTGTGTCCTTTGCATTTGTTAATTTACATAATGACTATAAAACCAGTGTGCAGAGAGCAACGCTGGCTGTGAGGCCAGAGGAGCAAGGACGGGGTCAGATGCTGGAAGGTCTGGAAGGCTCTGGTGGGGATTATCGGTTTTGTTTTTATTGAGACGGTCCTTGGAATGTATCAACTGGAAATTTTACTACTTTAAAACAATCATTTGGTCAGTTGAGAGGGCACAGAAGGTAACAGTACTGTGAAGAAGGTTCCTTTGGAGACTGAACACGGATATCTTCCTTTCTCCCAAATCACACACATTAAAATGCAGTACCAACATAAGATAGAGCCCTTGGGAGATCATTGGGTCCTGAGGGCAGAGGCCTCAATAAGAGGTTTTAGTAAGAGCCTTTTGAAGAGAAACCTAAATCCACACCTGTGTTAATGCTCTTTTTTAAAACTCTATTTTATTTGGGGTGCTGCCTCTACCTGTCTTCCACCAAACCCTTAACCCTGGGTAAGAGAGAAAAAAGGTTAGTGAAGAGAAGGACCACAGACTCCTTTACTTCTCCTGGTCAGTTGTGTTCTTTGGAAGTAATACCAATCTCCATCAACAGCAAACACGGCCAGCAGTCTCCTCTGAGCTGTTGTGTTGAAACATTTCTTTCATTCTATCTCAAAGCTGCAACACTGTCCCTCATCTCTCCAAATTGCTATAGGCCACACACTACCACCATAGGACACAATTTCTTTCTCTTTCTGAACTCACCTATTTATCCTCTTCAATCATCTTAGACCATGCCACTCTCCATGCTACATGAGGCAGGCCATTACCTCCTGGCAAGGCCACACCCCGCAGGAGGCAATCATCATCTGTGGACATACTAAAGCCCAAACCAAAACCCAACACTTGGGATTAAAACAAAAACATACTTACATAACATAACTGAGTTTACAAAGGAACCAAGACTTCCATTTACACACCTGCTTTTCCAGTGTCAGGTGGCAGTGAGAAGGTAAATGTCTGTGAGACAGGAAGTGAGCCCCTACCAGAACTTTGATCTTTGTTTTCTTATCTTCCAGAACTGTGAAAATTAAATTTCTGCAACCTATACTCCTCACAGTCTGTGGCATTTTACTATAGCGCCTCAAGCAGAACAAGGATATACTCACAAATTGGCTAAAACAAAATCCTCAATTACAGAACAACTTAGTTGCTTAGCTGGAGGTTCAACTTAGGATGTTTGCTTTAGTTGAGCTTGTTCTGTGATAAAATATCTGATGAAGCAACTCAATGACAGCAGGGTTAATTTTGGTTCAGTTTGAGGATACAGATCTTCATGCACAATGGGTGATGCATGGGATGGCATAGATCAGGATGTGAGGTAGCTAGTCACACTGCATGCACAACTAGGAACTGGAGAGAAGTGAATGCTAGTGCTCTCTCTCTCTCCCTCTCTCTTCATCTCTGTCTCTGTCTCTCTCTCTCTCTCTCTCTCTCTCTCTCTCTCTCTCTCTCTCTCTCTCTCTCTCTCTCTCTGTCTCTCTCTCTCTTATTTTATTCTATTTAAACCTGGGCCATGATACAGAAACAAGTAATCCAGGCAAGCATGGATGAAAAAAAAAAACTGTCAAACCAAAAACCACAATAAATTTATTAAAAAAAAATAAATGCATTAGCTGCTTTTTCCCCCCTGGACATTTGTTGTAACTATGAAAAGCTGGCTGGTCTCTGTGGACAGTACAAATAAACTGTGTTTCAAGACACATTGCATGTCCAATACTGTTTGTGATTGAGAAAGGCAGCATTTGGTGTTAGCTTGACCTTCTCGCTGGTTTTTCCTAAGTAGACCCTAACCCCACGCAACATGGATGAGTTCTGCACCTCTGTGAAGCAGAGAAAGTCCTGCTGGGCCTTATCTGTATTCCTCCACACCACACTCCCCCTGCTCCAGTTTGTCTATAAAGGTCAATGTCATTATAAACCAAGGGGGCCCTGCTGGCTTAGAAAGTGTAAGGCTGTTGTTTTCACTTGTTAGCTAATTGTGGGCGGTCCCCCTGCTGTTCTTCACCTTCCCCACGAACATCTCAACTAATTGTCTTTTTGTCTCTCGTTTGTGCTTTATGTCAGGTTATGGATGGACACAAAAATACAGCTGAATAAATGAGGAATCCCTGAGTGAGTAGAGTAACATTTCTAGAAAAAAACAATCTCCAACATTTAGTCACTGCATGCTCAACCTCTCAGATAAGACAACATTATTCTAGGTGTTTCCATAATAACATAACACTGTAAATAAAAATAATGGAAGTCATTGCCACCAATAGGCTATTTAATAGAATAGAATTGCTATTCTAAGTCTGATGCCCAGAATCAGATATGGTAGTGATTACGTGGGCATGCTTTACTTTATTTTGCATTTCTAGCTTCCTAACCCACTTTTAGCTGATTTCCTAGATAAGAACAGCCTTCCCAGGCACCAGTTGTGACCCTAAGAGCTTACCTAACACCTCTACACACACGATTCCCAGGACAAGAGCTAGTCCAGGCTGATTCCCAACTCTGTTCTTGCCTCTGAGTTACAGTTCACAGATACAGGCACCTTGAGAGCTTGGTCCTAAATATAACTAGTAAGTTTCAGTGAAGCGTAAAGTGTTCGGGAAAGGCCCTTTGGAAACTCTAGGACTAGCTCTTAAATTATTTATCACTTTGTAACAGGTCTCAGAGTGCACACTGAAGACTTTTAACATCTTACCAGCATTAAGCTGATAAAAGTACATCTATGGAAGAACGAGGCTTACAGTAGAGGAACAAAGTTCATGAATGAGATCTTCTGCACATGTCCCTCTGCACTCCTGAGGAATTCATTCCAGGGCTCCTACCTTTAATCATGACAAATCTTTGGATGCCTGTGTTCCTTGGATAAAATGGTATTTGGGAGTAACTTATGGGCTTCTTCCAGTGTCTTCCCATGGGGGACTAACAAAGACAAATATAACATGGAAGATATTGAAACATTACAATACATAGTTAGAGAAAATATACATATATATTGTTAGTATGTTTTACATTTTAAAATATCATATTTTCTATCCACACTCAATAAGGAATCAACCAAACATGGCCTAACAAGTTACATAAGACTAGGCATAACCCCATGTCAAGACTGGACAAGGAGGACTCAGCAGGAGGAAAAGGGTCCCAAATGCAGGTGAAAGAGTCAGAGACACTTCCCTACTGCCACTATTAAGAGTCCCACAAGAACACCAATCTACACAAGCATAATGTATATGCGAAAGACCTTGCTCTAACCCATACAGGGTCTGTGTTTTTTGCCTAACTCTTTGTGGGTCCCTATGAGCCCTGCCTAATTGATTCTGCGTAGCATGTTGTCATGTTGTCCCTGAACCCTCTGGGTCCTACAATCTTTCTTCTCCATCTTCTATGGGCTTCCCCTGGCTCAGTCTAGAGTTTGGATGTGGGTTGCTGTACTTGCCCCTATCAGTTCCTAGATGACGCCTCTCTGATGACAATTGGGCTAGACACCAATCATTAGTAATCATTTCACTGAATTTTGTTCCAGTCATGTTTGTTTCTATCCTGGGTCACTGGCTGTCCAACCTCTGGTTCCTGGCCATCCAGACAATGTCAGGCATGAGCTCCTCCTGATGGTGTAGGCCTCGCGTTCAACCAGTCATTGGTTGGCCACTCCCACAAGTTCTACACTGACATTACCCAGCCTCCTCCCCCCACATGCATACACCTTGCAGGCAGAACAGATTGTAGGTTGAAGGTCTTGTGGCTGGCTGGGCTAGTGTCCCAGTCCCACTGTTGGGAGCCTTTCCTGGATGTAGAAGACCCAGTTTAGCTTCCATAACCCCCATTATGGGAAATTTTCTCTAGGATCAGTCTTGCAGATTCCAAGGAGCTTCCATTGCACTAAGTTTTCACATGGACCACCAAGTTCCTCCAGTTCCACTTATCTCTCCCAGAACTCTCTCTTTCCATACCTCCCACTTCCTGATCCCTCCTGTCATCCCCCACCCTCCTCCAGTCCACCCACACAGTCTATTCTATTTCCCCTTCCCAGGGAGATCCATGCATCCTTGCTTGAACCCTCCTTGTTACTTAGTCTCTCTAGGTCTGTGGGTTGTATCATAATCATCCCTTACTTAACATCTAAGGCACACTTAGGAGTGAATACATACCATGCTTATCTTTCTGGGTCTGGGTTACCTCACTGAACTACACAATCTTAATAATTAATAACAACTGCCTTTTGATATAATTTCACAGATAATTTCAGGGGATTGTATTGTGTTCTCCCCTAAGCAGGCATTAGAAAGAAACACAACATAAAAAACCTCATCAACATCTTGTTTGTGTGTTTGGTTGTCAAGCAGATGGCAATTAAAATAATGTAAGCTTGTAGAACATTCTAACATATTACATCAATGGAAATAACGACACTAAAAATGTCTGCTTCCATTTTGCTGCTGGTTGAATAAAAAGAAGAGTTCACTGGCCAGTGACATACTGCTTTCTCAAGGAACTCAGGAGCATTCAGTATCCACACATTACATCTTCTCAATTCCAGCACATCTGAGAAGTGTACTTGAAAACAGAAAAAAAAGATTCCTAAGCTGAGCCTGGTGAGGTAGTTGGCAACAAAGAGTTCATTATTCCAATTCCTGAGAACCTTAGGAATTTAACTGTGAGTTTGGTAAGGATGATTAAGCATGGGTAAGAGGCAGAAATATTTTTTCTTTGGCACTAAAGGAATGTCCTAGGTATCATGATTCAGAACAGCCAGGTGGGAGCTCCTGTGTGTGTGTATACTAACCAGGCTTGACTTATACCAATGTAGTATATATTACAACATTTTTGTATATATTTTCCCCACTTGTCATAGCAGATATAGGGAGGTCAAACAACTTTCAGAGCCAGCTTGTTCCTTCCACAGATGGGTCCTGGGGAGCTAACTTAGGTCATCAGACTTGCTGTAAAGGGCCTTTACCTACAGAGCTATCTTGATGACTAAAAATTTTTAAATTTAAAGCATACGTTTTAGTAACAATAATCATAGCTATCTGGCAGTAGGGAGCAGAGGTTGTTTCAGAACTTCCTGCAGACATCAAAAGTTGTTAACTGTCAAGGCCCTAATCTGAAATGCTATATTGTATCTCATACAGCTCATGTATTTCCTCTCATATTCTTTCAATGATATTTAGACTCCTTACTGTACTTATAATATGTCCATGTTATGCAAATGCTTATAACATTCATAAGAGGTTATTATAGCATAGTGTTTACAGTATGACACAGAAGATAAAAGTTTGGTATAGACAACCTCATGACAAGTTTTTATTCCAGGCCTTTCAGACCTGTGGATGCAAAACCTGCCAACTATATTAGAAGAAAATGTTAAGTTAAGAAGAAAAACTAACCTCATTAAAAGCTGGTAGTGCAGTTTAAAGTAGTGTTTTTATACATAGTCAGATTCCAGGCTTAATGACATCAGAAGCCCTGTTCTCAGAAGATGAAAATTGTAAGCCATGTTACAAGCCAGCATGTTATAGTTTCTGGAGGTTTGGTATGATTTTGTTTCAGTTTCATCTGGAAATAGATCTTGAAATAAACTACATAATTTTGGAATATTCCCACTTGGTCTGAGCAGCCATGGCTCTTTTTAAAAATGAGCCAAGATTGCAACCTGAAGAATCATTATGTGTGTGCTGTGGACACCATGCTGCATATTGCATGCTCTGTGGGTGGTAGTTCCAGACTGAGAGGCCCAGCCATCCCTGAGTCTCCTTAGAGACCCCACCCTTACAGAGCACTCAGTATTTCCCATTCCTTAGTCCACACTGGTCTCAGAAAACCTGCTCTGCCCTCAAATATCTAGCAGAAGCATCGTCCTAGTCCTTACCCTGTGTACTTAATGGTGTTACAGCAGTAAGGCTGAGGCATTTAAATAATGCTTGCTCAAAGTCTAAGGAAATCATACACAAAACACTATTCGTATGGTATAGTGTTAGTCATTTTTCTCGTTGCTATGATAATTTACCAAAAAGGGGAAAATCAACGTAAGAGAAGAGTGATTCATTTGTCTCACGGTTTTTGGTGATCATCCCTTCATGACGGAAAAGGTGTTGTAGTAGGGCCACTTCACAATGGAAGCTTGCTACATCTGTATGGGTCATCAACGGTTCCCCTTAGTGACCCACTTCCCACAACAAGGTCCCTTTTCCCTGAAGGTTCCATGGCCTCTAAAAACAGTACCGCCAGTTGGGAACTAAATGCCCAAACACAGGGGGGCTTTGGGGAACACTTCACACTCAATCGCTTCAGATAGAATGGCTATAGAATTTTCTTCTTAACACATAGCTGTTTGCTGCGTTCACAGTGTCTAATCCTTTCCATTTCTATTTCTGGGTCTATATCTCTAAAGTCACTGTTATCATATCCATATGTTTCCTGGGCACATACAACCAGGCGATTATAGTGCTCTGGTTAGGGCAAAGCAGCCAGACTTCAAAAGACAAAGACAGTGTTTTATACACTCTACCTAACACTTATCTTTATAGTCTTGTCTGAAAACCTCTTTCTACCTTTATGATTGACATTGGAAATTCCCTTAAGAGAGGCCATAAACACTGAAGAAAGGGGAGCACCCTCATCCTTGCAGACCTTGATTCTTTCACAAGAACAGCCATGCATATTTCATTCTGTCTTTAACCTGTCTTCTTATTCTTAATAATCTGTCATCTTTTACTAGTGCACTTTATTTTTTAATGTTACAAACCTGATCACTTTCAAGGAAACGAAAAGGGTTAGTGATACAAGCCCTGAAAATGAATGTCAAAAGTAACTTGGAATCAAATAAAATGTGTCACTGTTATATCTTATCTAGTGTGAAATCAGGACACTCTCCATTGAATATCTAATAATATATGCTAAAAATTAACAGTAAACATAATGGTTTCCTGGGCTTGTGACAATGTTGCATGTTGCATGGTGGGTGATGCCAATGTTCCTCTTTACTTGTCTCATCAAGGATGATGAAAAGGCCCCAGAAGGCAATACTGAAAGGTGATTGCACATTTTACTATCCAGATCCTAAGACCATGTATGTAATAGTCATGTCTGAAGAGACCACTGGAATGGTGTATGTGGGCAGCAGTTTTACTATATAATGTATAAATATTATCTTGCTTTTTGACAGTTTGATGTACATTACCCACCGCTAAAAGTATTTGAGGTAATCCCCTTCATGGTTAAGAAAGCATGACTATACTTAAGGCCAACTCCTGACACGCCACACTTTTTTGTAGGATGGGAAGTTTTTCACTCTAGTGCTAGGTCATGATGAAATGAAAACACGCAGAAAACATTATTATATGATCATTTATATCACAGGAAGGATTTGAAAAATAAATCACAAGAAAGAGAAAGGCAACGAGAATTAATTCATAAGGCTGCTAGATGTACTTCATAATGAAGTGCATTATTAACTAAATTGTAGTTTGCAGTCGCTCCTTATTATGGCTTTTGATTCATTTACTTCTGGTTCATTTGCTTGTCATAAATTCTAGAGTCCCAGAGGTACTACAAACGCATTGCTGAATTGCTTTTTTGCCACAATAACCTTTTATTTTTCACTGCTTAAGGCATATATTTTATGATGCTGGTTTATCTGAGGTAATACCAAGTAATTCCAATATAATGCAGGCTCAGTAGCTCTCAGTGAACAGTCTAGCTTTTGAACAACTTTCAACTGCTTTTATCCCTACTTCCTCGCTAAAATAACCCATTTACATCACAATTTTTATTTTTGTCACCTCTTATTCACCTGACAACTAAACTCTTTTAGAGACAGTGAAACTTTATTTAAAAATGCACACAGAGAAGAGGGTTTCTCCTTCCTCTTTTCATACCTCCCTCTCTCCCTCCCTCCCTCCCTCCACATCCATACAGTATCATTGAGAAGCAGCCATGGGACAGAAAATCAGACACTCTGTTACATTGTAATTCCAGCCCTCTCTCCACCATCAAAGACCTCACAGTTTGATGAAGATAACACATCTTCCAAGATGCCATGATATAAAGCTGAGCAAAAGTGACTGCACAGACACAGGCCACTCAGCTCTGTGGAAACAGGTTGAACTTCTTTAAATGTGAGTTATGTGAGTCATCAGAAGAGATGTGGCTGAAGAGAAATTCTGGATAAGACAGTGAGGAAATCAGCTTCCCCCAAGGACTTTGTCCTCAGGAATAGAGGCCAACAGACTGGGGTCCTAGAACAGATCTGTCTGCAACCCTACTTTTGGCTATAAGTCAGTTGGCAAAGCCATGCCATGTTTGGTTTTATAAGCGATTGCCGTTAGGTTACAATGGCAGGGACTCTAAGGCCCACAATGACTAAATACCTAGTCCTTTACAGAAAAGAAGTATGGTGATCCCGACTGATGAACAATCCTTTCCATATTTCCCCCTGTGTGTCACATGTTAAAAAATAAATGATGGCATGTGAACAGCAAAGTGAGTTAAACATAGATGCTGCTGGTGAAAGAAATCAGGACCAGGGCCCAGAGCTGTCTACAGCATGTCCTACCTAGCCACTCTTCATGAGATGAGAGTCGGTATCCATTTCAGGATATTAACTCTCTTACTAGCACTTTGTTTGTGTTAACCATCCTATTTAATGAGAAGTCACTGAGACTACTCTAACCACCAACTTATAGATGAAATGTTTCAAATGGGAGCAATGGCAGAATTGGAAAACACTAAAGTAGTTTTCTTAGGAAAAATCAGAGGTTTCAAAAGTTACATTTTCTAAGAAGCAAGTCTAAAATGAGACAGGTAAAAATAAAAATTAACAACGCCTACTTGAAAGACATCTGGCATGTTCTGACATATCCCAAAGTCTTGGAGATAGAGTCAACATGGCAAAGAGGATTCTATTGGGAAGAAAGACAATTTGATGTGACATCAGAGAAGGGCTCGGCTACCATTGGTCATCTTAGCTAGCCTCTCTTTTCTCTGAAGCCTGGGGAAAGAAGCATTCCTTCCTGCCAGTTTATTCTTGAAGAGAGAAGAGGTGGATTTCTGCAATGTCAACTTTTTGTGACTTGCTGCTTCTGGCTTTGCTAGACCCAGAACTCTAAAAATGCAGAGATGGTGTTGTCTTTTGCCTACAATTTGCATAGACAATATGTGACTCTGGCTAGTTGGAACTACCCACTTACTTTTGTGGCTCTTGACCACACTGCCAGGAATTCTGCCATTGGAGATTCTAGTCTCATGAATTTCTTTTTTAACTATAGACATCCCACTTCAGAAACACTAAGCCACTTTTATCTGTCATCCCATTGAAGCTTCGTTCATGAAAGATTTATTGAACACGTTCACTGTTCCAAGTGCCATGCTAAGCCCTGGGGATTCAGATACACATTCAGTGGTCCCAGCTGGGTTGAGAAATAGCTAAACCAGGCTCTGTGGGAATAAAAGAGAGGAAGTGTGTGTGTGTGTGTGTGTGTGTGTGTGTGTGTGTGTGTGTGTGTGTGTGTTGGAACAGGCTGGCAAAGTGACAGAAACTTTGGAAGAGAAGTGAAAGCAGGTGCAGAAAGCAGTTTCTAATGACAACTTACAGCCACTTCACACACGTTCCTCAAGCTGTGCTTGTAATACAACTCCTTTTTATACTGAGTTACACACACACACACACACACACACACACACACACACACAGAGAGAGAGAGAGAGAGAGAGACAGACACCACACATCAGTATTATCTACACTTCGTGTGCCTCTATGAAGTGTTTATACATTTATTTTAATTTTGTCCTCAGATGCCCAATTGCTAGTTCCCCAATCCTGAAATTTGCAAGCAAATGGATGGATCTAGAAATGATCATCCTGCGTGAGTTAACCCAGATCCCGAAAGATACACATGGTATATAATCACTTATAATTGGACACTAGCCCAACAGGGATGTCTCCATGAAGTCTTCTTAGCAGGAGATAAGGATAGATACTGGGACTTCCTATTGTGACGCCAGCTGAGAGAAGTAAGGGAGAAGGGGAAAATAGAAGGATCCAGAAGGTCCTAGAAACCTACAAGAAGACCATTAAGGCTGGCAGATCAAGCCCAGGGGGTTCTGCTCAAACTACCATACCAATCAAGGACAATGCATGCAGTAAACCTAGAACCCCTGTGCAGATCTAGCCAATGGATGGCACATTCTACACAGTTGTGTGGAGAGCAGGCACTGACTCTGGCATGAACTCTGGTGCTCCCTATTTGACCAATTCCCCTTGGAGGGGAGACCTGGTGGCACTCAGAGGAAGAATAAGCAGGCTACCAGGATGAGATCTGATAGGCTGTGATCATATGGTGGGGAAGAGGTTCCCTTCTGTCACAGACCTAGGGGAAGAGAGTAGGATGAAAGAGGGAGGGAGGGGATAATGGAAAGATACAAGTGAGGGGATAATAATTGAAATGTAATCTGAATAAATTACTTAAACAAATTTAAAAACAGAATCCAACAATAACAGAAGCATGTCAGTCCAGAGCCCAGGGTCCGCTTCTTCCCCTCGGAGCATCTAGGCACCAGAGCATGATTTCCCTGGACCCTAAGAAATGAAGTTTAGCCGGGTAGATGGGTTTGAGGACCCCAGTCTGAAGGTGAGTACCTGGAAGGAGAAAAATCTTCTCCAAAATAGCTGTGTAAGTGTTGCATCCCTTTTAGCTCTGAGATCTCCTAGTGATACAGCAACAGCAGCTCTTAGACAATATTGAGTGAAACAGCTTGTGCACTTTATTTGGGGTGAACCTTAGGGATTGGAAAGAGATTTTCAGGGAGATGTATATCACTGGCTGGGGCTGAGATGCTGGGAAAGCTTTATTTGCATGGAGAGGAATTCCAGGTGCTAGGTTACTGTAACTACCTTGAGAAGTGTGAGGGTGGGGGTCTCAGGGCTATGTGCATCAGGGAGCACAGGCACAAAAGAAGGAGCGAGAGATCCTTACTACTGTCAGTCTCAAGATTGAGCTTTTTTGGGGATTTGGACACATCTTGCCCTCACTCTAGCTCCATGCTGATTTCCCCAATGGCATGGTCCACATGCCCCACAGAAACAAGAGGGACATTCTTATGAGAAGTAGATGGTACACCAAGCCAAACTAGTACAATAGCTGCCATGCTCCTTGGAGGTACAGTCCTGCATGCTCATGATTGTTACCATGCCTTGAAACCTTTATCACTGCCCTGGTCCTCATATTAGAGTGACGAAACCATGATTTATGAGGAGGTGATGTTTTGGTAGCTTTTCTCTTAGACTTGAGGAATAATGTGCCAAATAGCACAGGATACACTTTATTGAGGCTCTTTCAACTTTGTCCATTTGCATTCCATCTTCGCTGTCACTAGGCACCTAGGATGCATTCTGAGTCCCAGCTCATTTCTTTATTAGGAGTAAATCTGATCTCATATTTCTAGCAGGTGCAGTCCATGAAAACCAGATTGTTTTCAAGATTATTTACCTGATAAATTACTTCCATCACACCCTAGCAATATAGCCAATCCTTTATATAGCTGCCTGGTTACAAAGACAGCAATTTAAAGTCGTTGCCAGCACAGGAGATGATCTAGTTCAATGACTAAGTTTATTCTATTAATAAGGCATAAGCTGGAGCTTATAAATGTCATCTGGTCTTAATCCTTAGCACATATGATCAATTCTGATTAATTTGATGTGGTACATTGCCCTATACTGAAAAGATGACAAACAATTGTATGGCATTTACCTTTTTCTTGCAAATTGCTGTTGCAATATTGCTACTCTCCAGGGCCAGCTCAATCAACACTTACTTACCAGAACTTGCTTGTGTAACATTCAAGTTTGTTCATCCAGTACTCTTGGGGAGTCTGCTACAGTATGTGCTAGATACTAGTCCAAGTGTTTAGACTGACAGGGTGCATGAAAAGAATGGATGGAAGCCTGGTGGAATTGATGCTAGTGGGTAGCTAGATGTTGTCTGATTTTATCCCTTCTCATGGGTAGCATGATAGTCTCTGATTTTATCCCTTCTCATTTCATCTCTCTACCACTCCAGTCCTCTGAATCAAAGATGGCCCTATGTAGATATTGCATTGGTCAATTTTACATCTCAACATAGGTATGGTATAGGCAGTTGTGTCAAATTCCAGTATAGATATAGTGAACAATAAAAGTGTGCCTTTCTAAAAAGTATGATTGACATTTTAATGAGTGGACTTTTAAACAATGTAGATTGCCTTCTGCAACATGAGTTGGTTTAATACAACAAGATGAATACTTATGATCAAACACTGAGGTTCTCCCAATGCTGTGTAGCTATTGCCTTTCAATAAAAACATTCCATTAGGGGTCAGGAAATAACTATAACTTACAAGTTCTGGAAAGCTCTTAAACCTGAGAAGATGCAAAAGTCCTCAACACTCTCAAAGTTGTACCCACTGTGACAATTGCTGTGGTCTTTTTGACAATGTGACTTCTTTTGAGTCATTTATGTTGCTGTATTAATCCTTCGCCCAAATTTCTATAAGTAAGCTTGATAAACTCACAGCTGCCCTATGTTAGTCTTGGCTGGACTTGGCTCTTGGGCACACTGTCAGTGTCCTATGTGGGATGAATAGACATTTGTTCTCATCTCCTCTGGTAAAATCCCCAAACTCTGAGAGAGATGGAATTCTGCTATGATAGTACCTTCGGTTTTAAGACAGAAGCATGGCTGTGCACTGGGTTTGCCAGCTTGTTGAGCAGCAGGTTTCAGGGTTGCCAGCTCTTCTTATCATATAATCCAGCTCCCTAAAATACTTCTCTGATAGGTATGTAAATATAGAGAGAGCTACATAGATGATAACTGTGTGTGTGTGTGTGTGTGTGTGTGTGTGTGTGTGTGTTCTATTAACTGTATCTCTGAAACTTATGGCTAATATAGACTGTATACCTATCTATAGGAATCCTGAATTCAAGCTTCAAAATTGATTAATCCAATGAGAGAAATATATAGACAGTAAAAGTCAGAAAAGACAGTAAGTTGTTTCCGGGCTCCCTTACTGTGGGGCCATGGGCTGGTAGTGATTGTGTTGTTTTGTACATGACACCTACCCAAGGGCCTTTTGCTGTACTCAGCTTACCTGATTCTCTGAATTCTGGTAACCACTCTGTTTTCTTTTTTGTCCAATCCCAAATGAAGTAAGGGTCCCTAATACTATTTATTTGGGGAGTTCATTTACGTCATGGTATCTTGAATCCCAGCCACGTGTACTGAAATGGTGTTTCCCCTCACTCCTCTACATGTTTCATGTGTGTGAGCCCTAACAGTTTCCTATGCGACCCTGACATTCATTCAGAAGCCTTTGCCAAAACCTTCTCCCTTCTGCTTTGATCAACACTGGTGTGGTAGCACATGGTATCCTGGAATCCAATAAGTAGAAACACTCTTTAAGATTATCTTTGAATTTTAAGAGGGAATTCTTTTCAGTATGAACTGAGCTTTTTTTTTTCCACAGATATTTTTGTTTGTTTTTGAGATGAAAGAGTTGATTAATCACTCAATCCAACCTTGATCTAACTTAAATTCCACATGGGAAAAAGAGCTACATGCAGAAAGAAGAATGAATAGGTTGCTACAAAATTAATTCTAGAATATAGGAAAGGCAAAATTGTTAGGGAGAATTTTTATGAATCCACACGTGATTTTAAAATATAATAGGGGCAGAGAGATACCTCAGTAAGTGAAAAATACTTCTTGTTCAAGACTAGTTATCTGAGCTGGATCTCTGGAACGTACATTTAAAAGGTCACATGCAGTATATATCTGTAATCCAGGGACTTTTATGACAAAATAGGAGGTGGATGCAGTAGAATTTCCTGGTATCTTGTGGGTCAGATGCTCTATAATATATTTTCAAAATAGAAGAGGCAACAAGAAAGAACCTTCCTCAAAAATAAAACTCACAAGAAGTCGTCCTCCGAGTTTCACATACACTATGGCATATGCACACATGTGTGCTCTCATACCCAATCAATCAAGGAATAAATTTTTTAAAAGCCAAATATGGCCATGATTGCCTGTAATTGCCACAACAGAGGAGGGTGGGAAACAAGAGCTCTCTGGGCCGTCAAAAAAACTTAGCCAAGCTTATGAATTCTGGATTCTGGGAGAAACACTCTGAAAAATGAAACCTCTGATATTGAGTTCTAGCCTCTACACAGCAGTACATATGCATGCACATACATAAGCACATAAACATATATGCACCACACACACCAAAGAAAGGGCAAAGGGCAATGGTTTTGGAGGCCTATTAAAATATCGTGTCCTGTGAAACATGGCTGCTGTCCACACTCATCTCATGAGTCACTGAACAGCTAATAGTTCGTCCTGTGATATCTCTGCTGCCTGTGTGGATCCAAATGACAGTTCAAGCTGCAGAGCCCTGCTGCAAGTCCCAAGCCTTGTAGCCCTCCCTCACCACAAAAATGGGTTCCTTTTGGCACCCCACAGGCTCTAGGGGAGAAAGGTTTAGATAAGGCTGAGAATCCACCTGAGCTCCATAACCACAGGCTACTACCCTCCTACACTTGGCATTTCAGAGCTAGCTGGAAAGGGCAGAAATTCCTGCTGAGCTGGAAACACCAGCTCTTCTCCTTCAAGCCGCCTCCAGGCCCAGCTATCCCTGCCACAGCCTTATTCAATACAGATTCAAAGCTTGACATTCTATTTTTAGTGAAATCGTGTTTTGTCAGCTCCAATGTGTTTGTCTCCCAGACACTAGAGCAGAGGTGTGTGGTCCTGCTTAACTGCCAGTCCCAGTCACAGGCAGCAGTACCCAGAGTCCCTGGAGCTGACCCTCCTCAACACAATACATTCACTTATGTTTTTACCAGGCTGCACAGGAAGACTATCAGCAAAGTGACCCAGTGCCCAAAATGATGAAGCCCAATATGGTTTTCAAAGGGGCCATATCTTGTGCAATTTCAAACACCAAGAATAAAGAAAGAATGGAGAGAGAAACTAAAGGAGGGGAAGGAAAAAAAACAAAAAACAACCAAAAAAAAAAAAAAAAGGAGATGGAAGACAAGGGAGAAGTAGGCCTTATTTCCATACAATAATTTGACCAACTTTTATTAAAAAGCAATTTACTGCACTGCAGGGGAAGAAGATAGCACAGTGAAGGCTTTTGCTATGTGTTTGCAGTGTCACATGTTTGCTAATAAGAATATGACGTTGACCATGTCCCCTGGAGGGGGAGACCTGGTGGTACTCAGAGGAAGGACAGCTGGTAGCCAAGAAGAGACTTGATACCCTATGAGAATATACAGGGGAAGGTAATCCCCCTCAGGAACAGTCATAGGGGAGGGGAATAATGGGAAAATGGGGGGGAGGGAGGAATGGGAGGATACAAGGGATGGGATAAACATTGAGATGTAACAAGAATAAATTAATTAAAAAAATAGCTATTTAAAAAAAAAAAGAATATGACGTTCCATTTGTCAAGCTCTCTCTCTCTTTTTTTTTTTTTTTTTTTTTTTTTTTTTTTTGGTTTTTGGTTTTTCGAGACAGGGTTTCTCTGTGTAGCCTTGGCCATCCTGGACTCACTTGGTAGACCAGGCTGGCCTCGAACTCACAGCGATCCGCAGAGTTGACAGCCAAACTCTGCCAAAACAGGTTAAGCAAGTCCTCAATAGTTCTTGCCTCACAAATATGCCTATCAGATATACTGGGCCAAAAGGCTGAAGATGATGCTCCAACGTTATGGAGAGCTCTGGGTGACTATTCAGGTAGCAAACTGTCTCTGTAATTTTTTTAACTTTGGAAGCTGCTAACCTGTGCTTTAAGTGGATAGAGTTGAGATATGATAAATTGATTTACATTCAGAATTTTAGACTCACCAAGACAGAAAAGATGTTTTCTTTAAGGTTGGCAAATACAAATAGCCAAAACACTATGAATGTAACAGTTATATAATTCTTGATTGGTTAGTGGTTCTTCTTGCTATAAGTAGTTTATTATATGTGTGCATAATAATATAAATGTATATGTAAAAGTTTTTTAAATACAAAATTGGGGGTCACACCACTAGAGAAAAATGACTTTCTCCTTCCACATAGATATAAAATGCCAATAAGTCCTCGAATAATGGTAAGCTTTTTGTGCACAACCCCAGCCCCCGTATCAGAATTTTGTCTGGCTTGAGTGTACTCAGGTCTTGTGCATGTTGCCACAATTGCTGAGTTCCTACATCCATCTACTGGGATTCAATGAAGTTATCTACTATATATGGCTCTTACAATCCTTTTATTTCTTCTCCCATGAAGTTTCCTAACCCTAGGTGATAGGAACAATTTGAATGTCCTATTCATGGCTCTGCACTCCCAAGCTAAATGTAGTTTCCATCCACCGAGAGATGGCTGGTCTGCATAATGTCCAAAGCCCATGTTGCAACTACCGTACCATCTAATCTGTTAGATTGTGATTGAAATCAGGTTTTATAACAATCTTGACAGGGCCTGGGAGATGTCCCACTTGGTGAAGAGCTTGCTGTGCTAGTGTGTGGATTCAAGTTTAGTCTCCAAAACACATGTACAAACAAGGATGAGATATGAGCATCTGTAATCACACTGCTGGATAAGCAGAGACTGGAGGTCCCATGGGGTTTATTGTAGTCTCACACAGTCAGTGAGCTCCATGTCTGGTGACTTAGAAAATAAGATGTGCACCAACAGAAGGTATTGGACAATAACTTCTGGTCTCCAATCCACATGCCTAGACATGCCTGTGCTCTTGCGCACACATTAGAGCACACATATGAGCACACACAGTCTTAGAAGTAGTAGTATGGGGGGAGCTGTGGCATTGTTCTTCTCTGGCTAGCATCCTCCCACCTCACTCTCCTTGCTTTTATCCATAAGCCATAGCTCTGAAAGACTTTGAACTTCATATTCGCCATGGCAACGCCCATGTTCCCAACCATTTCCAATATCCAGACCCTAACTTTTCATCATTTTCCAGCATATTTACCAGGAGCCAAGTAAGGAACCTTCTGGAAGAAGTTCAACACTAGTCATTACAGCAAAATCCTAGGAATGCAACCATCATTACTGTCTTTTCATAATTCAGCCCCCAAACATTTACTGATATTCTGTTATGAAGAACGAAAAGTCTCAGGGCCTCAGAGATATGGGCACTTCAGGGAAAACAATGTCATGGGCAAAGATGGGCATGTCAACCCAACATTTATGATTAAATGGCCCAGGGACATTGAGTTAAATTGAGATGCTATAAATAGACTGAAATAAAATAGTTACATTTTCTTATAGAATCTTATAGGTGTTAGTGGCTGCTCTGAGCCTTAAAGGGAAAAACAAGAATTTTTAGGACCTAAAAAACAAACAAAAATTATAGCAGGTGAAAGTTCTACCTGGTATGTCCTCAGATAAAGAGGCAAAGAACAGAACAGATTCTGAAGCTACCAGTGGCGTCATGATTGGGACAGAAGTTCAGAGAAAGAGTAAGTGGTAGGGCTCGTTATTTTCCAAGTCTGAGGTTATATTGAGTTGACCTGAACTGGTTGCTGTTTGAATGGCTGAATCCGCAGTTAGCTATCCTTGTGGGCCTAGTGGTAGCTCTGTCCAGGAGAGGGTCCTGTGTCCATCTCCTTTAGGTTTATGCCAAAGGAATAGGACTAATCTGCTCACACTTACTGTGGTGGTTTGAATAGGAATGGCCTCCATAGGCCCAGACATTTAAGTACTTGGTCACTAGGGAGGTGTGGCCTTGTGGGAGGCAGTGTGTTACTCGGGTGGAGAGGTTGAGGTTTCAAAAGTCCATTCCAAGCCCACAGTCTCTCTCCTTTATCCTGCTTATAGGGATGTGGCTGGAGAGTTCTCAACAACTTCTCTAGGACCATGCCCGCCTGCATGCCACCGTGCTTTCTGGATGACGATGGACTAAACCTCACAACCCTTAAGAAAGCCCCATCTAAATGCTTTCTTTTATAAGTGATGTCGTGGTCACGGTATTTCATCACAGCATTAGAACACTGACTAAGGCAGTCCCTCATCTTTTCATCACGGCTGGATCATCCCAGGCGAAACCATTCACTGGCCAAAAGCTAAAGACCTCTTCTTCTTTTCCTCCTCATAGCAACCTTTGAGTCCACTAGTTAAAAAGAAAGCAAATAAGCAGAAAGAAAAAAGACACAGCATTCTGCTTTAGTGAATAATTGCCATAATAATGGCATTTGTAAGCAGTCTCCCTCTCCCCTGATTTTGGCTTAGAGAGCCTCAGGGGACTAATAAACTCAGCAAATGTTATACAAAATGAAAACCAAATCAGACATTCCAAAGCTGGCAAATGAGCTCCCTCTGGAAAGGGAGCAATATATTACACTACACTACACTACACTACACTACACACACACACACACACACACACACACAGGGAGGGCAGGGAGGTGGAGAGAGAGAGAGATCAAAATGACAAGAAGCAGAGCTTTTCAACAGTTGTTTGTGTCTTACAAAGCCAAAGAAAGCCCAGAATTGGGGATGCTTATGTTCTCAAAGTTAATCCATTTTCATGAGTTCGATTACCCTGCCGGTTACAGTGCAAACAATCACTTACAGGAGAGAGGCAGCAGAACACCTGATCTTTCCAAATTGGTTTTTTTCCTTTACAAATACCATTGAGTTGAGATTCCCAATGTTTAACAAAAGGATGGAGGCTCAGAAAACCTGCTTGAATAATTGCCAGGGATTACACAATCCATTCATGATAAAGGATAGAGCGAACACAGGCCTGCTATTTATGGGCAACTTTCAAATGGGAGACCTATAGCACGTTTCCCTGGAGGACGTTCATATTATGTGACAAATGCACTGACTGTGTACCAGTCGCTGTCCTAAATGTCTCTGGAGAATGATGCATGGGGCCTTCAAGATGCAATAGACTCAGTTGCTAAACTTGTACCTATATGTTCTAATTTAAGAAGTAAGCTTCGTAACCCTCATACAGGCATGCCTTTTGAAGGCATTGCTCCTTCTAGTGTCTAGCTTTAAAGTGTAAACACTACAAGCATGCAGTTAAGTTCACAGTTTCTTCCGTACCCATTCTTTCTTTATCAATCACTTTTATATTTTTGAATTGGTTTTTTTCTTTTTATACTTATAATTATGTTTTAGTACTTATTTGCATGTACATCTGCTTATTTGCTTATTACCTGATTTTTCAACTCCAATTCTTTAGTGCTTGTTTGGCTCATCCACTGTTTTTTAAAAACCTACCCCTAAACATAGAGGCTTAAAGCAATAATCAATCAAATTTGCTCTTCATAGTTCCACAGTATTGCCAGGCTCAGTTGGGCACACTCAGTGGTCTAGTGGGATCCCTGTGTAGCTCTGTGCAGACTGAGGTTGCATTTGGACCCCTCTAAGGCTTTGGTGATAATTAATCAAATGTTTCAGTGGTCGTGACTCAGATGCAGAAAGCTGGGACCCTGATGCTTTTAGGTGGCTGCTGTCTGTATGATGACTTCAGTGTTGTGGTCTCTGGGTAAGCAGACTCCTCACATGTTAGATGAAGCAGGGAAAACAAACACTTTCAGAGAAACAGACAGAAATTCCATGATCTGTTCTTTCTTCTATAAGCACATTTCTTTTGCTTAAGTGTGTGCATGTGTCCATAGACACTAGAAGATATCAGATCCTTAGAACTGGGTAATTGTGACCAACCAGACACAGGTGCTGGGGCTTGAGTCTCCTGAAAGAACAGAAGGTGCTCTTAAGCACTGAGTCACCTCCTGAGGCCCTCTTTCTTAAAATAGTGTGTACCAATGGCATAAGGCAATGAATTTCACGATGGCATGTTCATACATTTACACAATACACTTCCATCATCTCCACCCCTCCTCGCCTGCTCTTATCGTTCCCCTCGTATTCTCTCCTAGAAAATAAAGCCTGTAGATTTTAGAACCTATATTCTAAATTCCCATTTTCCTTTCACTAAAAACCATCACAGAGCGCAATAAGAAACATCAGCGGAAACAGCTGCCTGTCATTTTCATTTCAAAGATTGTTCTGGCGACTTCATCCTCCTGATGCGACATGTCCCACTTGAGAGTGACTGTCTTTCTTTCTTCTCTGGCTAAATAGCTCTTTTGGACTTCTTTCCTCTAGAAATTAGCTTTTGTCTCTCCTCTGCTGAGCCGCTTGTATTATGAATACATAGTGCTCAGTCTCATCCCTGGAGAATGGGCTGTATTTTGAGTTTCCAGTGAGTGAGATTATTAAGCACGTAGCAAGAGAAAGTGAAAGAACCAATAGCATTTAACAGATAGGTGGGAAAATACCATCAAAGTAGGAGTTTAAAATATTCAGCAGAGACAACTGGGGTAGCCTGGTAGTGAGGGCAAACAAAAGTAATACCGTTAACATCTGGAGAAATCAACTGGGAAAGGGCCAGTTGTGCCAGGGATCCTGATAGAACTTCCCAGGCAGGGCAGGGCAGACTCTGTGTAGTTGAGCTTCTAGCTTCTGATCCCCACTGCAAGCGTTTTTATTTTATGACACAAATAATAGAAACATGTATTAAAAACTTTCTAGCTGTGTTTTTAATAACTGTAACTGCTTGCTGTTTTCCTGTCTCTATGTCACAGGGTCAGGAGGCCAGCTGGGCTCCTGAACATGGAGTCTTGGAGGACACTTTGAGGCAAGGATGTCTGAGTCCGAAATGGGGGATAGAGTTATGCCACTTACAGAGACAGTTTCTCAGTGAGCTTAAGTTGCACATGACAACTTACCGATGCATTTTATGCTACACATGACTTCCTTTTAGTCAATCTTTTCTTAATCATTCTCTTCACTTGATGAGAAAGAATATGCAAGCAGTAAAGTTTTTGAGTCATTGCCTATCTGAAGATGAATTCCTTTTTCATTTCCATTAACTTATCTAGATATTAATTTCCAAGTGAGAAAAAGCTCCATCTCAGCATTTTGAAGCCATTGTTCTATTATCTTCTAGTTTCCAACACGCTATTGCAAAGTCCACTGTCAAGGTGACATGCAATCCTTCCTGTTAGATTGACTCCCTCATGCCCAGCTATATTTAGGAATGGTGTGATGATCAAAGTCATTTCATATTCATTGCGGTAGAGATATCATGTGTCCTTGTATGTCTTTGATAATCATGTCCAACTACTAGCATTCACTATATTTTTAATTCCCTTAGTAATATGTTGCAACTCCTTGTTTGCCGCTAGCTCATTTTCTCTATCTTGCCAGTTTATCTCTTTGAATATTAGTCCTACTTTATGGAAGATATGATCCACTTAAATTCAATTCTTCCATGGAATTCTCTATCATTATATACATTTCCTCGTAAGAGCTCTCTCTTTTTTCCAAAGTCTTTTTACACTATATTTGCTTTAATTGTTGGAATGTTTTCCCTGGTTTTTAAAAAAATGTAGTTTTCTGTTTGTTTGTTTTAAAAAAAACATTCCTCCATTGTTTTGTTGTTTTCTTTCTAGCTTCTTTTATGTTGAATTAGTTTCCTCAAGTCTAGTACACTGAAATTTTAACAACTATTCTCTGCGACTTAGGATGGATCTGGTTGTTTGTGGGGAGATGGAAGTCTACTGGAATGATGATAGTTTCTGGATTTTTCTGCATACCCACTGAAGAAAAGCCAAAACTTGATAACCAGGATTTGGTAATAGATGGCAGAGGATGACATATGGGACCAAAGACCTAATTTGTAGGTTTTATTAATTTCCTCAGTTTTAGTACTTTCTTCCAACCCTCTAGTGTATTTCGTGTACCAAGATTTCAGGCCCTTTGATTGGAAAGGTATTTTTTCTTCCACACAAAAAAACTACCTTCCTCCCACCAAGATGGGAGAGAATATCTGATTGGTTATTTGACTTATGTAAATAGATAGAAAATAGCCAACTATACAGTCAACTTATAGAACTATAACCTTTTTCTTCTTTTTACCTCCGCCATTCACCTCTACCTTGCAGGAACTGATAGTCCAACTCCTGATATGATGGGATGTACCTTTTTCGTATCACTACCTAGGTGTCAGTTTAGGTATTAGCTACTCTGCTTTGCTAAATCAAAGAGCACCCACTTGTCTAGTTCTCTTTCTTTATATATTTTCTAGCATCTTGCTATATTCCCACTTCTTTTGTGCTTTTGAATCCAGGATTTTATTTATCACTCTACACATACTCAAGCACTTAGAAGTGTATGTGTTCTGTTGAGATGTAATATGAATAAATTAATAAAATATATTTTTTAAAAAAGAAGTGTATGTGCTCAATCTCTTAACAATTTAACTAAAATCTCTTCTTTGCCCCTATTTTAGAGGAGTTAAAACCCACAGAAGCCATGCTCTCTGGCCATCCTCGGAAGGAAAGGCATGAAACAGGCCATGTGACACAAGTTTTGGTTTCCTTGAAACTAAAAGTACATCTTTGGTCGCTGGGAACCGTGCTCACCCAGACATCAGATTTCATATCTCTGAGAATCATGTGAGTGCTTCATTCATGGTTGTAGAATTTTGCCCTGGGTTAGTGGATCGTAAGACCCTTGCTTGAATTCATCAATAGGGAGAGCTTTGTATCTTCTAATATGATCCCAAAGTTTCTGCCTTATGTTTTATTCTGTTTGTTCCTCGGGAAGGACATGAAAATCCCTTAACATCATTGTCCACAGTTCATCAGAATGACAGCACCGCAGGCTAGGCCAGGGATGATGGGACTCTGTGAGCAAAGCCCTACTTAGGTTGATCAGGACTTGGCCCTGTGTATATTATGTTTACTTTACAAAAGGGCTTTATTTCCCTACTTATTCTTTTATCAACAGGCCACTGGTTTTGTTTTTGTTTTGATTTATTAGTCATATAAAACACATCGTTTATTTATAATGCAACGGGCAATTACTTTAAATGGTGCTGGCTCAATGCACAGCAGTTCTTTGTAGAGGTAAGAACCTGGATGGGTGGGCAAAGCACTGATGTGGCACCTGAGTGACATGCTCATAGACTAGTGGTAAGAGTCATTCAAAGTAATGAAAAGTATCTCTTCAAGAAAGGTTTTATTTCTGACTGTAATAAATGCCATGTAGGAAGAGGTGAGTAATACAATGTGAAAATCTATAAACAATGTAAGTTTTGAGGAACAGAAAACACAGTGGTAACAAGAGATTTTTGCACAATGACTAGTCATGAATAGAGGCCCTGTTTAACTTTATTCAATAATATATATCGTGTAATATAATTACTTTTTAACTAATCTGCAAATAGAGAAGTAGAGAGAATGTTGACTTTATTATGAGCGTGCAGCTACTGTTTTCTTGTGGCATAACATATGCTGAGTGCCCCAGGTATACATATCAGGGCAATCCTACTCTATCAACACACTCAGACCATCCCATGTCCCTTTTCACTTACAGAAAATCATTGTTCTGACTTTTAAATCCCCAGCTTAGTTAACATATCCATGAGCTTCAAGAACATATATCTGCACCGATTGTTTTGCTTCCATCTTCCTTTGCTGGCCAGTCTAAGACATTTATCCACTTTTCTGTTATTTGTGTCTATAGCTCATAATTATTTTTCTGATTTAATATTTCATTACATGAATATTCCATAATGTATTTACCCATCTCTACTTATGGAGAATTGAGTGGGGTTTTCAGCTGCTGCCATCATAGCAGTACTGGTGTAACCCTGGTTATACATGCACCATTGTGGGTGTGCCCTCATTTCTCATGGCCACAAATCTAGGGATAGCCAGATTTGGAGGTAATAGCATGAGTAAACATTCAATTTTAGTAAATACTGCCCAAAAAATTTACAGCTGTGATTGCTAGCTCTTTCTATCTATGATGTACTCATATATTACAAAACTATTCTATCTATTGACATTGCTTTATCAAATGTAAACTATGACTCTTGACTGGAACGCCCTGACTTCAATAACTGAGACCAAAACCCTTAGCTGGGAGGGACCATTCATTATCTGGCAACTAAAGTTACATGCAGAGCATCCTACATGGTCCTTGGACATTTTTTTGGTTCTATTTCTTTCAGTGCTTTCTAAAGCCATTTTTCAAATTTTTTTTTGTTAACCTTGTGAAGTATACTTGAATACTTTCAATCTGTGCTTTTTCACTGAATAGCTTTTGAGACCGACTCACACCAAATCTAAATCACTATTTCTCAACAAGCAGCTTCTATTTACTTGGTCACTGAGGCAAAATTCTAGGTTGATTCAATTACTGAAAAGATTTCAGAATAATTGTAATCTATTGAACAAATCAAAGGCTATAACTCAGCTCTGATGAGCCCTATATTAAATAGAACTTTTAAAATGGTGAAAGAGAATCATCCCAGCAAAAAAGAGTTCTGGCGAAGGAAGACCAGTCTGTTATCCGGGACTGATTACCTATTCCATTTGAGTTGCTATTTCTATCATGCACATTGTCTATAAACCAGAATTTGACTCCAAAAGAAGCCCAACTCCTTTATTTTTCATTTAACTCAAATGGGCTCATGAAGAGAGAACAATCATTTGAAGCAAATTGAAACTTTAAAACATTATGCAGGGAAAAAAACCTTTGGTAGAAATGAGCCCCTTTATCTCTTTTGTAAAGGCATATTTTATGTACTCAGCATGTCGTAAAGGGTCACATAGGTAATCCCTCTTGAAGATATATTAATAACCATAAGTGTTCCAAGAAAAATTACAGGGCAATATCAAAGTGTCACCAAGAATGGACTTAGCTGTGACTTTACAAAGGGTCAACTAAATAAATAATGCATTTTTGATTCTCTTTCGTGTTCATCATCTTGGTTCAATCTTCACATATTGAATGTATCCATCTCCCAGAATAAATGCATAGTAGTAAATTCATAAAAGACTTGCATCCAAATGAGAATTACAGGTTATGAATTAAAAATAAGTGTGACTTGGGCTGAAAAGGTGGCACAGCGGTTAACAGTGCTTGCTAGTCTCCTGGGCACACAAGTTGTGTTCAAAGCACGCATGAGAGGATGTTCATACTCTCATATAACTCCATCTACAATGGATCTGATGCTCTCTGCTGGCCTCCAATGGCATCTTACTCACATGTGCATATGCATGTGCAAGCACACACACACCCACACACATGCACACACACACACACATACACACACACAAGCGAATACATGGATGAACAAATGAATGAACAAATGAATGGGATCCGTGGCTAGAACCAAGGCTGAGTAGTTAAGAGCACTTCTGCTCTTGCAGAAGATCTGAGTTTGGTTCCCAGAACCAACATGGTTATTCTAAACTGTCACTTCAGTCCCAGGGAATCTAATGCAATCTCTCGCTTGGGTGGGCACCAGGCATGCACACAAACCATGTACCCAAATGCAAGCAAAACATGAATGCACGTAAAAATAAAATCTATGTATAACTGTTTTGGTGTAGATGTTAAGCAAGCACTCTTTCATTGCACTGCATCCTTAATCAAAAATTAGTTTTTAAATATTTATTGGCTACATTCGTTGTACAGAAGGAACTTTTTCCAAAAATATGTATTAACTAATGAGCATATGCCTCCCATAATCTCCTACTGTCCCCTCCCTTCCCATGTTCCCTCCTGTTAGGCTCCTTTGTTCTCCTAAAAGTTTTGCTTCTACTTTCAACTTGCATATACATACATGATTTTATGTATCTATATAGAATCTAAGAATAGTAAGAGAAACATAGCATTTGTCTTCCTGCAACTGATTTGATTTGCTTGATACAATTGTTTCCAGTCACATCTATTTCCCAGAGAGGAAAGTATTCTATTGCATACATCATCCACCATAGTTTCTTTATACGTCCCCCTGTTATTGGACGCCTGGGCT
The DNA here is from genome assembly GCF_903995435.1 of Acomys russatus. Taxonomy (NCBI): domain Eukaryota; kingdom Metazoa; phylum Chordata; class Mammalia; order Rodentia; family Muridae; genus Acomys; species Acomys russatus. Next base: position 40,747,801 of record NC_067157.1, on the reverse strand, counting down.
AGTTTGGTTGTATAACAGAGTTATTATGAATAGCACTGCAATAAAATAAATACAGAAGTTCAAATGTATGTGCTATATTGTCCATCAAAATTATTCAATTTTTTCATTAAAATTATTACATTTATGATACATCATTTCGAAAATATATGTATCTGTCACATTTATTAAGCAAAATCCAGAACATTAGCCTGATGATTACTTTATTCTTCCCTCATTGCCCGCCTATGTGGTTGTGTTTTCCTCAATGCCTTGGAAAAATCTAAGGTAAGTTCCATGAATTTCTGATCATTCTCAAATAGTAGCAAAAGGCTCCCTAAATTCAAACATGCACCTCTCAGGGCAGCTGACACTTGAAAATACCTCAATAATATTGCTGAGATGTCTATTATAAAGGGCGCTCTGCCACACTTACCACCACCCAGTGGGCCTTTTTGCCCTATAAATAACTAGCTTATGAGTTACCATCCTTTCTCTCCATATAAACTGCACTGAACCAAACAAGTTGTTTTTTTTCTCTCTCTCTGGTTTAATCACACATCTTTGACTAAAGCCAAAGCAACTTGTCCTGAAGGGAAATAGTTGCTACTAATGGGGGATGTGCATGTGAAAAGCCTAAGAAAAAAGTCAAACTATCTATACTAATTTCACTGAAGGTTGATATTTTATTGCTTATTTCATTGAGAAATCTAAGGACTAAGACACCTTAGTATTACACTGCACATTCTGTTGTATGTGGATTCTAGTTTAAAAAGATATGCATGTCAACAAGTATGGGTTTGAAGCTTCATCATTTTGAAGATTGAATGTTGATGTACAAATGTCTGCGTGCATCATAATTCATTTAATCAATTTCTTCTTGACTGGAAATTTATTTATAATTTTATCCAGTTAACTCGCATAATCATCTTTTCCACAACATTTGATAGTCATCATCATTATCATTGTTATTATTTGAGACAAGGGCTCTTGCATCCTAGGCTGGCCTCCCGTTCCCTAAGTAACTGAGGATGACCTTGACCTTGACCTTCTGATCCTCCTACTTCCACTTCTGTCACCACATATATGTGATGCGGTTATTTCTGCCTGAGGTATCTCATCTCCTGAAGTTGGTTCTTTTTAGAAGTCTCTATCCATCTTTTTTTAGTCTGACTTCTCCTATTTTTGATGACTACATTGCTCAGAACATCACAACTCTTTCTGTGCCTGTTTGCTCCTGGAATGCACTTTTGCCTACGTGACCAAGCACAGACCCCTAGACTTTATGTTTTCTAAGGTTTTTAAATACTAAATAAATTGATGATTTTTCCCTCCAGTACGGACCATCTTTCAATATTTCTTATCTAACTTCTTCCTGATACTTTGTTGTAATACAAAAAAAATCATAAGCCTAAGGATATTTTGTACTGGCAGATCCAATTTAGAAGTACTGGACAGCACACATATACCAGGTGTGTGTGTATGCTGTAAAAAGTGCAACGTAATACTTTTAAGCATAGCTGTATAGAATAACAATTACTCTCCACTTTTGTTTTTTTCTTGTTTTATTTCCCATTAGGATGGGAAGAACTGAAGTAACCAAGGTCATGTTGGGACTCCATTAGAAAGTTGATAAGTATACTGCAGTTAGTGGGATCTAGCCTATAGATTCCAGGTATCTGCAGATGCAATAAAGGCTTGCATTAGCCTGTTTAGAGATGGCTTCCAAAAGTACACCTTGTGTCTTGAGTTCAGGTATACCCTAAATCATTTGAGGAGAGAGAGTGTCATAGGAAACCAACCTGTGTGTTTCTGTGGAGCATGGAAGAAACAGGATGTGACATGTGTAAAGGCAGTACACTCACTAGAATGACTAACATTTAAAGGTATTGTTCAGATAATGTGGCTTAGTGGTGGGGACGATGCTCAACAGCTGTGTCTGATACATTTCTGGTTGGTGGAATACACTGTTACTATTTTGGTGAACTATCTGTAGTATTCATTACAGCTAAAAATACACAGATGTACAGGTATAAAAAATGCTCAGTGAACCCCATTATTTCATATGCTAGGTTTAAAAGAATTAAACAAAATCAGGTACCTTATGTTCTACCACTACCAACGCTAATAGTTCCAGAAAATGAACAACTTTAGCAAGAAAAATACCTGCATAAAATATTTGAGGTGCTATATTTTTAATAGTCCCAAGCTGAAAATAAGCAAATGATTATAAATTAGATAAAGGGAAAATTAATTATACCATAGTCAGACTATGAGAAATTACTCAACAATTAAAAGGAACAAACATACACACATACACACACACACACACACACACACACACACACACAAACACACACACAATGGTTTCCAAAGGCAAAACAAGCATGACACAAAATTTCAACATACTACAGAGCTCTTTTCTGTTATAGAATAAGAAAAGTTAACCTGACCATCGTGATGATGGTAATCAGGTTGCTTCTAGGGGTTTTATTGCCTAGAAATTAACATGATGGGGTTTGAGTGGGGGTGATTGAGAAGAGGAAAACTATAGTCTATGGACTATATTCTTCCAGTTGGCAAAAGGGTAAACTTTCAGAATGTCTGATAACAATGACAATTCTCTTCTGTCAGAAAAGTCCTTAAGTGTTCAGCATGTAGAATTATCAATGTGTTGTGCTATCTAAAAAATATGATAGACATGGCAAACCTAAGCCAGGTGCGCAAGTGTACACCTGTATGCCTATAATCTCTCCACTCAAGAACAGAGGAGTTCAAGGCTAGCCTAGTTTACATAGTGAGGCCCTACTCTAAGATGCAAAAGTCTATTCTGGAGAAAAGCTAGGAATTACATGTTCATCTGTACTTATGTGCATGTTAAGCAACTTGTGCTTCCAAACTCTCTTTGCTTTTTAAGGAAAAAAAAAACTTTCTATTTTCATCTCAGAAAATGTCATTACTATAAAACTCTCATGGTATAAAAAGGTGATTGGGAAACATACAGGCCAAAATGTGGGTATAACTATTGCTTCAGTCATGCAGTTAAAATAATGTCTTCTCAATTCATGGCATTTTATATTTGCTAGATTCAGAATTTTTAACTAGTTAATATTTCCTCACATTAAGAATTGGCATTTGTTCATTGCTTTTCATTTGTGGTATTTTTTTTGAGGAGGGGTAAATCTTATGTATCCCAGACTGCCCTTGAGCTCCCTACATAAACAGAAATGTCCTTGAACTTTGGGTCTTCTTTTCTGCATCTCCCAGGTGTTAGGACAACCATCATATACTATCACACATGACTCATACACCACTGGCCGTGAAAGACAGGAAAATACTCTCCCAGCTGAACTACACTCCCAGGCCCCCACCTGTGGTCCCAAGTCAGTTTTATTATATGGCCATATGAGAGCATCTCAGATAACCAGAGATTTAGATTCCACCTCTGTCACTGCTAACTTGACCCCTCCGTTAGAAAATTCATAGTCACTTCACACTCAAACCTTAAGTCAAATACCCTTGATCATGGGACACCTGCTCACCTCTTAGGCTACTCTTCCTGGAGAATGTGATACCAAGCCCTACTTACTCAATATATAAAGTCAGAAGCATGCTAAGGACTTGCAGCTGTCATTCTTACAACCAGTCCATTGTCACTCATCAGCTTACCTCAAAACCATTCTGAAACAGATTATTTGTATCTACTTCCATAGCTGCATCCAAAGTTGTTATTCTTTTTTCTTTTTTAAATTATATTTATTTTTAACATTTATATTCATATTATTACACATAAAAATAAACTACATACAGAAAGAAGAACCACGGAAACAATCAGGAATTATGTAAATGTTACATTCATAGTATTTGTATTTGGCAACCTTAAAGAAAACATCTTTCCTATCTTGGTGAGTCTAAAATTCTGAATGTAAATCAATATCTATCATATCTCATTTCTATCAGCTTAAAACATCTATCTAGACCTAAAAACACCTTAACCCATAAACAACTAAGCTTACTTGTAAGACTAAACTCTCTGGTCTTCAACCCCATCAAAGACTTGAGAAGGAATAAAACTTAATTACCTGAGTAAACTGGAAGTGCAGTTTTCAAGGTGAAAAAATGGCAGAGACAGTTTGTTGCCTAAACAGTCACCCAAAACTCTCTTTAACATTGGAGCATCATCTTCAGCCTTCTGGCCCAATATAGCTGACACATATTGGTGAGGCAGGAACTATTGAGGACTTGCTTACCACCCTGTCTTGACAGATTTGGCATCGGCTCTGCATGTATCCAAGCTTGCCCACTTTTAGGCAGTATTCTGTCTGTGGTAGAAATGAGGACATTTGCCCAGTAGTTGGTTTGCTTCCTTTGAAGCTATCTCCATAAGGAGGGTCTTGGATGGCCATGGTCTTCTTTGAGGTAGGCTGGGTGTTGACAGGACCTGTCTTGTTGTCAAATAATCTTTAAAATAATAAAAACATCTTAATTTTGATACATTGGTAAAAATTCAAATTTAAGATTATTATTCATACATGTTATATATATTCCTACTCTAATATGAGGTATTATTATTCCTATACAACTCGATTATAATATAAGCCTTACTTCCAGTTCCTTGAAAGTGCTATTCCGGCTATTTAGGATAAAGAAGTTATACAAGCTAATTGTTAGTTGATCAAATCATGGTCATGTCAATTACTAGTCTATTTTTATCACAAGAATATACATTCTAGGTTTAACAGACAGATATGATTCTATAGATAGATAAGGTGAAACAGTTAGATAAGGTGTTCAAAAGCCTCAGAGACCTACAGAACATGGCATTTAAAGACTTTTTATTGTTTTAAAGATTCTTTGACCACAGTTTGTATTCTTGAAGACGAAACTCATCCCCTCAGCTAACATCTGCTTCCTCAGGTCATTTTCGCTGCTCTCCTCACTCTAGATGCCTAGAGAGTGGCTCCATGTTGTGCTGTATGTGTACAGTGTGATACATGTGACTGAATGCCAAGCCTCATGCTCATCCTTCAGCCCCTGCCTATGTAATCTGAGCTTTGCTTTCTTTTTCACATTCATTGCCCCCCCCCCCAACTCCCTGGCTCTCTTGCTCTTTTTTTCAGGCATACATTTTGCTCTTCTAACCTAGTTACATACACATCTGACCTAGGTCATTTGCTTTTTTTCCTTTTGACTAGAAGATTCTGCCCCTAGAAAACTACAATCGTTTCTCAAAGCACAAGTCAGCCACTCAAATGTTACTCTCTTTGAGCAGCCTTACTTCTACACTATCTAGAGTACTTTGTTATCCTCAGAGATTGCTTGCTTGCCTGCTTGCTTGCTTGCTTGCTTTGAGCAACTCTGCCATGGTATTAAACAATTAATTTTTTCCCAATCTCCTTCACTAGAAGGTAATTACAGATAGGAAAAAAATCTATCTTCTATAGTGCTATTTGTTTGTCACATATAATGGTATCTAGTGCATGGCTGGTATTTTATAAATATTTTTAAATGATACCTAGTCTTATTTCAGATAGATTGGCATTCCCTTGGTACATGTAAATGTACACACATAATTAAAACAAGACGGTGTCTAAAATCTTTACAATATAAAACAAATCATAGGTCCTATGGAAGAACCCATTACTGTTACTCTGCTAAATGGACATGGTATTGAACTGACTTCCAATGACTTATTGATATATTCAAAGAATGATGCATCCCTCCATTCTCATCTGAGAACCTTTTATTGTAGAAGCTGGGGTTAACAAAGATAACTAAGAGACTACAACTGACCAAGGTGCAGAGAATAAGAGACTTCACCATGCTCAACTTTATCTGTGTCACAGCCCTTCCTGCTAAGGCTCAGGGGTCATTGCTGAAGAGAGGGCAGGAAGACTGTAATAGCTAAGGTGATGGGTGACTATAAGGAAACAGTGTCTTCTGGATGCAACAGGTCAGCAACACACATGAACTGACAGTGATTGTGACAACTTGCACAAGTCGCGAGCAAGCTCAAGAGAGGCAACATTCCAGTGTGCAGGGGGAAGGAAGGGACAAAGTCCTACCACTAGCTAAGGAGCCATTGGCATTTGATAGACTCTGGGAGAGGGAGAGGCAGTTTTATTTAAGATACTAGGCCCTGGTAAATGACAATGCTCCACTGGAAGGTGAAACATCTCAGAATATATGGTTGGCACAAATGGAACTGATGGATGATAAAAAAGAAAGAAAGAAAGAAAAGAAAGAAAAAGAAAGAAAGGAAAAAGAAAGAAGAAAGAAAGAAAGAAAAGACAGGATGTCAGGTGGCTAGAGAAGGGAGGGGGAGCTGGGAGGGATTACTAGAGGAAGTTGATACAGTGTACAAAATTCTTCGAGAACTAATAAGAAAGAAGATTTACAGTATGATACATAGCTCTTCATCTCTCCTCCATGACCAGTCCATAGTTACTCTAAATGAGTTGGTTATGTGGAGAAGGGACTACATGATGTACTTTTCTCATCGCTATCACAAAAGACATGACAAATGCAACATAAAGAGTAAAGGCCGTATTTGGGCATGTGGTTTAAGGTTACAGTCTATCACGCTAGGATGAATTTAGCATTGGGGGCTGGAGCCAGCAGATTCCATTGTATCTACTGATGAAAAGTAAAGCGAGATAAGTGTTGATGATTGGCACATTTTATTGTTTTTATTGCGCTTGGAACCCCCATGTGTGGAATGGCTCTGTCTACACTGGGGGTAGGTCTTTCCACTTCCATTAACTTAGTCCAGGAACTCCATCACTGACATATACATGGGATTGTATACTATGGTTCTAGACCTTGTCTGTTAACAACCAATAATAACTATCACAGAGGGCACTGTGATAAAAAATTGGATGCATTGCAATCAGTCAATGGTACATGCCACCAATAACAGCAACATGTTAAGCCTGTTTACACAGTTCTGAAACGAAATTGAGCCATTATATTAGACATTATTATCCCTTCGACCAGTGTAAAGACGAAGGAAAATATTAAGGAGAAGGGAGTTGTTTTCTTTTCTGATTTTATTTAACACATTAAACATTAAAATGTTGAGAGAGAGCCATGGATAAACATAACTCTCTTGTCATTCTCTTATCTTAGTCATTTCTAAACAGTCTATAATCCCTCACATGTCAGTGTCAGCTCTAGGCAATAGCATAGTTGAGCTGATCTATCTTTCTTAATATTAATAGTTAGATGAAATATAATAGAAGGCTCAACCTACATTAAAATATGTTTTGGTTTGCAACATTACAAACTAGACACAGAGCAGCTTTGGGTAAGGCTTAACCTAAGAACCCTGACACAACCCTCAAAAACTTGATCTCTGTCTCTATCTCTCTGTCTCTCTGTCTCTCTGTCTCTCTATCTCTCTGTCTCTGTCTGTCTCTCTGCCTCTGTCTCTCTCTCTCTGTCTCTGTCTCTGTCTCTCTCATTCCTCTCCTTCCATTCAGTCTATTTTACCCTAACATCTGGAAGCAGCTTTACCATTCTCCAGGAGCTCCAGTTGTTTTTTCAAGTGGAAGCCAAAACCAAACACAAATCAAGACAAAAATAAAAATAAGCAACAGAAATAGGCAATAACAATAACAAATGTCATATCCGTTCTGGGTCTGTCTCTCCTACATTACCCAATGAAGGAAAGAGAAGGGACATCTTCCTTTGTTGCCAAAAAACAGAAGAAACATCTTCAATGTTGCCCCACCAAACATATTTATTTGCCCACTGCTCAGACATGATATTCTTGATCCACTCACCCTGTTAAAGGAAAGCATTATTTCAACACATCAAAAGCAGGTAGGGATGTGGGAGACAGCAGCAAGTTACAACTAGCAGTGGCTGAGAATGAGGGCTGGTTTCCAAAACAGTGGAAAGGGTTGTAGACAGCAAAGGGGTTTCACCTGCAGTTGGAGTCTACACTCCTGCTTAACGCCATAGCCTCTTGGTCTAGACCCTCCTGGTGCTTGCTATGGTGAATTAGAGCACCTTTCAAGGACTAAATAAGGCTCTCACAGCTTGAGTTACTGTAATTTCACAATGAATGCAATATTAGGCTACACTTGTGACTTTCTGGCTCTTGTCTCTCCTCTTGCCAGGAACTAGACAAACAACTTTAGAATGAGGGAGCCTTTAGATTCTCTCTGAGCTAAAGCCTCATCTATGAGAACTACAAAGGTCTACGTTGGGGAGGAAAAGATTCAACATGAAGTCACCATCTGCTACTGAAACTCCAGCTCATCAACATAATAAATTGGCTACACCCCTGCTCCCTACCAGAAAACCCCTAATAACAAAGTTCCTCTTTGAAAGAATGTAGCCATGCTTGATTCCCAGCAGATGCAGCTATTCCTACTGTGAGACTCTGCACTCCCTTATGTTGTAGAAATCCCTCCCTAGATCATGTGTCTGAATCAGGCTCCTTGGTGACCTTTACCCACCTTTCACAATTATTTTGACTATGATATAAACATTCTATGTATCTATCAGTTTAATGATGTCACTCTTTTGGAATGCTTACAGTCCTATTGTGATATGTATCCCCTTAGCAGATTTTTATACCTGTTGAATTCAGACAAAGCAAACTGACTCCATATTTGGTATTCTCTCCTTCACTATAAATCTCCCCCAAGACTTCTGGTAGACCCCAAAGCTGCAGGCAGTACCAAACCTTTGATATGAGTACTGTGAGACAAAACTAAAATCAACCTAATAACTAGTGTGATAGTAAATGATTGACAGGTAGGTGCCATATGAAGTGTGAATACACTGAATAAAGGAATGGGTCTCATTCTATGACAGTTGGGACAATATGGTGTGAAATTCCATCGTGCTCCTCAGAACAGAAAACAATTTAAAATTGTTGAATTATTCACTTCTGGAATTTTCCATTTGAGATTTTCATAGCATGGTTGCTGGTGAATAACTGACACTGTGGAAAGCAAAACTGTATAAAATGGGTTTTTTTTTAATTTCATAAAACATATACCATTAAAGAGTCTTGATATAAAAATATCATAAAATATATGCGTCTTTCAAGGCAATAACACACTGTTCCTTCCTGTTAACATTGATAAACGAAGCATGCTCTGCATATTGACCAATTGCATATCTCTATGTTAATTATCATCTACTACAAAACTAAACATATTTAATTACAATTGACAAATGCATTAGGATTTACTTTAATATTATGTCTACATAGCAGAATAATAGCAGTAGGTTCTCCCTTAGGGCCTACAGCCTATCTAGACACAAGGTTCCTGGCCCCAATAACAGGGCCAGAATCTTATTAGAAAAATTACTAAGAGCTAGAGTCAGTAGAAGATGACAAGAAAACAGTGTTTTCTGGACGCAGCAGAACAGCTGCATGTATGCATGCAGAGCCTGTGTCAGCTTGTGCAGCACCTGTGTAAATTCAAGGCAGACAGTATCCCAGAATGCAGGGAAGATATGGGCATGAAGCTCCATCCATAGCTGAGGAGAAGTCGGTAACTAATAACTGCTGGCGAGACAGTCAGTCTTCTTTAAAAATGCTACCCCTGGAAGAGTGACCACACACCAGGGAATGGGCCCGCATCCAAGGACACTGGGGAAACACAAACTAAACCTGATTTTTTAAGCTGTCATGAAGTGAGGGAAGACCTGAGAGGAGTTGGGGGACAGAGAAGAGAGCATGATCAAAATAAATTATATGAAATTCTCAAGATATTAATAAAAGTATCATTTAAAAAGAAAGCAATATTGATTTTATCTGAACCCAATGCAATACTGTTTACCACATACAGGAAAAAATCTTAAGTTTTATCTGATATATTAGCATCATGTGAGGCATGAAATAGGTGTGAGTGTCTCAGCTATTGGTGGTACCAAAAATGGAGCCTAGGAGACAGACATGGCAAAATGAGTCACGCAAATGAGAAGACAGACAAAATGGGGGGAGGAGCAGGGAACATAAGGGACATATGACAATCCTGCTTTAAAAAAAAAAAACCCTTAAAACTGAGGAGAATCTCAGTGAGTAAAGTATTTGCTGTGTGAATGTGAGGAGCACCTTTTATTCTCTCATGGGCCATGTATGAAAGAATCTGGGTGCAGTGGCTGGGGAAGCAGAGACAGGGGAATCCCTGGACCTCTCGAGCTAGTCAGCCAAGCCAACTTGACAAGCTCCAGGTTCAGTAAGAGATGCTATCTCAAAAGCTATGCCTCTCCGTGTTCATCCACATGTGGGCACATTCGCACTTGCACAAATACACACACACACAGACACACAGACACACACATACACACAAACTTTATTGTAAATAAACAGTTAAAGGTGGTTGTATTTAAACTGTCATCATCACCAGAAGTTTGACTGTCTTCTGTGAGGACTGAATACACACTTCGTTCGAGGGCTTTCATGGTGGCCTTAAAAGTATAAGGCTTCTCCAGCTGTTTCTCCAGTTTGAATGATTGCCTGAAATTGCTCATCTTACCAGTGTCACGGACTTGATGTTCCTGAACAAATAATTCTGTATATTGAAACTTTAACCATCAAAGTGACAGCGTTAGGAGGTGGGGCCTTTGGGATGTGTTTGGGTTTGAGTATGAGATTCCTCCCGGTTCCTTTGGGTCCTCAGTTGGTGGTGCTGTTTCACAAGATGAACAGATTTTCCCATGGTGGGCCTTAGTTTGGGAAAATGGGTCACTTGGGGGTATCTCTTTGAAGAGTGTGCTTCTCAGCCCAGTCCTTATTATACTTCATGTCCACAATGAAGTGAACAACCTTCCTTTAACATATTCCTCCCATTATGGTGTTCTGCCTCACAGAACTTCAGATGGGCCCAGAAACAGAGCCAAGTGACCATGACCTGAGTTCTCTGCAACCATGAGCCAAGGGAAATCACTCATCTTTTAAGTTGTATCGGGTATTTTGTCACAGCGATGCAGTCGTAATAAACACAGGAAGTGATTTGTTCAAGAAACATCACTTCTATGGAGGATCCCAGAGAGCTCACCTGCCTTTGCTGCCACGCGGAGACCCAATGGGAAGATGCAATATGTGAATCAAGATTTAGGCCCTCACCAGGCAGCAGATCCACTGATCTTGACTCCCCCATCTCTAGAACCATGGCCTGGAATAGAAGCGGGACTCAGCCTGGCTTAAGTAAGACAATCATGCAGGCTCCTCTCTCATTTCCATCGCCCTTGATGGGTCATAACTTTATCCTTCTCCATAGCGCTTTACTTCACTTTTAGCATGCTGCACATAAAAAGGTGTTTGTTTCAAGGTATTAATTTTTTTATAACATCTCATTTTCTTTTGTCTCTAGTAACTCTGGTCCCATGTCTATGTTCTATCATAAACATAATATTTATGAAATGCTATAAATACTGAACATGTTACTGTACAGAGTCATTACTGTCTGCCTTATTAAGTTTGTGGTGATCAGAAAAGTGATGTCTATTCAGCTATTTCACATGATGCTTCTTCAACCTACAGAGGTCACGGATGCTCAGATTCACTTTAAGGCCTGGGTTGGGTGCTAGAGAGATGACTTGGCGATTTAGAGTGCTTGCTGTTCTTTCTGAGGACTAGGTTCAATTTCCAGGACCCACATGATGTCTCAAAATCATTTCTAATTACAGTTACACTTGATCTGCTCCTTTCTTTTGACCTCTGCACATACAAAGTGTATATGTGGTGCACATACATACATACATACATACATACATACATACATAGTGGCAAAATACTCAAATACATAAAATAAAATATTTTAAATCTAATAAAAAAGAAAAATGGGTTGGTTGTTTTGGGTTTAACATGTATTCTAATTTCTCTCTTTTAAAGTAATGGGCAATAGGTTCTGACCAGTATTTTCATGCAAAATACTTAATTTTCAGGAATAGGGTCCTATAACTACCATTTCATTGTACTAAACTGGGTGAAACAATCTACTCAGCACTCATGAAGTTCCCACTGCAGTCAGTGAATTGAAGTGAGGTGCTGTGGAGAAGCCAAAACAATCATTATGTGATTTCTCACCCTCAAATGGTCCAATAATAGTTCACAAGAGCAGCATCTATTCACTCAGTTACTATGCAGGTCTAATTGCGGTGAGCAGTAACAGAGGGACAGAGACAGAGCCCTGTGTGAGCAGAGACAGAATCATTCTGATTGGAGCAAGTGGAAGTGAATTCACAGTGAAGTCTAAACCATGAGACAAAACCAAAGTCCATTAGCACTTGAGCATGTGCCACTAACACCAGAGAGGCAACAGTATCAGCAAATACATCAAGTGCTCCTCGTTTCTCGCAGTAGAAATGTGGTGTGATTCTTAAGGTGGTGAAAAGGAAGTTTTATTGTGGTAACAGGAAAGGTAAGCAAGAACATGAGGAAAATATGTACTTCCTAACAAAGAGCATAGATTCTTTTGAAATTATTTACTATTTAGCAAGAACTTATATCTGTAAGAGTACAGCTTCAGGTGAAAATTTTATGGTTTTATAAGTTTGAGAATGCCTTAATTATATCATCTACATCCCATTCTGTAAATGTCCCTCCCATTTATACAGTGCCACATGCATTGGAAAACAGAATAACTAAGATGTTCTGACTCAAGACACTTGGGGTCTTCTTGGAGAGGTCCATTAATATCAAGTAGTAGGTACATAACTGCAAAGAACAGGGGAACCATGAATATAGAGAGCACATAAAAGCTAAGACCACACACACACACCACACACACACACACACACACACACACACACACACACACACACAAGGAAAGCTTCACAAAGGAAATAAGTCTGAAAACATTGCTCACCGGAAGTGGGGATTTGATTAGGGAGTCAATGGAGGGTGACTTCTCTCTCCTTTAAAGCTGTCTGCTACCCCTGACTGACAGAAGCCCCGTGGAGCACACTGTTGGAAGCGCAGAGAGCCTAGTGTCCATAGCTCTCCGGGGAACCCAGGAATATGAAGCATCCAGGATTGCTCTTTCAAAGAGAAGGACATATAACCTGTTTTCCTGTAAAGCTGGCTTTGGAAGTGATTGACAGCCAGGTGATGTGCCTTATCTCTCGTGCCAGGCCACATCAAGCTCCTAAACAGGACCAGAGAAACCTAATAGTCTAAATGGCCCCTATGTTATCTGTATAGCCAGAGGCTTCCCCAAGCTCCTGCAACCAGAACCAGAGGTGACTTGAAGCCCATATGGCCTCTACACTATCTATATGACCAAGAGTGCACCAGACAGAGCCTTCCCTAGCCCTTTAAGCTAGCACAGGTAACCTAGCTCTAGAACCCATCCAGAGAAATGGCATGAACAATGAGTCAAGTTTCAGTGTGCTCCACTGAGCACTAGGGATTTTGTTTCTTCAGGAAACTTTTTTCCAAATTATGCTGTATTTAAATTTGTTGTGAATAAACCTTCTGGAATCAGACTCCTTGGAGTCTTGATTCATGTTAACAAAGTTAATCTGAACTGAGTTTTCTTTCTAATCTCTTTGCAGCTTGCTTCCCTGCCCAGACACCTGCAGGGTTCCCATGAGTACATGAGCCCGCTAAGATTTCTAAGTCACTGGAAAACTCAGACATCCCTTAGCATACGTAGGATACCCAAGGACCACTCCCATGTCACTTGTCTCACTTTGTAACCAAATCTGCAGATGTTTCCATCGCTTATGTAAAATGGCATGATATTTGCATGTAACCAACACGTAACTTTGCATATACTTCAGGTCATCCATGCATTACTTATACTACAATGTAAACACTTATACATACATGTGCTCTAGACACAGTTGTGCCTTCTGAGTGCTTTGGATCTACTAATGATTGACAATACAGACGCAGAACTCACAGAGAGCTGACGGTAGCATTACATCATTGCATCAGCTAGCTGCTAGCTAAAGATCCAGGCCACGCAGTAGAGCAATTAGTAAAGGCTGCATCTCAAGGCTTTTGTAATACATTAACTCAAAAACATTTTATTACTTCTGTCAACCCACCGAGTTTTATGTGGTCATCAATTGCAACTCTGAAAGTGAGCCCACAATGTATGCCATCGTGTAATGATGAAAAACACATTACCTTATTCCCAGTGCTTATTATTAGTGACAATACTCTGCTCAGTGATTCATCCTTTTTGTCCCTGAGCGCTCATAGCGACGATTATCTCATCGTTGCAGGCATTGTTGATGGGCATGGTATTCTGTGGAGTACAATGGTCTTCTGGTTATTATATTGTGGCATGTAAAAAAAGCTCTCCATAGTTCATGCAATGTTTTGCTTGCTCTGAAAATGACTTCTTAGGAAACAAGAATAAAATGTTAATATCAGAAATGCTTTTGGCTAAACACAATGACTCATTCACAACACAGTAACCATATAGAGTCATCATGCGTAGCTGGCTGGGAAAATGTGAAATCCCCTACATTATTTTTTAAAGTCAATTTAAAAGCATCGGCCAAAAAATGTAAGAGATTTTCACAAAGGTTTTGAAAGCTTTCTCCTCTCTTATAATGACAGTCTGGAGAATGCTTACCTGATAGTATAGTCGTTTCCCATCACTGCCGGTATGGCCTGGCTCTGTCATGCTGCCAGGTATGTTCTATGGCCTTATTCCTTCGAATTCGTCTCCATTCTTTTCTGACTTCCTAAATTACCATTATTAACAACATCCCTCAAGATCTGTAAAAATAGGATAGTCTAGAAAAAACCATTCTTAAAGGTCCCTGAAAGCACTTACTTCTTCGTACAGAGTACCGTATGCTGTACATGCCCACGAAGGTAAACCAAATTCTGCTCTTAGCGTACACGTACCCTGAAGAAAGCTCTGATGAACCATTGGATCTCACTGACGAACATGACAGCTTCCTTTTCGGCTCTTGAACTCACTTAATTCATGACTTGGTTCTGACTTTAATTTCCAAACCATAAGTCACTGTTAAAATACCTAATAAAAACGAAAGACCAAGACCTCAAAGGAAGCAATGGACATGGTCCTATTCTATCCCTTCTGCCTCAGCTTACAATATTAAAACAAACAAACAAACAAACAAACAAACAAACAAAAAACTCACTACATTAAAAACCCCACAGCAATCCTGGCCATCTTGTCTAATCAGTGTCTCATAACTTCTAATTTGACAGAAAGCATCAAGACCCCTTTCCACATTAAAAGGCTAACCCTTGACAGAGTGTGGAGAGATGTGGGAACAAGATGCCATTTATCTGAATTGTAAAAGAGTTGTTATTTAATCTGTGGCTTGCTTGGAGGTGAAGGAACTGCCTGACTTGAAAGTAATCTTTTGCATTTGCATACTTTATATTTCACACACACACACACACACACACACACACACACACACACACACACACACACGCAATGTAACTGAGAGCTATTTCTTGCCAGAACACAGTGGTACCCATCTATAAGCCCAGAACTCAGTAGGCCTGGGCAGAGGATTACAAGTTCAAAGCCAGTCTGTGCTATAAAGTGAAAGCCTGTGTCAAAAGAAAGTGAAGCAAAAGCCAATTTTTAAAATAACAGACATGAAACAAGAGTAAACAATTTAAATGAAACTTGACCAATATAGAATTCTGTGGCTGTCATATTATTTGTGTGATAAACTTTAGAAGAAACAAACAAACAAACAATACTTCAGGAGAGATTGCACAGAAATTGAAACCTGTGAGCCTGAGCCAAGACTCTGAGGAGCCAGGTGAGTTCACAGAGAAGTCAACACATTGGATTAGAGAGGCTC
Source organism: Acomys russatus (assembly GCF_903995435.1). Taxonomy (NCBI): domain Eukaryota; kingdom Metazoa; phylum Chordata; class Mammalia; order Rodentia; family Muridae; genus Acomys; species Acomys russatus. The sequence continues at coordinate 40,732,045 of NC_067157.1, read as the reverse complement.
AGAGGACTGCAGGGAAGAGATCAGAAGATGCTACGATGCTTTTCTGTGCAAGGAAGAAGCTTTTACGTGCACATACCTAAGTCCTTGTATCAAGGAATACTCACCAAGGGAGCACCTGAGCTAGGCCACAGCTCAATGCACACTGCTCAGGCTCTGTTCTGGTTCAGGAAATCCATATAGTAATTGGGGGCAGGTGTGTGTGTGGGGGGGTTACTTAACCCTTATCTGGACACTAATGACTATTTATATGAGAAAAATGGAAAACCAAGGTCAGTGATTGCTCTAAGGTCATCTGAATGTTACTGGTCAATTTCAACCAGCGTTCTCATTCAGCCTGGATACTCCAGAACCTTCCCCATGTCCCTTCACTGAGGACTTCTAGAACCACCCTTGATCCCCAAACTATTAGACAAGAGATACTAGCCCTTGATTTGGTGGTTGTTGAAGCACATCTTCAAACAACAATTTTGTAAAGTGTTTTAGAATAAATTGATACAACTACAGGGGTTTAAACTGGCTAATGCCTTTGAATAAGTATCATGAAACCTTTTCGATAAATTCTGGAACTTTCTTCCCTTTTGTGTAAGTAAAAAGAAGTTGAAGAAAGAGGAAGAAATTTAATGAGGGAAGAGAGAAAAAAGCAACAAGGTGGCATCAGAATTCATCAGCCTTAAAAGGTCCAGTGTTCCAAAGCCTGTAAACATTAGGTTGCTTAGCTTCCCTTGGCAAGATGATACACTGACTCATATTTACTGCACCAAGGTGGAAAAACTCAGCGCAGAGAGAGAGTGAGCATGTGAAAATAGAGGGGGTGGGGTGGGGGTATGGGGGCGGGGAACCCATGTTTCCTATCAAACTCAGCACAAATTAATACCCAGACATAATTTTCCTGCCTCTCTTTAGAGAGACAGGAGTCTGGAATTATTTCTTTCTCCAAATTCTCTTGAACCCACCTAGGAGATGTTGCAATGAACTTCTTGGCCCCAGAGACACCAAGTGTTGGTCTATCTATTCCTGAAGTCTTTTCTAAGTCCAAGAAACACTCTGAATTATACTGGGTAACTTAGACGAGTGGTGATTTTGTCTGTCTGCCTGCCTGCCTGCCTGCCTGCCTATCTGTCTGTTTCTTCAAGTCCATATCAACCTTGGCTGAAATTCTGGACAATACTGAGCCAAACTGAAAAGAAATACCACATCGAGACATTCTGTCAGCATTTGGAAAGTAGGAAACATTAAAGCCTGGATTTGCCCACACTACTGCACCGCAAAACTACACACTTGAAAAATGTCCTGTCCAACAGATGCCTGTGTCATTCTGATTTGAGTCCTGGTCTCAGTAACTGAGCCCAGGTTTTCACAGTAAAGTCCCCATGAGGTCCTCCTATGTGCCTTTGTTTAATTTTATAATCCTGGGGTTAGACAGGGTCCACTAGATGAACAGAACCAGTGAAGTGTGTGTATGTGTGTGTCTGTGTGTGTGTGTGTGTGTGTACATACATATATGAAATTTACTAGATTTGCTTATACAATAGAGAGGCTAGACAACCTTATAATGGCTTCATGCATCCAGGAGGGGAAAAGAACGTGGTAGCTGCTCATCCCAAGAAGCTAGAAGCCCAGTGGGTCCAGCCTGGAACTGAATGTCTGGGAGCTCTTCAGGGAGTGGCTGATTCTCAGTCCACAGCAGGTTGCCAAAGAGGCTGGAGACTGGTGTCAGCTGAGGATCCTATAGCAGGTGACTTACTCAGTGTGAAGCAAGGCAGGCACATGAACCCTGCTAGTGTCTGGGCCTCTTTACAGCTAGGTCCATAAGAAGATGATGCTTACTTTGAATGCATGTCAGGCCTGCCGATCCTCATGGACACACCTGAAAAGGCATTTCCTGATTACTCTAAATCATGTCAAGTTGACATAAAGACCAGTTATCACAGATTCTCGACCTTGTTTTAAATTTTGCAAAATGATTACAGTTCTAACTAGGAGAAAAAAGAATATATTGTAGAAGTGCCTTATTTTAGGAGGTTCCTGGGTGTTCTGAAACATGCACAGATTCTAGCTGACCCATAGGCATTTGGTTGTTACCTCCTATTCAACTGCATACTTCTGAATATACTTTTACCATCAAATTTTCTACAATTAAACCTCAAAGATGGGCAGTTATGTCAAGCCTATTCATTTACTTTGTTGAAAAACTGTCTTTGAGATGTGGGAATCCTAGAAAATATATGGAAATAGTCCAAAATAACAGAAACTAAATGTTAAATACAGCATATAATGTGACAATGATTGAGTGATACAGGACTGCAGAAGGCAGCTCATATGCGTCAAATATTTGAGAACGTTTTGATAAAGGCTACTGTTGGCTCACTGGCAGACTTTCAATATACTTACCATAATTGAAAATTTCAAGAATTGTAAATATTTGTCATGTTCTATGCACTGAAAATCTGTATTTCAAAGCTTTCCCAAGCCCTTGAAGCCCATGCATTGATCCCCTAGTGGCCCATGGATATTACAGGGGTTAATTTTAATGCCAACATAACCTAGAATCACCTGGAAAGACAGTCTTAGTGAGGGAATTGTCTACATCAGGCTGATCTGTGAACATGTTCTACGAGAGATGTACTGATTGCATTAATTGATGTGGGAAGAGCCATCCACTGTGGGCAGAACCATTCCCTAGGAAGGGGATTCTGAGCTGTGTAAGAGTAAAGAAAGTGAACTGAGCACCAGCATTTCATGCATTAATTCATCCTCTCTTTTTTGACTACAATTATGATGTACCCAGTGATGGCAAGTTCCTGCCTCTTTGAATTACCAGTAATGATAGTCTATAATACTGAATTGCAGGCCAAATAAATCCTTTCTTTCATAAGTAGTTTTCGCTGGGCTACCTTATCAATAGAATGGTAAGAAAATCAAGAAAGGTAAGTAGTTAGCAAAGCTGCAATTTTTATGAAAATATAACCAAATTCTTTTGCGACTGTTATGAACTAATCAGTGGCTCCAGGCTTCTTTTGCTTTACCTGGATAGAAATAGCTTTTGTTCTCCTTGGTGTTTAGCAGCAGGAGGAAGCAGCAATGGGCAGATAGTAGCATGGAAACTGGCACTCTAATTCTGCAGCCCCACGAAGCCGTTGTGTATGGAGTCTTCGGCCTTTTACAGCATCCAGTATTACAGCTCTCCGCCTGGGGACCAAGATCCTTAGTGCTAAAGATTTGGCATCTCTCTGGAAATTTTTCTATCTCCAGGGCTTACAGTTTTTCTTCTGTGTGCTCTCTGCTGTTCTCTTTCTTTTTCTCTTCCTCCTCTTCTTTCCCGCTCCTTTCACTGCCAGGATGATTCAGAGTTCTTCCCTTTTTGGGGACTGTACACAGGATCTCGTTACTCATGCCCGATCAGAAGCTGGGATATAGTGGGCCGAATGAGAAACCGGGTACTATGCATGCTGGGAACACTCATGCCAAGGCCCTCACTGCCACTTCCTCAGCTGGCAAGCAGCAGATGTTGTGCTGTAGCTGTCAACTTCAGGTCTGTACACAGAAGCTGGGACTTAGGGCTTGGGATGCAAATGGGACTATTTGACAGACAGACGTTGATGATTGGAAGTCAGGCACAAGCTCCCTGCACCACTGCACTGCCACTCCTCTAGCTGTTGGCTGCTGCAGGCACTGCAACCTGTGTCACTCTGTGTCCATTGCCTTTTCCAAGTTTCCAGCTCAGTCTGTGTTAGTGATAGTAGGCAAGAAAAACCAATCAAGAGAAGATTTTTATTGTCTCAGGGGCGAGGGGTACTTATCACAATTCACACATAGAGATCGAAGAACAGTGGGTGTCAGTCCTCACCTTCCACCTCGTTTGAAATGGATTCTCTCTTGGTGTTCACTATTGCATATATAAAGCGAGCTGGCCTGCAGACTTCCAGCAATTCTCCTGTCTCCTATTATTGCTAGGAACTGTACATACACTTTGGTCTAGCTTCTACATGGGCTATAGATGTCTGTCCTCTGGTTATCAGGCTTGAGGACCAAGCCTTTAAGCACTGAGCCATCTCCCTAACCCGAGGTTTTCTTTTGCATGAGTCACCACCTTGCCTCTTAGCAGGATGCAAAAGCAGCTTCGCCTGGGAGTGTTCCTTTAAAAGCAGAGCAACCAGCCGCAAGATGTCTCAAAATGTGGATGCCTGTGGAGTGTTCAAAGGTGTCTGGAGCTGGCACAAGGGAAGTCCAGCTGGCTATCAGGTTTAGAGTTCTCTTGCTCAAGCCTGGCAGGGTGGCAGGGGAGAATCCAGCAGCTTCTAGTGATGGAATCAAATTGTCTCACCCACAGCGTCTCTGCCTATGCACAGGAAAATGAACATCAGGAAGAGTGCTTCCAATATAAACGTGCAGAACTCATCCTTCACATCAAGAACAATTGTAACAAACTTTAACAATGCTGGAAGAGTGCTCAACACATGCCCAGTCCTCAGGGAAAGTGGTTCCCCCTTATCTATCTCGTGGGGATAGTATATTATACAACCAGTGCAGATAAGTTCTGAATAGAAACTCTTTAATCAACAATGTCTTATAAGAAAATAAATGCTGCCTAAGCCTACTAACAGAATTTTAGCAATAATTTCTTTGTATTAGTTTATATAGTGAAGTCAGTGATACGGTATCAAAAGCAAGTGCACAGAAACAATAGGAAAGGACTCAAAAACACAAAAAGGAAGCCATAAAGGACAATATTAAACAAATGGAAAATTCCTTAAAATAGAAAGTTTAATATTATAAAACCAAGAATCTATGAGATGCTTAAGTAAGGATCACAAATGGTTGAACCCCCACCCCCAACCCCGCAAAAAATAAACTTAACAGCATCACAAAAGACTAACAAATTTCATGGAGTATTCCTTTAATTTTCAATTTAAGGTGAAGCTTGAAATTAAGGAAAAGCTGGCGGCCTGATTTCTGTCAGTATGTTGCTACCACATTTCATATCTTTCTAATGAAGACCATCTGCTTGCCTCATCTAGATAGGAAGTCTTTGGAGACGTGGCGGGATTGACTCCTTTTAATTTTTGCACGTTCCTCTTTCTCTCTGCACAGCATGCTTTCCAAGCATGCCTTAGAGTACTCCATCCTAAGGAATACTTCTAAACTGGATGACTGCTGAGGTTCTTAGAGAAATATTTTGATATTCAAGCTATGATAAAAATCTCTGAGTACAGATTCAAGTAGAGTGCACTAATACCATAAATATTTATTTACTCAAGTGAGTAGAAAAGAGAGGATCTAGAAATTTCTTAATGTTTTCGGCAGTGTTTTAATATGTGTGCGCTAGAATGTGGGTATTCTGAATTTGACCATATATTTACTTATCTTTTCTAGCTATGTTTATACATTCCCAGGTCAGTGTGTGTGTGTGTGTGTGCGTGTGTGTGTGTGTGTACATATGTGTATGTATACATGTGTGTGTGCAGGGACATATGCCCGAGTGTGTGTGCATGCATGTGTATGTATGTGTGTGTATACATGTGTGTGTGCAGGGGCATATGCTTGAGTGTGTGTGTATGCATGCATGCGCACGTGTGTGTGTGTGTGTGGCATAGAATTCAATTTTGGGTATTATTCTTCAAAAATATGCCCCTTTGCTGTTTGAAACGTGGTCTCTCACTGGGCCAAAGCCCACCTACTAGGCATGGCTGACTGAAGGAGAGAACAGATTTTTTGTTTAGATCACAAGTGGGGGATGAGAAAAAGACTTGTGAGAGAGCAGGTTATGTTTATCCCCTTGGAAGTCAAACCACCATGTGGGGGAGATTGGTTTTTAACCAGCTGAAAAACATCCTTGAACAAATTCTGAGAGGAGGTATAAATGTGAGCCAACAACAAGAGGTGCGGCCTTTGGAGATTTGGCATTGTTTTTGCTGTTCATCGCTCCACTTCGAGACACTCCTAGAGAGAACCGCTTGAGGGAAGGCTTCAGGGCTCCAGCTCCTGTTGAGGTTCTGGGTTCTGGTTACTCCAGGTTCCTGCAGAAGAAATCCTGCTGATTACGCCAGGAGAATCGTTCCTTGGAGCTGATATCCTTACAGTTTCATTATTGTATTCTTTAATCTTCTTTTCCTATTGTTTAGGTTAGTTGGGTTATAAGTGAAGTACTCTCAGTTAATAAGTTCATAATAAAATATACTTGCTAAGAAAATTGAGCCTACAGCTGACAGTCTAGTGATCTCTGGGAATCCACCTGCATCCAGATCCCTGGCACCTGGTTTACAAGGGGCATTCCACTATGCTGATGTTTTACGTGAGTTTTGGGGATTTATCTCAGATCTTCATGCTTACACAGCAAGTACTCTGCCAGCTGAAGGTGCCACAGCCCTCCTGCCTATGTTTCCGTGTTTCTAGTTAGCAGCCTTTTTGTTTCATATTTAAAGAACTTACTACGAGACACACACAGTGGTAAAATCTCCTCCACTTTTTGCTTGTCTAGGGAAGTCTTCCTGTCATCTTTATTTACTAAGAAGAACTTTATTAGATAAACTGGTCTGGTTGGCATAGTCGTAGGAATTGTTTTGGCTGTTTGTTTGTTTGTTTGATTTGTTTTAATTTAGTACCCTTATACCAATTATTCTATTCCCTCCCTGCAAATTCTCTGTAGAGAAACCATATATGTGCTATGCTAACGGGCATGTTAGAAGCAAGCATCCCTCTCCTTGTGGGACGAGAATTTCAGATGTCAGGCTTAACACAGCAAACATGAAATTCAGAGCAGTAGCTGAGCAGTATCAGGAAAATGGCACGATTGCACAGACAAAGCCAGAGATCCCATGGGGTTGAGGTATTGAGAAAACTTTCAAGAGCAACATAGAGATTGGAAGCTTTTTATGTGAGCACTTGATCTAGCTGAATCTAGGTGAAATATATTGATTATACGTCCCACAATGACAGAGATCTTAAATTTTATTTTTATAACTATTTAACTTTATTTTGTGAGTATTGGTATTTTGCCTGTACGCATATCTGTGTACCGCATGTGTACCTAGAGGCCAAGAGGCTGGAACAAGGTGGCAGATACCCTGGAAATGGAGCTGAAGATGGTTGTGAGCTGCCATGTGGGGGACTGGAATCCAACTGGGGTCCTTTGGCAGAGCAGCCAGGGTTCCTAACCTCTGGCTCCTAAACTTTATTCTTCACTCATCTTTCTTTGTCAAACCACGTTGTATTATTAGTGCCAGCTCTGTGTCCAGAAAAATCAAACTTTAGGTGCTAGGGAATCAAGTCTAGAACCAAAGCAGTCTTCTGTCTGTTCAGTAGCTTATTATAATGGATACAATATAGGGGAAGACTGGACTTCTACATAGCACACATTTGCTCATATTGTATTAAGTAATTTTCCCTCACCCAAGTAATGCTAAGTGACTTTAGAAATAAAATAATGAGTTGAGCACTTTACATTTAAATTATCCTGATGACTAATTAACATACTCTTCTACTATTTGTGCACTAAGAATTTGGCACTCAATGGAGATGAATTACTTTTCTTATTGTGATGTCACTATGACAACAGGTGCAAGTATTTAAATGCCTGTCTCATTCTCACGAAGGTATACCACCCAACAATCAAGTAACCACTAGAAATGGACTAGAGAGAGAAACTTATGAGCAACCTTAATATATTTATCAAAGCTTAAAGAAGATGGAAGAAGCAGGTGCATTTTCTCTGCCTACTCAAATTTGGGATTTCAGTTCATGTTGTTCATTTCATTTTTGACCCAGGTTGGCTGTAGTAGCTAGTCTCATGAGAAGAATATAGATTTTGTTATCTAAGTCAGGGAGGTTTCCGTGTGGATGCCTCTTGCCAGATGTGCTCCCTACTTAATTTCCAAGAGAAGCATGGAATACAAGCAATAAATATACTATGTAATTATTTAGTTAAAGCATTTGTATCATGGCTAAGAAGATGACTCAGTAGGCACAGTGCTTGTTGCACGGGCACGGGGACCTGATTCTGGATTCCTAGTACTCACGTAAAAAGGCAAGCACGGTGACATATTCCCATAATTCTAGCACCGGGGCAGCAGCAACAAGAGGACTCATGGAATGTTCTCTCCAGCCAGGCTTGTGGAATCAGTAAGCTCTGTGTTCAGTGAGAGACCATGCAAAAATTATGTAGCCTCCATATGTACATGTGCATGTATGTGCGGATATGAAGATACATGTACATACATATGAACACATAAACACACACATGCACACGCACATATATATAATATACACATTCTAACAAGTCATTTTGCCATATTTATCTCAAAATCTTCACTACATATAAAGAAGTTATAAGAAAAACTAGGAGCAAGACTGTAAAGCAAGGTTCTGGATTGAATTTTCCCTTCTACATCTCCTTTCCTCCTCTTCTGTCCTCCCATATTTGACTCTTGGGAAGCCAGCAGGAGCAGAGGCAGCAGCAGAAGCAGCAGCTGGTTTCATATATCACAACCTAGCTAGATCTGAAGAGAGGAGGCTCCAATTTCCCAGACTCTCAGCACCTAACACAACCATGTCCTAAAACTCAAGGCAATAGTTTTTCTTCCACGGCTTCATCAATTGGGGAAAAGAAAACCACATCACTTTAGTAGCTGACACCAGCATTGGGAAGACTTAGAGGATACTGGTTTTAAGTAGGTTAGGGTTTCAGCCATGTGGGCTAGAATACAGATGGGACAAGGAAACATTTACAACAATTTCAGTGAATGCTACTCCTGGTACATTGGGAAGCTCACTTTGATATTATTGCCAACCCTACTTGTGTGCCAGCTCTTAGGCATGTAAAAGGCATGAGAAGCATCACTGCTGCCTTTCTAACTGGGAAAGATTCTTGCATGATGGGGGTAGTGTCCTTAAAAATAAGTCGCCATATTTATCCTTATAATGATGCCTTGTCATCTCTCACCTGTCACTAGTGGCATTGCTTTTGAAACAAGAAGGGACATATCCATGCAAACTCTAATTATGCCTTTTTAATGAAGTGACATTAGTATGAGTTTGCTGTGCCCCTGCTGCCCCAAAGGCTCAATCCTTCCCCTCTGTAGAATGAAGCAGCCTTCCTCTCTCACAGTCTCTTCCTAGCTGCAAAGACACTCGCATGAAAGGAACAATGTGAATGGGAGGTCTGTCCTAGTTCCATTTCACCTGTGAGGCCAAAACTCATAATCTGCACAATACTGGAATATTCTCCATAGAGTGCTGTCTAAATAATAATTTCAATTTGCATTCATTATGTACAAGTACAGCATTAGCTGACTTTTAATTTTATATGAATACAAAAGGCACAGGCAAATTCAGTTTTACAAACTAAAGTTACACAATCTTTCTAGGTAAGAGTCTCAATTAAGTAATTCAAGCTATCTTTAAAATGATGGCTTGCATAATATGTGTGTCTCGGTTTCAGTAAAAGCAGCATCCTGATTCAGAAAACTAGGAGAGAAATACAGTTGGGCTTCCATTAGTGCTAGCTAGAAAATGGAAAAGAGGATGAGGAAGGACTTCCAGTCTCTCGCCTCTCTTTCTCATGGCCTTTTCCCCACAAATGATACATTTTTCCTTTATTTTCTCATCTTTAATTCTATTCACTCCAGCTAAGCACACCCTACATTCAATCCTGGTATCATGCAGCATCTCAGCTTCTCAAGGTCCAAACTTTAAATTTTATAGCAGAAAGAGGTGGGGAGTGCTAGCTATCTTAGCTTTCCCTCCAGTGGCTATTTTCTTTCCACAGTTATGGAACTGTTCATACAAAACAAATAGCCAGATCAATCTCTCAGGCAAATGCTGGAAGAAAGACCAGTGGAAACAAGATCCTGCCGAATGAGAAGCAGAACCCAGCCAGGCCACAGTCACCACCCAGAGCTGTCCTCGGTTGAAATTCAAGAGGTCCATTGCATCAAGTTATTGCCTTCTGTTTGTCTTCCATGAAAAGATCTGTGCTTATGGTTGTATCAGCTTTCTTCAACCATAGAAGTTTCAAAAAGCATGATAGGGTTTTCATTGCTCTGAAGAGACACCACAGCCAAGGCAATTCTTATAAAGGACAACCTTTAATTGGGGCTAGCTTACAGTTTCAGAGGTTTAGTCCATTATCATCATAGAGGGAAGCATGGCAGCATCCAGGCAGACATGGTGCTGGAGGAGCCAAGAATTTTGCATCTTGATCCAAAGGCAGCTAGGAGGAGACTGGCTTCCTCAGGCAGCCAGAAGGAGGCTCTTATTCCACACTGGCTGAAGTATGAGCATAGGAGAGAAACCTCAAAGCCCATCACACATTGACATATTTCCTCCAACAAGGCCATCTGTCCTCATAATACCACTCCCTGTGGGCCAAGCATTCAAACATATGACTCTATGGTTAAGGGGCCAAACCTATTCAAACCACCACGAGGAGTGATAGTCAAGCTCCATCCTAAACCTCTGCCATCATCTGGAGAAAAGCCATTTGCTCCTAGAGATAACACCCACCACAGCCACCCCTTGCCTCAATCACAGCTTTTTCCTAAAGAACATCTGGCAGTGTATCGCACCCACACTACAGCCACCCTTGCACTACTCACAGGCATTTCTTACTGTAGGTTCAGAAAGACACTTCATTAGAAGTCTAGGACACCTCTGTTCCTGGGAGACTCTCAAGAGAGGAAACAAATGAGAAGTGCTCTGCTTCCTGGAACTGAAATTAGTCACAGTACCATTCCTGACAAGCGATTCTTCTGGAACTGGTAACTCGTCTGACACTGTGATCTCAGACTTTCTGCATCATGCTCTTCTCTGACTTGGTTGCTACTTTTGGTGTTGTTATCATTACTGTAGGACAAAAGAGTACCAAGAAGTACATGGGTGAATTCCAGAAGTCCCTGCATGGATTTTCTATGGGCAATCAGTTATCTCTCCAACATGAGAATTCTGCTTCTAAGTGTGCTTGTCTTTGACCTGAATGATCCAAAGTAACCAGGGAGCAGCCTTGACTTATAGCAGTAGTTTTCAACCTTCCTAACGCTGTGACCCATTAATACAGATCCTCGTGTTGTGGTGACCCCCAACCATACAAGTATGTTCATTGCTAATTTGTAACTGTGACTTTACTACTTAATATTTTTTTGGAGATAGAGGTTGAGAACCACCAGTTTATGGGTACATCTTTGCCTGTCTTGTCTGATGAAAGCACTCCTCCTTTGAGAACAAGGATCTAGAAATCCTCAGTGGTGCTAAGCATTCACTGTTCACATGGTTGGTGGGAATGATAGCTGACCTCGTCTTCCTAATCCTTGGTTCCTAACACCATGACTTCTGTCTACTGGGGGCCCAGAACCATCAAAAAATCTTAAGATACTTTGAATCTCCAAGGGTAAATCCCTTTCTTGGCAAGGCATTCCTATTGAGCTGGCACCTCATCTGCACTTTTAATAGGTTGGCATTCTATTCTGTCAGTATGGCAAGATGTTCTAGCATTCTATAAGAATGGTGACTGCTGTAGTCATGGACCTCTACATATACCTGGTTTTCTATGAGTAAACCCATGTGTCTGATGTAATGAGATCCTTGCTTGGATGTCAAATATTCTGAAAGTCCCAGAGAAGGGATACTGATAGAATCCCAGCAGGCTAGGAAGGCAAACAACCCATATTTGGAGTGTGTATCTGTTTCTATACAAATGAATCACAGCTCCCTTCAACCACACAATTTCCAGAAAGGTGGTATTGTATAGATGGCTCAGCACTGGTCTTTGCTTCTGGTAGTTTGAACAGGCATTGTCCCTTAATTATCCTTCCTCATATGGGCTGTTCTGCTCAAGTCTATTCCTTCAATGATGGCCACTTACATCACGTATCCATGCAACAGTGCTGCTGTAAATAGAGAGGGGAGCTGGCAAGTTTCAATTCTGGTTGATCAGTGTCTCCTCTGCAAGTCCATCTACATGTTTTTCCTTCTAGCTTTCTTTTTGCCTAGTGTTCTAAGCTTTCTCCTCCAGATTCTAGACATATCATCCAAGCCAATCACCTCTGAGCATGTATTTGTATGTGTGTTGCCCTTAAACTACAATGTAAAAATGAGAACAATGTGTTCTGCTTTGAGGGCACAAATCTCCCTGTAAAATGTACTTAGCATTCTTCTTTTGCATCCAGAGCAAAGGTTCACTATGCTGGCTGGAAGAAAATTGTTGGGACAGTAGTGTGGGAGGAGTGATAGGCTTGCCTATGTTTTTTTTTTCTACTGGGTGTGCCTTGGTTCAAACTATGACAGATCTCATGTGAACATCTTCTATCATATGAAAAGTTGTCTCATAAAAACATAAGTTGGAATTTTCCAGGTGGGAAATGGGAGTTAGTTAGTTGATCTCATACTCTTGTCTATATCATATTTGATGTAGAATTTTGTGTGGACATCAATCTCTGTGATAGAATAAAGTTTTATGATAAAATTTTAGAAGTATAAATTACACTCTCTTTCACAAGCTCAGTTTCTGGGTCTTTCTATTTCTTCTTTATTTTTTTAAACATCAGTTCTGGCATTCCTAACTCATCTTCTTATAGTTATTAAAGCAATCAACATTTCCAGGTGTTCATACAGTGTTAAGTTTTACATCTCAGAGAAGCCACTCTCATGATAAAAAATTTCTTTTGTCTAAATTTATATTCTGTCGCTTTTTGTTCTGTTATGCTCAAAGCACAGTCACACTGACTCTATCCCTGGGCAATATATCTTGTCTATGTCTCACATTTCAGTCAGGTCCTATTCCCTTCCCTTGCCTAGAAGGCTCTGAACACCTTTGCCATAGTGGCCACAATGGTGAGATTCAGTGCATGTTGTTTCTTTGCAGAAGAGACGGTCTTCACACAGGAAGGGACACCAGCCTTGCACATCTGCAATCTTAAAGCAATTGAAAGTTTCAGTTAGTGCAGGTCCCTTTATATTCCAGTTAGGACTTTTAAGTTGGCATAGCAGACTAGCCTTTCTTTAAAGACTATCTTTAAAGTGCAGTCCTTCCTAAAGCCCGTGGGTGGATTTCTGATTTCTCTGGGCATCTACAAAAGGAAATAAAAGCCTCATTACATGATACCAATGAAGTCCTCTGGCCTTCCCAATTAGATTTATTGTTAATTATCCATAGCCTGTCATTTCCGTTTTCCTAGAGTACAGTCTTACTAATTCTTGCTCATCTCCGTTGTACTTATAGGTCTACTGACACATGGCACTGATGGTACTAATCAAATTCATCAATATACCACCCTAACTCACTGCCAGTGAACATTTAAATAACTGCATTTGTTAGTGCCAAGAACAATTTTGCCCCACAATTTAACAGTTCCAACTAATCATGAGTTGATTCAACTCCCTGGTCCCATATCACCATCTGCTTTCTTGGACCTGGCACCCAGTTCTGAAGTCTGGATCCTTTACAGAGAATATTTTTGAAGTAGAGATGAGTGTACAGGTCATGACTTTGGAAGGTGTCTTGGGATCAGTCTTGTGTAAAGAAACAGAAAGGAAACATTCGCTGAGGGAGGGGCTTCTACTCTGAGCCAGTGCTAAAGAAGGATTTGCTGACTCTGGTGAGCTCTGGTGGAGGGGCTCAAGTTGAGGGGACAATCACCAATGTTGACAATCCCTGAGAAATGGACCTCAGGAAACGTGGAACTTCACAAAGACTTTTTGGCACTGAGAACAAGATTTAGTTCTAAGCAAGGAATCTTAGATCTATCACAAAACACATGTAGTACATAAAATCATGCATACGCTAAGGATTATTAGCACTGTTGTTAACATAGCATGGCTAAATGATATTATATTTTTGGCACATTTTGGTTTTTCTCACTATAACCCTTTGAAGACTCTTAACTGGTCAAGTTTCAAATAAAACATGACTGTGGGGGTACTCAGCCATAAACAGGACATAAATGTCAACCGCTCCATAGCTCGGGAAACATGGAAGAAGGGACAGAAAGAATGTAAGTGACCAAGAACAAGGAGACGTGTAAAACATCAGTGTCTTCTGGACATGACTTCCAGCCAAGAAGTCACTGAAGCTAAGGTTACACACGTGCGACCTACACAAGACTGAGCCCATTACCATTTCCTCATGAGCGGCTAGCCCCTACTGAACAACTAACAGCAGTCAATGGCACTGAGAGAGAGGATGTCATTGTCTCAGTGGTATAGCCACTGGTAAGTTGCCCACATTGCAGGAGATAGCCTTCTACCTATACTCATACAAATCACTATGATATCTATGATTAAAACCACTGGATGCATGCATGTTTCATACACACACACACACACACACACACACACACACACACACACACACACAAGAGGAAAGAATGAGAAGGCAGAAGGTAGCTTACTAGGGAGAGTGGTTTAGTGATAAAGGAGAGGGGGTGCCTGGGAGAAACAACAGAACATGACAGGTGACCCAAAAGTTGTCATTTGCAGGTATGAAACTGTCTAATAATTTAAATAGTGACCTCCTATGGCTGTATTATTATTACTGCTAATTTACAAATTTAGACTACTGAGCCCCAAGGACTTTCACTGATGCTTGATATTTACACGTTTGATATTTTTATAACTAACAAACGGGGAAAGATGTTATGTGCTGCCTAGAGTATTTTCCACTGACCCTTGAGGGGTTTTACGTGCTAAGTACCTCAAGAGCTTTGATAATAAAAGCTGACATCAAGCTTCCCCTCTGCAGTATATGAGGAGAAAATCCCATGCTCTTCATTACAGTTCTTAGCTTCCTCACCAAGGAATAATTATGAAGGTTGACACTCAAGAAACGGGTCAATCACTGAATAAGAAAAGAGATTATTTTTTAAGTAGGAGTTCTTGACAGTTCTTATGAGCTGGAGCGAGGCGTCTCTTCAAACTCTGAAATAAATTTCTTTTCCAAGAGTTAGACCTAAAAATCAATGCATAAAAATTAGAAAAGCATTGAACAAATTCATCTTGGTTAGAAAGACTTCTACATAGGCCAAGAGATTTTTTAACTGTAAAGAAATAAAAAAAAAAAAGTTCAGTTCTAATTAAAGAGCTACAATGTGGTTTATAAAGCAGGCTTTCATGGAAAGAGGGCATCAGCCACCTCTGAGGGAACAGTAAGTCAACCCAGTCCCCATCAAAGTATTCCCCAGACTAGGAAAAACTTGATCATGTCTAGTAGGAAAGATACTTAAAAAGTATCCCATCCTGGGTGGAAATCATCAAACTTTTTTTTTTTTAAGAAATAAACTCCAGGGCCTGGAAAGATGCCTCAGTGATTGAGAGCCCTAGCTTCCCTTCCAGTGGATCCATGCTCAATTTCTGGCATTCAAACTTGGCTCACCATCATCCAATAATGGCAGTTCCAAGGGATTCAATGCCTCTTCTGGCTCCAGAGGAACCACGCCCACACATGGTGCACAGACATACATGCAAGCAAAACATTCATACAACAAAATAAAATGGAAACATAAATACATAAAACAAAAAAGAAACTCTATATAGAGGTGATGCTGTTAAAATTCCACCAGAAGATTTTTTTTTTTTTTTTTTTTTTTTTTTTTTTTTTTTTTTTTTTGTCTCTCTTTCCCATACTATTCCTCTCAAAGGTTTATCCTATCATTACGCCCTCTGGGCATGGCAGGCCTAACAGTTGTTAGAAACACCCCAAGAACTGAAATCCTTACAGCTTGAAATTTTACACGCAGCTTGTGGGTGGCACCTATGTAGAAGGAGTAATTACTATCATGAGGCTCAAAGAGTGGGAAGAGACCCTTTGCTGTACACATACTGGTGTATGGCCTGGTGCCAGAAAGCTTCTATTTTGGGAAGAAATTAGGAGCCAAAATCTGTACCACCCTGTCCTGCAGAATCCTTGGATTCTGATAACAGTGTCCAACCTTGGTAGACCCCACTGGAGGGATGAAGGGAACTGACCACTGCACTATCAGAAGCATGCCAAGTCCACAGAACAGCTTCTCCCTCACAAAGCCATCCTTACACTGCAGATCTGACTAGGAGTTGCTCAGTTTTCTACCTGAGAAATCCCCATCAAAGGTGAACCGTCAACTATCAAATAGTCAACAAAGAAAAACTTGTTTAATGGACTAAGTGGATATACGTACACATATTTTTAAGACTGATCGCCAGTACATGTCATTTACATGGACTCTGTCCTCATAATGTGAGGGGTTTGTCCAGATTGTAATATTTCTTATGAGAATGGAGAGCAGAATTTTTTTTAAGATGAAAAGGAAAAGGAAATGGAAACAAAGATCATGAAGGAAATGAAAGAGAAGACGGATAGAAAACAAAGAGGGCAGGGGCAGCAAGGTAAGGGAGGATATGAAAAAAAATTTTGTTACTGTAATTTATTCAAATTATATCTCGAATGTTATCCCCTCACTTGTATCTTCCCATTCCCACCTTCCCTCCCTCTTTCACCCTATTCTCCTCCCCTAGATCTCTGACAGAAGGGACCTCCTCCACCACTGTATGACCACAGATTATTAGGTCTCATCCAGACTGCCTGCTTCCCCTTCTTTTGTGTGCCTCTGCCTTCCCCCCCACCAAAAGGAAGTGATCAAGCATCCTCAGTGAGTCAGGAAATGTACCAAGAAGTCAACTATGGAAAAATGCAAGCACCACTGTAGACAATTCATTTTAGCATCATGTAGCCATAGACATTTCAGTGGCTCCAGCATCCTCTCTTGTTCTGCAGATCCAGGCTGAGTACACAAGAGGCTACATTGCTAAGGAAACACCCCATCTAATGAAGGCAGAAGAAAGTACCAACAGCCCTTCACATCCTCATTCGTGACTTGAGAGCTCTTCTGAACAACTCACCTACATTCTGCTTCAAAATTCTTCCCCAAGGATAACATAAGCCAATCAGTAAAAAAGAAATACTGCATCCTGGGTTACCTTCTTGTGTATGATTGGATCGCTTTGCTTATCGTAGTGTGAGACAATTCCATGTGAACAGCATCGTTTTTCATTGCAGGACTTAACCTCTTACCCTCTGAGTTTGTATGAAACCAAGCCCAATATAAATAGTAAAATGAAACCAAAGAACTTTCTCTCCAGGCCTTCCAAATAACTTCTAACTAAAGACTTCCCGCTGTAATTAATCAGGTATGTTTTCTTGTGCTTCTACTACAATCTTATGAATGTTTCTTTCCTAATTCCTTACCCTCAATTTTCAAGCAGTGAAATCTAGTGTCGCCTGGCTTAGACACTATTAAATGCTCAAACATGCCCTTTAAAAGTTTAGTATGTCTGAGATTGTCTTCTAAACCTTTCTTGAGCTTCTATGAAAATAAACAAAGCCCATTTAAAGGAGAAGAGACCATGGATGTTTACTCAGAGCTTCCTGTAACAAGGCAGGTGGCCACCATCACAGTATTTGGCAGAGATTCCTAGACATGGGAGGGAGTGTGGAAAGCTTCAGGTACCTGCTGGTTGGATGTTCTTGACATGGAGCTTTAAAATAGGCTTAGATACAAGTAGGACATCATATGTGACTGTTTTGAGGAACATACCTGTCCTTCTGGTCGGTCTTAATTTGGAAGTAGACGCCAAAAAAAATCTTTTTTAAATAAAAGGGAGACTGCCAGTCAGTAATCATGTTCTGACCACTCTGCGATAACCATTCAGAGACACTGCCTTGTCTTCTGTCACTTCTGGCATTTCAAGGACTTCAAGTTAGAAGTCTATTCTCACTTAGTGTCTGGTCACTGACTATGTGCATAGTCATTCTCTGGGAGCAAATTCTATCTTATGATTATTCTCACTGACCTCTGGCTTCAGACCCTGCAAAGAATAGAACATAAACATTTGAGGAGAGTAGGGAGGCATGAATACACTAGCAGGGAAGCACAGTTCTTTAGGCTCAGGTAGTAAAGGAATAGTCCAAAGGACTTGCTGTGCCTATGAGAGTACAGTGGTGAGGGCCACTGGGCCCTTTGCAAAGGTTGGGTGTTGAGAAGGAAAACTAAGTCTTCTTTGGGAAAATGTGATACAGATCTGGCTTGGTTTTTTTTGTTTTGTTTTGTTTTGTTTTGTTTCTGCCAGAAATGGAAGCTTTCCATAGTCTGCCCATCCATCCATTTCTGTAAAGAAAAAGGCCTCCTGCCTCCATATGGCAAAGGAAGGGTCCAAAGACCCTCCAAGATATCCTCAGATGTATTTTTCATGATGGCAGAACTTAGGTGAGCCTCAGATGTAGGTAGTGGGCACAAATCTTCCTGGCATGTCATGCAGGAGTCCAATCAGAGGTCATGGCATCAGAGCAACTCTACCTGGCAACCACTATGGACAAATAAAAAATCACAATGAGGGACAGAAAATATTACCCTACAGGACACAAACCATGTTTTTTGAGGTGATACCCCTAAGGTACAAACTGTTCTCATGTCTTATGAATTATATTTTCTAAAAAAGAGAGACACCCCTTCCTCAGAAACTAGAGAAATGATGAGCAAAGAAAAGTAACTGCTTCTGGGAGACAAGTACACTCGGCTTCCATGATCACTTGAGACAAATAGAACACTAGTGACCTTTATGTCCAGGTTCTTGGCTCTTGACCTATGCTGGAATGCATGCATGCCACAGATAATGGGTGGATTCCAATATGTCCCTGGATGATCTGAAGGAAGGAGCTCTCCTTGTCCCAGTACTTGAAAAAGGCCTTGTTAAAGAGTTGGAAATAAGCCAGAGGAGGTTAGCAAAGAAATAAATTGTATGTTAATTTCAAATTAGCATTTACACTGATTCCAGACTTCAAAGGGCACAGATGTGAAGATGAGGTAGAGGTCTGTGACGGGAAATTATTCATCCTAATTGGAAAAGGGCAGTCTAGAGGGATTCATATTAGGGAGACGGACACTTGGGACAGTTGTAATTTGCTCCCTGTTTTTAACTGAGTTCTTGGAAGGAAAAAGCTATTTCCTTTCTATAAAACTGAGAAGTTGGGTAGGACCACCCAATAGTTAGGAGTCACAGGCATCAAGAGGCTTCCTGGTATAACTCAGAACCTAAAGGAAGCCAAGAAAGTTTGAATACCTGGTGTCAAGAGCTGCACTGCAGCACAGAGAGAAAAGGCGGGGGGGACCAGAAAGTTTCTTCAGAAGTCCTACTGCATTAAAGCAAGTCCTTCAGTATTAATTTCACCAAGGACTTGTGAATATGGTATTGTATTGTGAAAATGTCTGGTGCCTCATATTTGACCACATCCCCTGGAGGGGGAGACCTGGTGGCACTCAGAGGAAGGATAGCAGGTTACCAAGAAGAGACTTGATACCCTATGAACATATACAGGGGGAGGAAGCCCCCCTCAGGAGCAGTCATAGGGGAGGAGAATAAGGGGAAAATGGGATGGAGGGAAGAATGGGAGGATACAAGGGATGGGATAACCATTGAGATGTAACAAGAATAAATTTTAAAAAAAGAAAAGAAAAGAAAATGTGCAAATAAAGTTGACATGAAATACTAACTATGAATGACTCTACTCAAATGACCAGACTCCTTATTAGAAAGGGATTTGGACACAGTCATGGAGAAAATTACCATGCAAAAGGAAAGGCAGTGATCAGAGGGCTATATTCATAAGCAAAGAGTGTCAAGACGACCAGAAACTTTCAGAATCCAGGAAGCAGCAGGCAGATGCTTCCCTGAGCTTTTGGAGACAATGTGGCCTCACCAAACACTTCCTTTCAGGCTCCTCCTCTTTAGAAAGGGAAAAGATAGATTCTGTTGTTTTAAGCCAGCCCATTTGTAGAGAGAAGTCTTCTAGATGCTTCTTGTCCAAAACCACTAGAAAAAAAAAGTGGTTCTATTATGCTAAGTTTGAAGGTCATTGTCAGGGCCATTCAACCATGTGAAGAAGAGCTTAGGACATTTCTACATGTGGGTACATGTTCCCACATATCCGCCACCATTGTGCTGAGTCTTCTCATGGCTACCAAATTCCAACTGCCTTTAAAAACATCACTTGGGACCACAGTGATGCTGTGAGAATCAGTGGCTCTGTAGAGAAGAGTGAGCTATCCCAACTGCACATGTCCATCCCTTTGTCTTCAACAATTAAGAAGGCCACTGTGGCCAATATGAAGCAACAGAGAAGAAGACTAGGCGCGAGTTAACTACTAATAAGGTTCTGGGTGCTGACACCTGCTACAAGTAAACATCCAGAATTCTTACCTGCAAAGAGCATCAAAGAAAGCCTGCAAGTCTTCCAAGCATCAGAAAAACCATCACCATCATGGTTATGCAAAGCACTTAAGACACGTCCCATGAAAAATAAAGAAATGACTAGCTTTTGTGCAAGTTCTTCTCAAATTATCAGTTTTATCCCCTATGGATGGAAAGTGATTTTTTCTTTTCCCGCAAAATAATTAAATTAGAGCAATCCCATCTGGTCTTAATCAGTGACATCAAAATTTTAATTTATAAATGCTGTTGTTGTCTGCTCATTAAGATAGTGTCTCAAGTGGCCCTCTGCATCCTCTTAAGTGTGTCTCTTTCCAATGTGGAGTAGGGCTGAGATGTGCATGACACGGAGAGGTTCCATCCAAGCCTAGGGCAGCAAGAGTCAATATCTTTGCAGAATGGGGTTTCAGTCGATGAAATTCAGGGGGAGCTGGTGCTTTAGAGTGATATGTGAGTGGAGTTAGTATCGAGCACTTGGTTGTACTAAGCATGTGGGATTCTTGATAAACCTTTCCACAGGATTCTTCTTGCTCTACATTGAAGGCCAAAGGGGAGAGGAAAATCTCCCAGAACCTAAGCTAAGTGAGAAGAAAGAGCAAGTCCTTGTCAAAGGACACAGTAAAGGTCTGAGAGAAGGACTGAATGTATGCCCCCCAGCCCATGTTTTCATTTCTTTGATTTCCTTTTGGTTTACTTGGATAGTTGTTATAATACTGTAAGAATGAGATACAAATTCCCCATGCTATTTTTTCACTAATTTATAGCCACACATTTTTAATTTATTTCTCCAAATAACTGAGGAGTGATATCAATTAAAATCAAGTAATGAGAAAGTACACTCATGGTCAGGATGCTGTTTTGTGACTGAGACAGAAAGAAGAGACATAGGAGACAAAAGTGAGCATGAATGCAGAACAGGATCGCTTGCCCCCGATATCCAGGGGTAAATCCACATCTCCTCCCTCTAGACAGCTCTACCCCATGCTCTGAGTCACTCAAGGTCAAGGCCAGAAGCCACATTAGAAGTCAAACTGTCTGACTCCAAAGATAAGGGGTTTTCCATTTCCCCAGTACTTCCCAAGTACCAAGCCTTGGACACTGGCCAGTTCAAAATTAAGTTATAAACTGTCAGAAGCAAAATGAAAAAATGTAAGGGCAAAGCAGTGAGCTTCTGTAAAGCCAAATTAATTCAATTTGAGGCTTTGTTCTTATGAAACATTTCTAGAGGTAAAAATGTTCTTTCTATTGCGGTCTGACAATGATGATATTAGTAATTGTTTTTTTGTTGTTTTGGTTGCTTTAAGTGCACCTCTGCTTGGTAGAATTTAAAACTTGATGAATTTGTAAAGGAACATGATTGTTGTGGGTATTTTTTAAACATTCATGGGTGTCAAAACTCCAAAAAAAAGGAAAACACCCATGAAATAGAAAGACTCACAGGACAAGGGCAAACACACACACATCTTCTTTGCCTGTATTTTACGGATGGTTTGGTTTGGTTTGGTTTGGGTTGGTTTGGGTTGGGTTTTTTGGAGGTGAGCTGTTGTATGTGTGGTATCAGTATGTAGTATACATCTGGAGACCAGAGTGGGACATCAGTTGTCGTCCTCTGTCACTCTCCATCTCATTGCCTGGAGACAGGATCTCTCATGGAACCAGACACTAGCCACTTAGGCTGGGCTGGCTGACTCTTGAGCTCTTGAGACCCTCATGTCTCTGCTCCCCAGTTCTGGGTTTATAGGTACTCACAGCAAGTCTGCTATTTTCATGTGAGTGCTGGGAATGCATATGTAGGTCTCTGGGCTTGCAGAGAAAGTACTGGTACCCAATAAGTGGTCTCGGGGACCCCAAAATTTCTTTCTTTTTAACCACTGGATAATATTTCTTTTTTTTTTTTTTCACATACATGCACCATATCACATTTTCTTCATCCCACTCCTCTGTTAATGGACACTTAGGTTATTTCTGCATCTTGCCTATTGCAAAGAATGCTACAATGAATAGAACAGCCCAGAAACATCTTTAAGGAATTCATTTCCTTCTCTTTGGGCATAAACACAGAAGTGTAGTACTCAGGTCAAGTACCAATTCTAATACTAATTAACCTTTTAAGAATCCCCCCCCCCCATATCATTTCCATACGGCTGAACTACATTCTCTCCAGCAGTGCACAAGGATTCCTTTGTCCACATCCTTAACACTTAACTTTTGTTTTTGTTTATTGATTGGTTATTGCTATTATTAATAATGGTCATACTAAAATAACTGATTTCTCATTATGGGCTCAATTTGCCCTTTCCTGGTGATGGTGTTATTGAAGACAATTTTGTATTTTCATCTTCCTTGGAGAAATGTCATGTTCTCTAATGTTCTCATGGGGGAGTGAGGAGTGCTATTGAGTTGTGGGTGGCCCTCAGGCATTTTTAATATTAGTCAATAGCTTAATTCCTGGGATGAGCCTGAAACCAAGCACTAAGTATTTACTATTCATATAGACTAATAAAAGCAAGCCATTTCTAATGAGTCTCTCTTTGCTGAAGAAGTCACAGAGTGGGAACAAAAACAGATGTAAGACCAGGACAGCTACCTGGCTTCAGAGGAGATGCTTTTTTAAAAATGATTTTGAAGTAAATAAGATTTACTTCATTTAAGGAATCTAAGTACATAATGTTCTGCCTCAAATAAATCCTCCTAATACCACTGCAATTTCCCTCACACTCCAGCCACAAGTGGCCTGCAGCTTCCCTGAGCATCAGAGTGGGAGGGTGGTGCGCCTCTGCATTCTGAATGGGGTTAGCTTTCCCTGGCTTGTCTTAATTTAACCATCAGTACATTTACCACCTGACTGAAATTGTCCTTTCTATATCTCTTGCGAAAAGCAATTTGGAAAAAACATTTTAAAAGACTCAGAATGTTCACAGCCTTTGACCCAATTATTCCACTGCTGGGAATTTATTTTAAGGAATAATTTAGGAGAAAGAAAAAACTATTAACTAAAGAATATTTATGCAGGAAAAAAATATCCTTTATATCCAGGAGTAAGAGAACAACTAAATGAGTTACGATACAGCACCTAGAAAAGCTATTACAGAATCATTAAAATAATTACAGGGACCACAGCAAAAAACAAACAAACAAACATAACACAATGTTAAAGAAGAAAACTGGCATGTAAAATTAAATCTACAGATGAATTAGAACTCATGGAAACACAAACAGGATTTGATGAGTTAAAACACAGAATTATTTAGAGTGGCCTGATGGAGGGTCTATGTCTCTGTTTAATAAGTGTTTATTTTCATGTTATTGTTTATAAGCTTAAAATGTTATTGACGTCATTCTCCTCTTCCTATTACTGCCTAAAGCATCCAGAGAACTGTATCAGTCATGGTCCAGTTGCAGAACAGACACATTTGAGCTCAGTGCAGCAGAATAGCATTTGGTACAGGAAGAAGGCAGTGGTTGAAGGAGCAGAAGATGGTACAGTTTTCTCAATGGCTCCCAAGACCATGCTATAGAATTGGGCCACCAAAAGACTTAGCTCTCCCATGGCCATCAGGAAGCAGCTGACAAAACGGGAAAGTTCTGCTTTCACCAATTAGTTCCAGGAGAACACTGTAGGGTGTGCACTGATCAGCTGGAGCTTTGTGCCCTCTTTCTCCTGCCATGTGACCCACTTTAAATCTTGAACAAGTATATTCGACCAATACTACTTAAATACATGAAAAAATGATTGACCGGTTTCCATGTTATAGAAGTACCTCAAAAGGAGGATAAGCATGAGCAAGCGAAGGCTTTTCTATCTACAGAATAGCATTGCCACAAAAAAAAAAAAAAAAAAATACAGTTAAACAAAACACAACTCTCAATATAATTATTTCTCAAATGTTGAAATAATTACATTAAAAAATATTCATTATTGACTTGAACTTGATCTGTAACTGTCCTAATTTTTATTTGCTAAACATGTCAAATCTACTGCTATGGAAACCCACAGACATTGAAGTAATTCCAATTCATACAATATATTAAAGATATCCATTCTCAAAAAAAATTTTTAAAAAAGGTATCCATTCTCTAAGTTTTGATTCTCAGACTAGGGTAGCTTTAAATATTTAATGGATTTTTTTTTTTTTTTTTAGTTCTTTGGAAATTTTACACAATGTGTTTTGGTCATATTCACCTCTTCTTCCCCCAATTCATCCCAGATGTGTGCCCTTCCCTCCCCATCCAACCATGTGTCCTCATTTTTTTTTTTTTTTTGACATCCATCAAGTTCCATTTGTGCTGCCCATAAGTTATTGGTCATGTGGCTTTCCACTGAAGTATGCTCACCTAATCAGGGGCTATACTCTTAAAGAAAGCCGACACTCCCCATCTAACCATCTAACAACTGCCAATAGCCCCTTGGCTAAGAAGGGGACTTTGTGCTTGCTCTGCTCACCATGCTCAAATTTGGTTTATCTTTAGCTTGCACGGGTCTTGCAAATGCTGTTGCAGCCACCATGAGATCTTCTGTGCAACTGCCATTTGTGTACGGAAGACATTGTTTGCATATAGTTATCACCATCTCTGACTCTTACACTCTTTTGCCCTCTCTCCTGCAGTTATACCTTAACCTGGAAGGAGAGGCGTGATGTAGATGTTCTACTTAGAAGTGAGCATTCCCGACTCTCCTGTTTTCTGTAAGTTGACCAGTTGTGTGCCTCTATGTTAATCACCATCTACTGCAAATAGAAGCTTCTCTGATAATAATTGAGAGGTTAATTAATCAGTGGATATAATGATTAGTAATTAAAGTTTGTTTAATACTATGTTTATTTGGCAAAATAATAGTGGCAGCCTCTCTCCTAGGGCTTATGGTCTGTCTTGTCACAGGCCTTTGGATAAACAATGGAGCAAGGCAAGGGTTTCATCGTGCAGAGCAGAGCTTAAGTCCAACCAAAAAGTGGTTACTCTCATGATCTCTGTGCCGCTATTGTACAAGTGGGTATGTCTTTCCAATTCAGTTATTTCACCAGTAAAGGTTCATGGCCTGGTAAAACTGTTGATTTCTTTTCCCTTCTGCTAGCATTCATAGCAACTTCCAGAACTATGAAAGCTAGACAGTAGAGATGAAGCTTCCATGTCAGTGCCAGCTTGATATATCCATGTTTTATAACTCAAGTCTATGCTATATTCATCAATCGGGCCTTCCCATGAAGTATGAGGGGTAACCAAGAGTATTTGGCCATAGTCTGTAAAGTTTAGGGCTCTATGTGACCTCATATGATTCCATATGATGTTTTTTAAAAGGTCTTTCATGTTATTAATTCCTCTCCATGTTCTGCCTTCAACCCTGTCCTCCATTCCATACCCCTATTTAACCCTTCCTGCTCTATTATTTCCCTTCAAGCCTTTATACTACTGTGTTCTGTATCTCCTCCCTTCCCTCCCATGGCCCCTTACTAAGTTCCTGACTTGTATGGGTATTTCAAATTAAACACTGATATCTAAAGAATCAAAGCTAATATCCACAGATGTTTGTCTTTCTGGATCTGAGTTACCTCACTGAGAACTGATTCCCATTCCACCTATTTAGCTGTGAATTTCATAATTTTTAATGGACAAATGATATTCTGTTGTGTGAAAAAATTACATTTTGTTATCCATTCATTGGTTGATGGACATCTAGGCTGTTCTCATCTCTTGGCTATCATCAGTAGAACATCAGGGAACATTCATGAGCAGGAATCTTTAAAGTAGGATATAGAATATTTCTATATGACCAAGTGGTATAGCTAGATAGAATTTTTTCTAGATTTTATAAGATTCCTCTCAAAATAGAAAGCAGATTGTAATGACCCATCAGAGGATACCTATGCTGGATGTGAGACGATTCCATAGTGATAATCTTTTCTTTCCCTTTTTGTTTAATGGAAAAGAAGTTGAGTTTAAACAGACTCAAGATTAGACCCCCAAATTAGTTTCTTAGTTACCTGTAGAAAGATTAAAAGCCCTTCTTAATTTGTGACTTACATTTAAACCTGAGTTGCTACAACAGAAATGTGGGGTCTCTTTTAACCCCTCTTGATCACTGAGTGCCATACAAAGGACACTCTGTCATTCTAGAATTGCATTGGGGAAACCTCTGGATCAGAGGTGACCTAGATTGTAGCTATGGAGGTGACTAATCCACTCCATAGTTCAGGCATGTGATAATTCTTCTGAGTCATAGTTCTCCTGTCCCTAAAATGAGGTCATAAGTACTTTTCCTGCTTTCTTTACAAGCTTTGCCATAAAGATCAAGTGAGTTCACATCTAGAAAACTCCCTAAAATGTAAGGTGTTATATAAGAAACTTCACACAGCCTCATAATTTAAAAATCCTACAGCTTAAAATATTCACTATTCCAACCATCATTTCTCTCTGAGGGGCTAGAATTCTTGTTTATTTAATTTATGAGTACACGAGTTTTATGTAGCAACAAGAAACACAAAATGGAAATGTTTTAATCAAGAAAAATGTGTATCATTCACAAGTGAATAAGCTCCCAAGGTATGTGCTGCAGGGCACTCAGTGGTCTTTAGAGACCCTGGTCCCTGTGTTTTGTTTTCCTGTCATTCTCCACATGGTCTGAAGGTTGTTCAAGATGGCTGGCCTGATCCAGTTCCAATCCTCTTATGTGTATTTTAGTCACCAGAAGGGGAAAGTTTTGAAGAAGACACACAACTTCTTTTGAGTTGTGCATGCTCTCTGGAAAGTTAGAACTATTTCAAGCTGCATTACTTTGCCATAATTTCATCAGAAGGTCATACTTCATTTACAGAAATTAGAGAAATTGGGTGTCATCATGGGTGGCTATGCAATTATCTGAAAATCAAAACAGACATTACCAAGTCAACATTTTATCTCTTTCATGGTAGGCAAACTCAGGTACACTGTCATATGAACGGGAAAATAATACAATCAAAAAATATATTATTTAAATGAGGGCACATCTAGAAAAGCTAAATTATACTTACTTTAATCATGTAATTAAATGATTGCCTGGATAGATAATAAACTCTATGTAGCAATAACACAGTGTCAGCTACCTATCCACTAATTTATAAATATTAAAGAGTAAACAACTAGGGTAAGAAGAAAGAATTACAAACGGTGTCCCTGTAGAAATAGAAGTTCTAACAATGGAACTTTTTCAGCCTTGGAAATGTAAACAAACAGCTCTCAAAACTGTCCTGTAGCTCCCAGAGCTGGGAAACTGTACCTAACCGTACTGTGCAAGACTCGTAAAGCACAGATCCTACTCATCCATCCAAACTGTCCCTTAAATGCTCAAGCTTCACCTGAGTTACTGGAGCCAACATTTTCTTGACAGTTTGAAAAACTGTCTGGGTCACAAATTCTGAGCACTGCCCCTGAAGGCTTGCCTGGGAGTGGCTCTATCCCACAACACCTTGGCTATGCTCCTTTTTCTCAGAAATCCTCCAATTCCTTTCCTCATGACAGTGATACTGTGGTCCAGATGAGATTCCAGGGCTCTGCAGTCACTGGAACCTATGGTATCCATTGCCTCAATAAAAGCCAATATGCGGGGCTTTGGAAGATGACTTTAAGTAAAGTCCTTGCTGTGCAAGCAGAAAAACTTGAGTTTGATCCTCCAGAACTCACATTATAAAGGCAAGTGTGGTAGCCTGGGCCTGTAATGCCAGCATTGAGAAGTCTAAGACACGAGGATCTATAGTGGTCACTGATCAGCCAGCCTAATACATTTATTTGGTAAGCTCCAGACTCCGTGACTTTGTCTTAAAGAATAAGGTAGAGAATGATAAAGAAAGACATCTGACTTCAGCCTCTGGCCTCCACGGACATGCATGCACATGAAGCGCCACATATGAGTGGAAACACAAACACAAAACAAAAAAGTAAGGGACAATTTGCATAATTTCTGGAGCATGTTTTTGAAAATCTCATGTTCATTATTAATGTAAGTTTTCAAACATACCTTTGTGCTGTTCATTGCATAACTAAAATCCATTCAAAAAACAAGGTAAGTTATAAAGATGGCTGGTATCCAGAGTTTCAAATGGTGGTACATACCTTTAATCCTAGCACTTGCAAGGCAGAGACAAGTGGACTTGGATGAGTTCAAGGCCAGCCTGGTCCACACCATGACTTCCAGGCCAGTCAGAGCTACATAGTGAAACCCTGTATTAAAACTAAATGAATCCCAAACTCTAATCTATTTTAGGGGCTGGAGAGATGGCTTAGTCATTAAGAGTGCTTTTTGCTCTCGGGAGAACCAGATTTAGATTCTCAAGCGTGTCAATGGAGCGGTTCCTAGCAGCATGCAACTCCAGCCATAGAACAGCTCATGCTGCTCCTTGGCCACTGTGACTGTACACACACACACACACATACACACACACACACACACACACACACACACACACACACACTTATAAATAAATAAAATAAGATAAATCATTTAATTTTTTAAAAATAAAACAAAATAATCAGTATGAGATCCGAGGTGTTTTTTGTAGCACACTGTGCTGTCTACTTTGTAAATTTTCTCTGAGGTGCAGTGTTGCATTATGCAAGTTGTCTCTGAGTGACGCTTAGCAGCACTACGCTTGTCTAAATTCTCTCTTTTGAAAGATAAGGAATGAGTCCTTTAGCCAGGCATGGGGGCACATGCCTGTAATCCCAGCACTCGGGAGGCAGAGGCAGGTGGATCTCTGTGAGTTCAAGGCCAGCCTGGTCTACAAAGAGAGTCCAGGACAGCCAAGGCTACACAGAGAAACTCCGTCTCAAGGGTAAAAGAGAATAAAAGAAAAAGATGAGCCGCAACAGAAATGTCTAGTCCAGAGGAGAAGCTTGTAGGCAGAAGGTGATGTGCTGAGTGGATGTGTGTTGTTAGCCAACGGTGCCAATGCCTTAGAGCCATGGAAACGGCAAGACCTTCCCAAAGACTGTGCATGGGTAGTGATAGTGTGTGCCAAAATGTCCACGGTAGCTTTTCCCACCTCTGATGCTCACAGCCTGAAGACTGGTCCCTTGTAGAGACTGCCCCTATGAAGATTAGCCTAACCCGCCTCCTCATTCAGCTGTATATAATAATCCTGCCTCCTTGCTTATCTGTAGTCAGTAGTCCTGTCTCTATGTCCAACTGTATATAATAAACACACCAGGTGTCTGGGTGCTACAGTTTCTCCAACAGAAAGCCTAGACCACCTAATCCTAGCTTTTCTGTATGTATGCCTGTCATGTCTTCAGTGTCTGCATTTATTCCTTCACTGACCCAGTTAGGTCAGTCTTTGGACCCATGGAAGTAAAGTACAAGACAGAAGCTCATGAGGGGAGAAGGTACCATTATACCCAAGAAATATTTTTAATCACTAACCAAGTCAATAAATATTAGTTTGTATAAATAACTTGTTTGATGCTTAATTTAATGCACTCTAGTGCATTTAATCTTTTCTATAAACAATTGACATCAGTCAGGCTTAGATTCAGATTATATTAATATGCATCATAGTTGTATATCTTAATATATGACTTGAGGCACCCATCTGAGCTTTAATTATCTTTTTTTGTAAAGAAGAGATATTATGTTACACTCATATTTAGATATTCAACCATATGGTTCTCTTTTACATAATTAGAAAACACTGCAAAAATCTCCCTTTACGTCTGTGCATTTTATTATAGATACTCATCTGCATACATGATGAACTGGTGACATTCATACATCTCTTTATGAATAAATACGCATAATCATGTTTATTATACTTTATGAGAAATTTAAACAAATCTCCCCAGGCGGTTTTGGCTATCCACTGTGAACCAGATATGCTAACCATAGAAATGAATTGTCAAGTGATTTCTCATTCAGTTGCAAACCCAATAACAGAGACGGGTTTCTATGAGCATTAAAAGAAAAGAAATGAAAAAAAAAATAGCCAGCACGCAGGAGCTCATGGATTATTTTGACAAATTTTGAAACGTTAGTCCCTCAGTCTAAAACAAGCATAATCTAGTGATATAAATAATGAAACAGTCCGGTGCTTTAGCAACAGAAGTGGCTGCATCAGTGATATTCTCCCAAGTGTCGTGAGACCCAACAGAGGTTGGCAGTGTTGTTTCCTTAAGGAAGAAGGCGATGTAATGAGTGGGAAAGATGCAAAAACAGCAGAGAGCACATTAGTTCAGGTGGCTCCTGGCACTGCTTGTCATAATTCTTTCCCCAGGTAAGGCCAATAAACTTGCTTCTCAGAGAGAGCTAGAAATGAAAAATCTGACTTGCAGTACTGCAGATTTTTTTTTAATTAATATACTTTTTTGCTTATTGAAAATAGATTCACCTCTCACACAGGACATCCTGGCCACAGCTTTTCCTTCCTCCACTCCTCCAAGTTCCACCACCCCTTCTCTCCCCCTCCTTTTCCTTTTCAGAAAAGAACAGGCCTCCCAAAGAGCACAGCCAAACAGGAAAAAAAAAAAAAAAAAAAAAAAAAAGGTATAATAAGGCAAGGCAAACACCCTCATACATTAGCTGGACAAGGTAACTCAAGACGAGGCTTAACGAAACAACTAAGCACGGCTTCTGTGGGTTCACAAAGACTGAAGGCCCAAGTACCAGGCCTGCATAGATCTGTTCCAGGTACTCTGTATGCATGATGGCTGTTAGCTTGATGTTTTGTAAGACTTTTAACAGTGGGAACAGGCATATGTCTGGCTCTTTTGCCTGCTCTTGGGACTCTTTTCCTCGTATTGAGTTGCCTTGTCCAGCTGCTTTCATGGTGAGTAGGCAAAGCGCTGATGGATGAGCATAGCAGAATGCATTAGGGATCTTTTCATGTACTTTATTTACTTATTTATTTTGCCTGTCATGTTTGGTTGTACCCTACGTCTAATACAGTAGTGTAGATTTTGAAACAAACAAACCAAGCAAATAAGTACTGCAGACGAGTAAGAGGCTGGAAAGATTGCTAGGCAGTTAAGAGTGAGGACTTGTCACAGTCATAGGGGAGGGGAGTGAGGGGAACATGGGAGGGAGGGAGGAACGGGAGGATACAAGGGATGAGATAACAATTGAGATGTAATATGAATAAATTAATAAAATAGATTTTAAAAAAGAGTGAGGGCTTGCTGCTTTTGCAGAAGTACTGAATTCTGTTGCCAGCACTTATGTCAAGCAGCTCAAGCCTGGCAGTAACTCCAGGTCCAGTGGATCCAGCGCCCTCTTCTGGCCTCCATAGGTACCTGCATGCATGTGCTCATACACACAGACATATACACAAATAAATAAAAATAAAATAAATCTATCTTTACTGTGAGGTTAGCTGGGTGGCCAGAGGTCAGACTCACCCATGCCCCACATGATATGGATCCCTCTTACCTGGGAATCAGCAACACTGGTGTTTTGTAGTTCTCAGTTTGGTCTTTAGGTTACGGTGCTGTCCTTGTTTTCCTGCTAATCAGACGCAGTAGTGATCAGTGCCACCATCTTGGATCCCAGCATAAATCTATCTTTAAAGAAGAATAAGAGAGAGTTCACCATCCATCACTGTTTTTCCCCTCTTTCTTCTCAGAATATATCTCTTCCGAGTTGTGTCAGCATACATGAACGCTAAAACCAAAGACCATCCCTTTGCATGTTTTTTTGTCTGTGTGTTGAGAATTCATATATTTAAACAGAGAACAAAATTGGTGACACAAAAGCCAATTGTCAAGTCATATCCTGGAAAGCTGTCCTAAACTCGAATCCATTTAAGCCCAGTAATGAATATTTCTGATTTCCTCCCAGGTCCCAAAGCACAGACCTTGACGGATTGGAACCAACAGGCAGGGCCATCCAGCTGTGCACCTTTAAAACCCTCTGATATTGATTTCTGTGATTTTCAGATGCGCCACCATAAGCAATAGGTTGAGCACAACGAATTCAAAAATTCTAAATTGAAGTTCTGTAATAGCTACCCCGCTCCCTTATTTCCTGTCTTTTTGATAACTGCTTCTCTCCAACCTATGCATATAGAACAGAAACAATTTGCTTTGCCCTTGAAGAATCACTCCCCCATCGAGGGGAAAAAGAACACTGCCGTTATTCACATTTCCCCAGTGTGGATTCATGTCATGCCAGTTTTCTCAGCTCAGCTTTGAGAGCGTGGCGAGTGGTGAAAGCGCACATTAATAAGCATAGCCGTTTAATTTCCAAAATTAATGAGTGGAGCTCAAGATACTTACTGACTGTATCCTAAAGAGTATCTGATTCCTGTGAAATCCTCTCGTAACTCAGCAAGAAGATGATGACCAAATGGCACTAAACTAATGGTGTTTTCACATTAGGACAGGGAGTGAAAGAAACAAATACCGTAGCATGCAGACACAATATTGTTTCAATTTGTCAAAGACAAAATGCATTTCATCTCAATTAGCAAATGGACTTGTCTGTGATGCATTAGCCAGATTGCTAATAATTAAAAACTCAACATGCCTTCAGTCATGACAACAGGGCAATGATAAGAGGCTTGGAAATACTTAAATTCTGTTGGCTGTAATTTTAAATGGAATGAAAAAAGCTTCATGTGACTGCGTCAATGAATGGGGGTGTTTACACTGGATCATCTGGAGAAGTTAAGGTGTAATTCAGCCACATTTGCTGCCGTGATGAGCCTACACGGGGGCCACTTTTCCCATTAGTAACTTGCCCCAAATTTCTGTCTCCACAACATGTTGGGGAACACTTTTAGAATATAAGAACTAAAGCCTAAGTCGTATATATGTATGCCTTGCCTGTTACACCCCCTCTGGGTAAGTGACTTGTACCACCAGTTTCTCTGTTTGTTTAGATTTGAACAATCTACTTGTTTTAGCATCCTGTGGGGATGGCTTACCTCCCCCCCCCCCCCCGCCCTTTTCCTTCTCTCTCCTGTGCAATCTACACTGTGGCCTGGCTCCATGCATTCGATTTATCACCAGCACACTCTTGTAAAGCAAAAATCAGCTTAAGGTCCAAATAAGTTCCAATATTTTTTTATGTATAAGCCAATTGCGATGTCCTTCGGTGTTTATTGAGGACCTTTGTCATTCGGAGGCTTTCAAATGATGAGTTCCAGCCCTGAAGCAATGTCTGCTGTTATACTGCTGGCTGGGAGCTGTGTCTTCCTCTTCTCACCCCCACCAAAGTAACAGAAAAGAGGAATGGTATGCCATGTGCTTCGGCCTTAGCAGAGAGTTAAAATATCACTTCCTTGGCCCCTCAGGGGCTTTCTCTTTAAAAATTAATTGGATCTTAAGCTAGATTACAATGTGATCATTCCTGACCGAAAAATACAGACTGAACTCTCTGGCACAAATACAACTTAAATATATTTTGGTTTTTGATGACCCAGAGTTCATCCTATTACCCAACAGAAAAAAATAATACAGAGATCAACAAATTTTAAAGGTATTTTTTTTTTTATCAAATCACAATCACATTTTTATACACACCTCCTTATCCATTTAATCCCTGGAACAGATTAGCCACTGAGTGATTCTAGTTGGCAACTACGATCAGACATATAGTTTTCTATTCTTATACTGGTATTTGATAATAATAGACAAAGAACTCATTCTGATTATTCACTTTAATGTTATGATCATTATTAATTATATTGTTAAGTATTACATTATGCTATTAATAACTATTAATCCATATGAAGTTTTTATTTGAAGGATACAACATATATAACAATGTTCAAGATAATTGTCTCTGGTCTCCTGGAATGCAGTAAGAAAAAAAATGCAATTAACTTTGGTTTTATTCTTCTTTTGGCTGAGCAATTTGGTTAAGCTGACTTGCCATGGCCATTCATTCACTGCATTGTATTCCATCAATATTTACTGAGCACTTATTTCATGCTAGAAACTGTGCTGCATACTAGGGAATAAATAAAAATAAATGAACAAAACAGACAGAGCCCTGCTCCTGAACATTCAGAAATTTTGTAGCCCCCTTGAAATAGACTGTAGGAATTGAATCCTTAACATCTCATTCATTTCAACTACCTAATACATTTACTCACAAATTAAAATTTAAAATTTTTAAATATTTATCTTCCCTCATATATTACATCCTGGCCATCCTGACCACAGCTTCCCCTCCCTCCTTTTCTCCCTGTCCCTCCCCACATCGACCTTCCCTTTCCCCACAAGCCCACTCCTCCTCCATTTCCCTTCAATATAGGGCAGGCCTCCCAAGGATATCAACAAAATATGGCATATCAAGTTGGGATAAGACAAGGCACCTCCTCTCATATTAAGGCTGGACAATACAATTCAATAGGGGGAAAGGGTTCCGAAAGGCAGACAGAAGAGTCAGAGACAGCCTCCACTCCCACTGTTAGGGGTCCTACAAGAAGACCAAGCTACACAACTATAACATATATGCAGAAAGCCTAAGTCAGACACATATAGGCTCCCTGAAGGTCAGCTCAGTCTCTGTGAGCCCCTATGAGCCCAGGTTAGTTGATTCTGTGGATTTTTTTTTGTGGTGTCCTTGACTTCTTTGGCTCCTACAAACCTTCCTTCCCCTCTTCAGCAGGATTCTCAGAGCTTTGATTAACTTTTGTCTGTGAGTCTTGGTGTCTGTTTCCATCAGCTTATTACATTAAATTTAACTGCTTGGTGTTTCTTCTTGTTTTGTTAAAGTTTAAGAAAAATCTCAGGTATCATTAGTTGCCTAGAAAGAATTGTGATAATATTGAGAAAGTATAGTTCTAATCTTGGTTAGAAATTTTTATTATTGCTATAAAATCATGAACAAAATTATAAACTATTTAAAGAAAATAGCCTTGGCTCAACATCTTTGTAATTTTGAATGCACAGGTGTCTTTTAAAAATATCTTCCACATGACACAAGGGAGTGGGTGGCATTTTGAATGAATGTAAACTCCATGGTAACCAAACCTTGCTATTGTTTTCATTTATGTTTTTCTGGTACAAAAAACAATTGCTGGAATATAGTAAGTATTTATATATGTTCCTTGACTTCTCTTAAGACGGCAAATCAGAAGATTTCTTCAGGTGAGCCAGCAAAGGAGAGATTCAGACTAAAGACGAATAGACTCTATCACAAAGAAAGAAATACAATCTGTTCTTTGGAAATCCATGAAGGATGTGAGAGAATGCTGAAGAAGAAGGAGAAAGAAAGATTCAACACCCAGGGTCCAGCTGTGCACAGCCTAGGCCATTTCCTTGGTACAGTGTATACTCAGAAGCTGTTTCCTACAGATAAGCCAAGTGAAGGCCACATGCTCTTGCCTTCAGATTACCCCATAGCCCTCAAACATCAAATTCAGTTTTACAGGTTTAGTGTGCCAATGTTTCCTCTGCCAGATGGGTTGGTGGCTGAAGACAGCATCTGTGCACTACCTTGAGTGAGAACCTGTTTTTCAAAGGCATATTACTGTCAAGATGTCAAAAATACAAAGCAAGGGAGCAATATTGAAAGCTGTAGGGGAAAAATACCTATTATCTACAAAGCCAAACACCAGAAAACAGTAGAACTCTTATTAGAAACCCTTAAGGAAAGAAAGAAGGAATTTATTTATGATAATAACTGTAACCAAGATTATTGTAGGCAACAACACTCTCTTTAAAACTATGGGACGGGTTAAGC
The DNA here is from genome assembly GCF_903995435.1 of Acomys russatus. Taxonomy (NCBI): domain Eukaryota; kingdom Metazoa; phylum Chordata; class Mammalia; order Rodentia; family Muridae; genus Acomys; species Acomys russatus. Next base: position 40,696,173 of record NC_067157.1, on the reverse strand, counting down.
ATATTCCAAGTAGGTGAGAGTTAAGGAGGTTCTTTATAACTGAGCCCCTAATGCAGAAGATATTTAAAGGAATTCTATACATACCAAGGAGCCAAGGAGAAAGACAGTTTCCATCACTAGAATACACAGAAGAATAAATTTTATGAAATGGACAAACAATAGAAAGCTGGTGTGGAATCTATCATATCCAATACAGTGAACCAGAAAAGTGCCAATGCAAATAGGATATAAACTAATAATTCAACAATAATGCAACACACTAGAAAGACAATGAATGAAATTACAGGAACCGGCAAATATCTCTCCATAATCATCTTACCTGCAAATAGCCTCAACTTACCAATAAAGAGACTTAGGCTGGCTAACTGGACCAAAAACCTAAATAGAACATATCTTCAAGAAATACGCCTTATGCCTTGAGAGATGGCTCAGCACTTAATAGCACTTGCTGCTCTTTCATAGGACCCAGGTTTGGTGCCCAGCACCCACTTGACAACAAGTAGTTGTAACTCCAGTTCCAGGGAATCTAATGGCCTCTTCTGACATCCCTAGCCACCCAGACAAGCACATAGTCCACATACACACATGAGGCAAAACACTCACATACATAAATTTAAATAAACCTTTAATTTTTTAAAAGTAATACATCTCACTAGTAAAGACGCTCACAAACAAAGAGTCAAAGGATGGAGAACACTCCATCAAGTGAATGGAGAGTAAAAACAATCCGCCATAGTGATTCTGATATCTAATCAAAGATTTCAAACTCAATTAGTTGGAACAGATAACGAAGTCCACTACATATCTTAAAGGGGGAATAATTAGTTAAGATATAACAACTGTAAATAATATATTCACCAAAGCATAAAGGTTTCCACTTTCATTAGACAAACACTACTTCATATAAAAGGTCAGCAAGGTCCACATACAATAGCAGTTCATTTGAATATCCTATATTATTTCTAGATAGGCCATCAAAACTAAACATCAACAAATAAATTAGAACAATTTTAGATCAAATGGACTTAAAGATACCTAAAAACTTCCTTTAAGAGAGGTCATATTCTAGGCCACCAATTCTTACCAAATAAAAAGAATTGAAATAATCACTTGTTATCTTATGCTGTCATAGTACAATAAAACTAGAAACAAATAATAAAAAGACTAGAGAGACTGCATAAATACTTGTAGACAATGGTGGTTTGAGTAAGAATGCCCTCTCCCACCCATGCGTGAATACTCAATGTCCAGTTGGTGGAACTATTTGGACAGAATTAAAAAGTGTTCCATTTTCTTAACAAGTTTATCACTAGGGCCGACTTTGAGGTTTTAAAGGCTTGCACCATTCCCTGTGTTCTCACTCTGCTTCCTATGTGTGGATCAAGATGTGAGCTCCCAGCTGCTACTCCAGCACTGTGCTTACCTGCCTGCAGCCATGCTTCCTGCATGTTGGTCATGAACTCTTATCCTTCTGGAACTATGAGCTCCCCAATTAAATGCTTTCTGTTATGGAGTTGCCTTCATAACAGTGTCTCATCACAGCAATAAAACCCTGTGTTAATTATATGCTAAGTTTTAAAACTCAGGACCTGTGAATTAACTTTCTTAATGCACAAAGTTTGCTAATGTCTCCATCAAAGTGTCAATCTGTACATAACTGTATTAATTGCTATCTACTGCAAAAAATAAACTCTGGTGAGTGTTGAAAGGTACAATTCTCTCTAGGTATAAATAGTAGGTATAAATAGGTATAAATAGTAGCACTTCTAGGACACTTCAAAACTATATCCATTTAGGTAAAAAATAATATGTTCTTCTCTGGGGCCTGTAATCTATCCAACCACAGGATCTCAGCTCAACTAGTGAGTAACAGGCATGAGTTCCATCTCACAGAATGGGCCTTAAGCACTATCAGGAAATGATCAGTTTGTGACTGCCATGCCACTATTTCACCAGTGGACACATCTTGTTAGGATAATCACTGTTATAGCTCACAGGCTTTCACAACTAGGTAAAAGGTAAGAGTCTTCATTCCTTTTCTCCCACAGTAGGATGCATAGTACCTTCTAGCATTATGGTCACTAGACACTATTCAGCTTTGAGGTCAGTATCGGCTTGATTTCTCCATATCCTACAACTCAAGTATATGTTATCTTCAGCTATAAGGTCTTATTATCAAGTTCTAATAGATAGTCAAAAGCAATAGTAATCGCCTCTAATTGACAATACAAAAAGAGGTAACCCATACCTGTCACTTATGATATCTGGGGAAGGTATTGACCTGCATTATTGGGAAATTCCTTTTAAAGTATTTTTATATGTGTGTACATTTTAGGAAGCTTCTACCATAGTCATAGGTTCTCATGTGGGGTTTTCCCAACATTTTTAATGCTAGTTATCCCTCCTCTACTGTCTCTCCTACCCTGGCTTCTCTTCCCCATCGCACTTAGCTCTTCTCGTGCTAGTTTTCCCTTTCCTCCTATAAATCATCTGCACTCTGCCCCGCCCCTGAAATCTCCCTGTGGCCCCTTAGCAGTTTCTTTATTTCATGTGCAGGACAGGCATAAGATCAAGCCAGCCAAGATCCCAGAATGGAGGGGTGAGAGATTCACAAAGTTCCACCTCTAGCTTTTGCCAGAGGAAGAAGAATCCATTTTCCTCAAGGATCCTGACCCTCCGCTGAATGGCCTAACACTCACACACATATTGACAACACTAAGTGTGCTCAGTAGGATTTTTGAAAAGAGTTCATGAAGTTAGGGGATAAAAAATGGTGGGAAGTGGATAAGGGAAGGAGTGGAGGGAAAGAAGGGAGGGAGGGAGGGAGGAGGAGAGGGCTCAATTTAAAAACACATATGCATATATGAGATTCTCAAACAATAAAAATGGAGAATAAATGTTTCCTGCCTGAAACTATCTGTACTTTATAGGACGTTATCTGTTTCATATTCTGGGTAATTCTTACTTATTATCCCTTTGAAATTTTGCCTCTCAGTTCCAATGACAGACCAGGGTTCCATCTTCTGGGTGTGTATTATGCCCATGTAATTGCTTGACATCTGCCTTTTATTTTTCTTTTATTGAAAATAATTTTTTCATACAATATATTCTGATGATGGTGTTCCCTCCCCCCAACTCCTCTGAGATCCTCCCAACTTTCCTGCTATTTGAATCCACACCCTTTCTGTCACTTGTTTGCAAACAAGCAGGCATCTAAAGAATAACAATAAGATAAAAGAAAACAAAAATAACCAACAGAAGAAAACGAGCCAAAGAAAAAGCATGAGAAACACATGCAGACACGGAGCAGGAGTCCCATAAGGCACAATACCAGATGCCATAATACCCATGCAAAGGATCTGTATGGTTTTAAAAAATTCTCTGACAATACATTATGAGGCAAAGAACCTCCCAATATGTCATGAGCTCATTTTATGTTGGCCATGTACTGGTCTGCACTTTTAATTCGCCCATCCTACATTTTTGTCTATCACTTTTCACAGTATTCTAATGCATTTCACCATGTCTAGCTTTTCAACTCACCAATTAGTTTCCCGCCGTGTCTCATCTGCTCTCTGATCTATTCAGTGTTGATGCAGAGTTACATCAGTCACTTTTCAGTATCATATGTGTATTCTTTTCTGTGCCTGCTTGCTTTCTTCTCTACTATCCTGTCATATTTTTGTTTCTTCTTTTTGTCTTCACCACTACTTAGATAATACCTCTAAAGGAAAGTGCCTGAAAACTCAACAGCCAATATTTGAAGTCCTGGAAGGAAATGTTGCTCCCGGGGACATTTATGGCCTGTAGAGAAAGCAGGGAGCCCAGGGGACTACACTAATGTGTTTCATCCCCTCAGGTTTTTCAACAGGTAGACATTATCTTTTCAACACTCTGACTTACAGGAAAACACTTGTAGGCCGACAAAGTCTAACCAATGACTTTTTCTTCCACAGATCACCAATATCACAAGACAGATTTTTAATAGTCTATCTCTGCTAACAAATATATATTATATCATATATATAATTATATATTCTTTTTCTTAGCCCATATTGTCCTTAGTATGTGGTTCTTCTTTTATACCAAGTTGCTTGCCTTTCCATCTATAGAGCCCAAGTTTTGTCTCTCATCCCAAGGAGCAGCTGTGGGTTGGTCCCTGAGGGAGATCAGCTCCTGATTTCTGTCTTCACCCTAGTTGGAAGTTTCTCTTTGTCTTTAAAGCTCAACTATGCAGTCAAACATTCTTATTAGATTTTGTCTAGTAACATTTTTGAAAGGGCAATAGGACCCTGCATAGATGACACTGTATTCCTTAGCCCTCCTCCTTTAGTCTACTCTCAGGCCTGGCACATACCAGTAGAGAGCCACCATTTCCATCTGAATTAAAGGGGAAGGGAAGATAAAAGATGAACTTTTCTCTTCCTGAGATTTGAGGGTATTTATACTTTAGCCAGGGAGTATTTTATCTTCTAGAAACTTCCCTTTTTACAACATTGCTACCCGTATGGCAGGCCATGCCTGAAATAAAGTCACTGCATACAGATCTATACCGCTGACGAGACTGTCTGACGGTCCCAGGCTCTATTCCATCACTCTCTGTGCACTGCCATTTGCCATCTGGCGCCCCCTTGATTTGTATTCCTCCTGGAGTCAAGGACTTTTAGTTCTCTAGGAAAAAAAAGATGGTGTCTCCTGTAACCTGGGTAGTGTAGCCACACTCATTACCAGACCACATGGTACCCACACACGGGGGCGGGAGTGGGAGGGCTTGCTAGTCTTTCAGAAGCAGACAATACACTTCTGCTTTCAAGCACTTACTTTTCTCAAACCAATCTCCAGTTTGAAAAAAAAAAACCCACATGTTTCTTGTTGTTTAAATGGAAGCTATCTGCTTTATAGACAGGAGTAGAAGTGAAAATGAGAAAAAAGTCCTTTTAAAACTTCTTCCTGAAAAGAAGCCTCCCGCGGCATTCAAACATTGTTCCATGATCCTGACAAGCTAAAGTCAGTGGCATAATTATTTTTCACTGAGAGAAAAGGTGACTTGCAAAGAATGTGACAAACGCTTAGAGAGCGATGAATATTTATCTCATTCTTTAGCCTACTCTTTTCAACTCCCACTCCCATCGTATTTATGGACAACAGAAAGAATGATGAGAGAATTTGAAAGGCCACATGATATGTGGGCTGATTAAAAGTGAAAGCCAGATCCACTGACAATTGACGAAAGATCACACCTTCATTTATTTAATTGGACTCTGAATGACAAAAAATAAAAGGCGGGGGGGGGGGAGACAATTATCAAAGTGATGGCTCCTTTGTTCCAGACTCCCTGTTTAAGTCATTTCAAATGGACAAGGAAATTTTTCAATTTCTTTGAGACATCAATTTCAAGAGGATTTTCAGTATTAATCCAGGTAATCGGGAGCAAAATTGCTATTTGCCTCCTTGACAAAGAAAAGCTTATTATTGGCCACTGACATGTAAGTGCAAGGAATACTGAAGGCACAAACCCCACAATATGGCAGTGAGGACCAACTGAGAAAAAGCGTCTGCATTGCTTCACCTTTCCATCTCTACACATAAGGTCACAGTTCAAATGAGAAACCCCCAGGGCCTCCCGTTTAGCAGCAGAACCTGTAGAATAAATTATTGCAGCACACAGCTTCTAGAGTCCTGACCCAGGACCATCTGAGCTCTGGAATAGATAGATTGGCCACAGGTGGGAATCAAGATGAGCGCAAGGCTGGATTTGGGTGGGTACTGCTGGTGTAAGATGAAACTGTAGCTATGCAGTGATCCATGATACAGCCTGGTGTGGTGGGATGGGTGAGCATTTTATCATCTGTGCGGACAGATGGAAAAGTCAAAGGTCCAGGAAGATCATAGTGAGGCTGGATCTTCTGGGCATAACAGGACCAATAAATTCTGAATTCAGAGCATTTGTGGTTGGCTGGCTGCACACCATCAAGCCAGTCAACATTCCAGAATAGAGAGGAGAGGGTTCACAAGCGTCACCTGCATCCATCCCTAGCTATGGTTGAGAGTTGATGCCTTCTCTGGAAAAGAGTCTGGGTTGTTTAAGGATGTGGCCCCTGAGATAATAATACCACGGATTCATTTCTTTCTTTAACAAGAATAAAACTAGGGTGATTAATAAGAATGAATGATATTTTTTATAATACTGTACCCACATTTTTGTCATGAATTGGGTTTCTAAGAATGTAAATATATTAAAGAACAATTTTATAGGGGAGGCAAACTTCTTTTTTGCACACACACACTGCTGCTCTGCAAATTACACAGGAATTTAAAAGGTTTTTTGCATTTACAACTGCTTTTCACACAAAGATCTTAAGCAAAACTCCAAGTACATAGGTATATAAAGCAGGTGGGCAAATAAATATTTGCTATTAATAACTTTTTTAAATAAAACTTTTGCTCTTTATTAAAGATAAAAGCAAATTTGTGTACTAATAAGATGAATGGCTTATTTATTTTTACATAAAGAATTCTTGGCTGAGCATTTGATACTTCAGGACACAGCATTTTTAACAATTTTCAGAGTTAATTAATATTTTGATTTTATTATCATCAATAGTAAGGAGGGTAGTTTGAATAAATAAATAGTACCAAATGGCATAGGCATGTTGAGGGATGTTGTCAGAAATGCTAAGGAATTCTGTTTTAATCTAAAGCCAAAATTTATTTAACATTTTTTGGGGGGAATTCGAGTCATCAGTACAAACAGGCTACAGAGAAGCCCCACTGTGAAACATGGCCAAGCATTGCCAGAATCGCCTGATTCATTATGCACTTGATTCTGAATTAATTTTGCCCATTGCTCATTCAGAGACCTTTGCCTGTTATCAATTTTTTTTGCCAGCTCCCATATTCAGGTAAGCATCCCCAAGAGGGGACTGTAACGGATGATTTAAGTTGCTGTGAAGTGCGCTAAGAAAACACAAAATTTACTTAGTAAGTTTTACAAATGCATGGGGACTTTTATTAGGAAACTAGAGACTCAAAGCACAAGTTAGGATCCAAGGCTTAGAAAAGATTAGACAAGAGGTGGTAAGTAGTGAGACCATGATAAGCCAAGGCTTTCGCTAGACAGTGAATCTGGAAGAGAGTGCCTTTCTCTCACACTCACTGTCAGCCCTGAGCCACGCCTCGCTGAGCCACGCCTCACTCTTCTGGCACCAGAAGGCACACAGTGGTTTTACCCCCCCTGCTTTCACGGAACAGGAAGAAAAGTCGGAGCGCCCTTCTTGCATCTGCTGTTTTTTCGTGTGTCTTTAACTCCAAACAACACTTCAGCCAACATGACATACTCTAGGATGGCAAACTGCCCTACGGTGTAGGGCGAATGACAAGACGAAATCCAGTTAGGTTTCACAGTGAAGGAAGGATAGTCATAAAAACAACAGTGAATTAAGTAGCTGATTTTGAAATTACTATTTCAAAGGAAACTAAGACAAAAGCATAAAAAATACCAGGAGATAATATTTTTTTTTTTTTTAATTTACTCTTCTCTTACTAGGGGACCCACATGAGTGGTTGTTGTCTATGACATGGACTCTGTTGCCTGCTTTGATCACTTGGCACTAAGGAGGCTGCTTTGTCTGGTCTCAGTGGACAGATGAGCTCAGTTCCTAATGTGACTTGATTGGCTACCGTAGATTGGGGGGGGGGCTCTCCACAATAGAGGAAGAGGATACTTAATGATGATCCCATGTCACTTGAGGATAATCAAAGTCCAAATATACCACCAGCCCCTTTTTTCCCAACACAGCAAGACTATGAGCACTGAGAAAATAGTAGCAACACTACTGAGGAAGACGTATCTTAGACTCGTTGGTTTGGCACTCACTTCAAAAACTCTTTTGGATCTTCTGGATTAAAATATTCCAGGAAACTCTATACTCCTTTGAAATCATAAAGTTCCTTCTTCTTCTTCTTCTTCTTCTTCTTCTTCTTCTTCTTCTTCTTCTTCTTCTTCTTCTTCTTATTCTCCATCAAATCATCAATAATCACCTCTTAAGGTTATCTTACAAAACAATAATTTCACCATAGCATCTTCATGTATGTATCATCATAATTTGTTCTCATTAAGTCCCCTCCCCCACAGAATCCTGGTATTCCTCCTCCTCATCCCACCTGGTTCCCTTTATTGTACCAGGTAGGCTGTCCTGCTTTCTTGCCACATAACCCATTATTCTATTTCCTACCTCTTCATCATCTTCTCTTCATCATCTCTCATCACCTCCTCTCTAGCTTTGTGACTTCTATGAGCATGCACGGATATGTATACACAAATCTATAAAAATCTTATATCTAATTTCCTCATATAAGTGAAAACATGGGTATTTACCCTCATCAACTGGCTTACTGCACTTAGCATCATGATTTTCAGTTGCATCTATTTTCCCTTTAAATTCACAATTTCATTTTTTCTTTGTGACTGTATAAAATATCATTGTGTATATATATATGTACCACAACTTTCTCTGTTGATGGATCTGTAGGCTGGTTCCATTCTTCTTAGCACCATTGTCACCAACAAATCTTCAACAGCCTCCTGGTTGAGAAAGGTCTGGGAAAAAATGAAGCTAAAATGTGATATGTTTGTGGATGGCTCTGTGTGGGATTGGAAAGGGAAGGGATGCTAAGATTTGTGGGCTTGATGGTGTTTTTTGTCTTTTCTTTGAATTTCCACAACATTCACTGTGCCTCCTAGGAAGCAAAGGAGGAGTTGAGGCCATGAATAAACTATACATAAACTGCTAAACCCAGATACAAGCAGATGGCTGGATGAGACAGAGCCGTGGACAAAGCCAAGAAGACATCAAAGGTGTTCCTGTCGCCTTAAACAACTGCAATGAGGAACTCACGGCCAATTATCATGACATTTCTCTTCAGCCAAGTGACTGACTTAATAATGAGAGAGTGAACAAACACTTTGGGGAAAAGATGTTAATAATTAACAAAGCACTCTGATACATTAAAATCAAACTGTGCCAAATGACTCAAAGTGCTGTCATTTTGTAAAAATCAAATAAAAATAAACCAAACATATTTGGATTTTTTTTTAATTTACTGTAAAATAAGCAGACATAATTTTGACAAATGTTCTAGACAAAGAAAGCTTACTTTGGTTGGTTAGATAAATCTGTGAGGGCATTATGTGAGGATACAGTAGATATAGATATAGGCATAGATAGATATAGATACAGTGTATATGTATATATATATATGTATATAGATACTTATGAATATACATATATATAGTGTGTGTTCATGTATGTGTGTGGTGTGAATTCAGTGATCCTTCAGCCTTTATTGTGCCATCACACATAGTAGGACATAAGACCTATACATGGCAGTATTGTCCCTTAATTATCTGCCATGCATAGTATTCTTTAGAATCTAGTTGTAACATTTCAAGTTTACTTCAGTGGTATTCGTGTCCTGGAAACTCAGAATTGGCTATTTGGTTAGTAATTGCCTGTGCCCCCACATATCTCTTTAAGGAAATGTATACTGTAAGAAATGAACTCTGTCTCACAGAGTGATTCAGAAGTCTCAGCAATTGACTCAGTAATTGGCAGTAGTTGAATAGTAACCCACACATCAAGGCTGCCATCAAAAATTGCTATTAGGACAGTGCACAGAATTCAAGGGCTAAGCATGTTGTCTGTCTGTCTGTCTGTCTGTCTGTCTGTCTGTCTGTTTTTAAACACCTTCCTGCAAACACAATGCTTAGTGCTGCCAGGTGTATGAATTTCTGCAGGGAAAATCTGGGCTTGCTAAGATGAGCCTTGCCCTGCCTAGTCCTCCCTACCTCTAGTCACTTATGGAGGTGCAGACCCTCAAGAGAACAAGCCTCCACATGGTTTGGGTTTTTAAATTTGGACTAATCCTCCTGTTATGCCATGGTCTCATGTAACTCAGGCTAACTTTGAAATCATTATTTTCTGGAAGCTGACTGAGCTCTTCATCTTCCAGCTTCTATCTCCCTAGTGGGAGTGCCTGCGTGCACCACCACACCCAGTCAACTCTTCTCCATTTTCTTTTCTTCCAAAACAGTGTTTATATCTCTGTGGGATGATGCTGGCTCCTAAGAAATATTTTGATTAAGTTTGTTTTTATTTTTTAGTTCTCTATAGATGACTGTATACACATACTTCATACCTAGATGAGAGGTAGGTAGATAGATAGATAGATAGATAGATAGATAGATAGATAGATAGATATGCAACCTTTTTAATATATCTGTGTTTGGTGGTAAGATTTATTTTTTTGCTTAAAATTTTCCAATAGATATAAATAATCTCTATAATCAGGAATAAATATCTTTAGTATGTTCATTATTTTATCGTCATTTAATATGAAATTAAGGCACATTTCTACATAGGAAGGCTTCTTTGGAACAGAACCAAATGCTACTTTAATTACAACCTTTTCAGAATAAGCTTTTTATGTTAATATCTTTATATATTCCTGTCAGGACAGAACATATTTATGTAATGTCTTAGTGATGTTTCCAAGTTTTTTAATTTTTAAAATTCACTTTACATCCCTATCACAGCCACTTCCCTCCTCTCCTCCTAGCCCTGCCCTCTCAGCCTCTTTCTCCTTTTCCCCTCCCTTTCTATTTAGGAAAGGACCCCCCCAAACTTCCCCCCAGTATGTCAAGTCCCATCAGAACTAAGTGCATTCTCTTCCACTGAGGCCCAACAAGCCAGCCCAGCTAGGGTAAAGTGAACCAAAAGCAGGCAACAGAGTCCATGTCAGAGTAAGCCTATTACGAAGCATTTGCAGAAACTTCTCTTTCAGTTCGTGTGCATCTGTAAATGGGCTCATCTTCTTAACTGTGAAAAAACATTAGAGCCATTCAAAATGCTCTGTAAGATGTCTATTATGGATGCAAATGTGCAGGGTATGGACAAAAGCAATAGCTCCACTTAGGAAGGATTTGAGATTGGGGAATGTCACTCAGAGAGAAAGCATTGCGCTTTCTACTTTTAGTCCATCGGCACATTCTCTGAATCTGCTTCCTTTCCCAGATGTGGTCAGACTTTTAGTTCTCAGAATCCTCACTTGCTCTGCACTGCTTTCAAGAGAAGTCTAGATTGCCTCCTCTCAGCTTCCTCCTGCTGATTTCTAATTTACAGGTGCTTCTCTGAGACTTAGTCCAGTGTCATCAAACACCAGATAGATGTTACTTTTCACTTAAGATGCCCTTAAGCCAAGATTATCATCTTCCACCTACCCTCACCCAGAGAAGCCTCTTCATCAATAGTAATGAACTTCCCTTTGTATGTCCCACCTTGATTCACATAGCAACCACTCCTATTGTCTCTCCCACTATCCCTTCTAGGGGTCCAAGCTCAGGTTGTCATGCTTGCTCACCATTTACTTTTACCCACTGAGCCATCTGCCCTTGTGCAATTTTTAAAGAAATATGATGCATGTCTGCAAGTTCTTACCGCAATGCTAATGATACAAGAACTGTACAGAGAAAGAAATATCTATGTCCATTTGGGGTTTGGCTTTTGATGAGGGCATTGACTTGTAAATGCAACTGTGATGTTCAGCACTTTTCCAGGAAGTGAGTGAGGGATATAACACTCACAGGTGCTGAAGTCTCCATTTGTGGCAACAGGACCATAGCTAATATTTTCTCTTTTTTAAAATTTACTTTTAATTTTATGTGCATTTAGTGTCTTGCCTGCATGTACGTCTGTGTGAGGGTGTGCGATCTTTGAGTTATAGACATTGTGAGTTGCCATATGGCTTCTGGGAATTGAACCCAGGTCCTCTGGGAAAGCATTCAGTGCCCTTAACCACTGAGCCATCTCTCCAGCCCTGATATCTTGTATTTTTACTATTGCAACTCTATAAGATCAAATGCACAGGATATAACCTTCATCAGTTGGTGAGCTGTGATCAAGTGAGTTTGTTTATTACAGCCACAGAACTATAGGACTCTTGCCACAATTTTAGAAGATTTTTATCACTCCTGAGAGAAACTCTCCTCATTAACTGTCACTCCCCACTGCTAAAGATCCCACTTCATTTCTTTAATGTTCAACTCAAATCCCAGCTATCTTGGCTTTTAGGCAGGATTCCCAGGTCTGAGACCAATGCATTTTCTATGTAGACTACTCATTCCGAGTCCCCATAGTGCTAGCCATCCTTTTATGTATGTGCTCAGTCTCCCCAATTAGATTACAAAACTCCCAAGAACAAGGCCCTTGTCTTGATTGAAGCGATGGGAAAATATTTAGAATTGCAGCGGCCTCATCATATTTAATCCTCTTTCATTTGTGCTTTGATTAACTCATATTGCTGTGAACTTCTCCCCTAGCAGAATTTTTCCTCTTAATCATTTCCCTCAAGAAAATAATTCAAAACTGATGGAACACATTCAGCCAGAAATTTTAAGGAGGTTGTCCAAATATAAAAATGGAACAGAAAAAAAAACACATCAAAAATTACTTGTCGCTTTTTTCTGTCAATGTGCATTTAAGAAAAACAAAAAACAAAACAAACAAACAAAAAAACGCCCTTTAGCTTACAATATGAAAAGGCTTGTGTATCTTGATTAATGCACTTTGTATTGCATGGTGTGAGCTATATAAATTTGAAATAAAACCTGTTTGCATTTGTTTCTAAGTGTATACTGCTTGATTTTAAATCTTCCTAATGAGATATACACATTTAGTATATGTAAATCTGTACTCCTTCAAATATTGAAATGCTTAATTTTGATTACTTAAGATATTTTACATTGTATAAAAGTGCTTAACATTTTTATATATGAACGCACATACATTTTCATGTAAAGCTTCTATATATATAACTTGGTATCAAGAGTATTGCTCTTTAAAATTGGCATTGTATGTAGAAACATGTAACATAAGAAATTATTCAAGTATATGCTTGGAGGAGGAAAATGGAACTGGGTACGTGATATAGTTTTATTTTATTTTCTTAAATGCTTTTAGAGTTGTATTTATATGCTTACATATTTTTATATCTTAAAATTAAAATATGATTACATAAAAAAAAAGAAGTGCTGGAAATCTTAATGCTTCTTTTATCACAGCATTACAAGTGTCCTTACAGTGTGATTTATAACAACAAAAAAAATGGTGCTAACCAATGAATGCAGTAAAGCACATCTATGTCCTCTAATAAGTGACAAATAAGTATGATGCTGGATCTAATGAGCTGGTTAAACATATATTTAAATAACTATGTTGGGGAGATTGTGTATATTATATATATGCATGCCTTTCTCAATGAAAGGACCACTAAAGATTTTTAATTTTACTTTTAATTTTGGCAAATGTCAAAGCCATCACTAAGTAAGCATTCCTTCACTTCATTCTCATCTCATTCTTTTCCTTCTTCTAATCTCTCTTACTTTTTCACTCTCCCTTGGAAAGGCATTGGTACATGTCTTATAGAACACAGAATATTACTGAAACTAGGTCATGAAGCCCAGGTAAAGAGGGGAATCCTGAGAGATAGGTCACTATTGGAAAAGCATTTCTCCAGACCCAAAACTTGCATAATGAGAACACACTCTACCCTCTCGGGACAGGAAGGACAGAAAAAGTGTGTGCTGTGCACAGCTCTATTTGTCTAGTCAGTCCAGAATGACAGATTCTAATAAACCAAGTAGCTTCTGCATTGCAGAAGTTAGTCTGTCATAGTTCTGGAGGATAGAAAATGCCAGATCAAGGCAGTGGGTGCTATCTAGTGAGGCCAGCTTTCTATCCTTGAACAGTAACTTCTTTTTGTATCCTCACATTGTGGGAGGAAGAAAGGAGCTGCAGCGAGGGGCTCTTTTTAATACAGACTCCACACAAGTGCATGGGGGAATCTATTCTCATGACTTACTTGTCTCTCTAAAGCTTATCTTTCAGTTCCATCACTTTGCGGGTTAGAATTTCAATGTAAATTTGGAGGTTACCCACATTTAAACCAGAGCAATGATCTTCTTAAGGAAGTTAACAATATGGTGCCTGACAAGAGCAAACATCTCTGGACAAATGCATTCTGAAAGAATTTCCAAGAGCTGCAACTGTAAAGTGCACAACTACACCATAGAAGTCTTCCATACCAAGCACTGTGTGTGTGTCCATGTGTCTTTATGTGTGGGCATACATGTGCATATAGTAGGGTGTGCCTGTGAAGGCTAGAAGTCAATGCCAGGTACCTATCTTACCACTTTCCACCCTATTTTTTGAAATAGAATCCCTCATTGAACCTGAACCTCTCTGGTTCAGCTAGGCCTGTCTCTGCTTCCCCAGCTCTAGGGTGACAACCATGCACTGGCATGCCCAGCTCTTTTATCTGAGATCCAAACTCATGTTCTCAGGCATTTGTGGAAAGTACTTTACCAAGTAAATGAGCCATCTCCCCAGGCCTCATGCTTGAGGCTTTGTATCCTGAAGCTAATAGGCATCCATTTGAAAATTAAAGAGGACTAAGATAATTTTAGACTTGTTTGTGCTTAAGGACATCTGGTCTACCTCAGTGAAGGATCTATTGTTGTGATTAGGGTGTACAGAGCAGGAAAAGGGATAGAAGGAAATGGGCTAGTGAAGTTCCGCATGTAAGAAGTGATCTACACCTGAATTAAGACACCAGTAATGGGAACTGAGAAGAAAGTGAGACCAGTAAGATTCAGATTTTAAAAAAACAAAAAACAAAACAAAACCAAAAAAATACTTTGTGTTTCCAATTGTATAAAGAAAAGCAAGAGGAAAGAATGTTTCCTAGATGCTTGGATCATGAAACTTATAAGGACCTTTACAGAATATGTATGGAAGGTGAAATGAACTAAAGTTTTAACTGAATATGCATTATATTCTCATAACACATTAAAATGCTCAGATGGAAGTTGAAGGCTCCAGTCTATTTTTGGAAAGGCTTATATTGGTTGTGTACATTGTGATGTACAAGGGTGGAATGGTATGTGTTGAGGTGGAGGTTAAGAGAAAAAGAGAGGAGGATATGTGAATGAAAACATTAGGGAATATGTAGGGTCAAATTAGAAAATTTGTGGCAAAATAATATACTTTAGAAGTACTAGTATTTAGGCTGGGCGTGGTGGTGCACTCCTTTAATCCCAGCACTCAGGAGGTTGAGGTAGGAAGATCTCTCTGAGTTCGGGGCCAGCCTTGTCTACAAAGTGAGTCCAGGACAGCCAGGGCTACAGAGAAACCCTGTCTTGAAAAGCAAAACAACAAGAAAAAAGAAAAAAATAGAAGTACTAGTATTTAAACCATTTAAAGAAGATTAAACAATGAAAAACTTTTCTATTTCATGAGGTACAAAGTCTCTGTAAGGCAAAGGACACTGTCAATAGAACAAAGTAACAGCCTATAGACTGGGAAAAGATCTTCAGCATCCCTACATCTGACAAAGGGCTAATATCCAAAATATATAAAGAACTCAAGAAATTAAACACCAACACACCAAATAACCCAATTAAGAAATGGTTCAGAGCTAAACAGAATTCTCAACAAAGAAACATTGAATAGCTGAGAAACATTTAAAGAAATACTCAACGTCCATAGTCATCAGAGAAATGCAAATCAAAATACCTTGGAGATTCCATCTTATACCTATCAGAATGACCAAGATCAAAAACTCAAGTGACAACACATGCTGGCGAGGACGTGGAGAAAGGGGAACACTCCTTCATTGCTGGTGGGAGTGCAAACTTGTAAAATCACTTTGGAAATCAATCTGATGCTTTCTCAGAAAATTGGGAATAGAGCTACCTCCAGACCCAGCTATTCCACTCCTTGGCATATACCTGAAAGATGTTCCACTATACAAGAACATTTGCTCAACTATGTTTATATCAGCCTTATTTATACTAGCCAGAATCTGGAAACAACCTAGATGTCCCTCAGTCAAAAAATGGATAAAGAAACTGTGGTACCTTTACACTATGGAATACTACTTGGCTATTTAAAACAAGGAAATCTTGAAATTTGCAAGGAAATGGGTGGAAGTAGAAATGGTTATCCTGAGTGATATAACCCAGACCGAGAAAGACACACCTGGTATATACTCACTTATAATTGAAGACTAGCCCAACATGGATGTCCTCTGAGAGTCTTTACTCAGTGGGGGATCAGGACTCCATGCTAGAGTGATATGGAAGAATGGGGAGATAGAAGGATTCAGAGGGTCCAGGAATACCACAAGAAGACCATGAAGGCTGGAGGATCTGGACCCAGGTGTGCCTGCACAAACTGCTCTACCAACCAAGGACAATGCATGCAGTAAACCTTGACCCCTATTCAGATCTAGCCAATGGACAGCTCATTCTCCATGGTTGTGTGGAGAGTGGGGACTTTCTCTGACATGAACTATGGTGCTCCCTATTTGACCACTTCCCCTTGGTGGGGTGGAATGGTGTGACTCAGAGGAGTGGAAGCAGGCTATGTGGATGAGACCTTATTGTCTGTGATCATATGGTGGAAGAGGAGGTCCCCTTCTGTCACAGTTCTAGGGGAGGAGAATAGGGTGAAAGAGGGAGGGAGCAGAGAACAGGAAGATACAAGTGAAGAGATAACAATCAGGATGTAATCTGAATAAACTATTTAAAAAATAAAAATTTAACAAAGAAAAAAAAGTTGAAAAACTAGAGAAGTTGCTGAAATGGCAGGTGCAGATTTAGAAAAGAAACAGAAACCAGGTCAAATGCCACAAGGAGATACATTAACTTGTTTTTTTCTTTAAATAAATGTGCACTTTCTACAAATTTTATATACTTATCCTTTAGTTTAGAAAGAAAAGTTTTCATTTCTGGCATCATTCCATGTGTATTCCTTCTAGAACATATTATTTAGAAAAAATACATAAAGTTGTGTGGGAAAAGAATATTTTTGTTTTAGAAAGCCATTCTAACTTAAAATGGTTTGGAAGCTTTCATAATAAACCCAGAGACAAAAGGGGTGTGCATTCAGGAGCCATATTGTTTCTTAGTGGATTTGTGTCATTTTATATTCACATTAGAAATAGGGTCAGGCCTGGTGGCGAATGCCTTTAATCCCAGCACTTGGGAGGCAGAAGCACGTGGATCTCTGTGAGTTTAAGGGCAGCCTGATCTACAAAATTAGTCCAGGACAGGCAAGGCTACTCAGAGAATATGTGTCTCATAAAAAGGAAAAGAAAAAGAAAGAAAGAAGAGAGTAATGGTGATAAGAGTCATGGGTAGATTAGGAATAGCAGGCTTGACAATGCCAATGAGTTCTGGTACTGTGGGATTTGAAACACAACGAATATATTGGGTTAAATATGGTGGATTATTATTATTAATTCTTCAGAAAAAAAGGAATCAACACTGCATATGGGGAGAAATAAGGGATCCATGCAGGAATTTAGCTCATGCAATTTATAAGGTTCAAGTAGCCCGTGGGAACTAGACCACATCTCAAGTCCATGAATCGGACATTGTGGTGTTCAACAATGGGCAGAAATGAAACTCCCAGCTCAGGAAAAGAAGGAGAGACTCTTCTTCTCCCCCCCCCCCCCTTTTTCTGTTCTATCTAGACCCACAACAGGTTTATTAAAGCCCAACAACACTGGTAATGGCAGGCAGTTTCTTCAATCTATTAATCCAAGCACTAATCTCTTCCAGAAATACTCCCACAGGCATGACTAGAAATGTTTTATCATCTAGCTGGATTTCCTGTAGCTAAGTCACATTGATTCAAAAAATTAACCAACACAGAAGAAAGTGGTATATAGTAATAAGGCTCTACAGTATGTTTTCCTAGGACATGTGTCCTCTCTACTTTTCTCTCTAGACATATTCTAGTCATGACTGGTTTATCATTCATTCTCCAAGCAGCCCTGGCTCTGCACCTCCCCAACACTTGGTAGAATAAAGTTTTACCTCCATTGAGGATGAATGCATCTTGTGAACTTTGCTAGTTGAATATGAGTAAAAGAAACTAAGGCCACTTGTATGACTTTCTCATGTACTCTGGTGCCTCACATTTGACCATGTCCCCTGGAGGGGGAGACCTGGTGGCACTCAGAGGAAGGACAGCAGGTTACCAAGAAGAGACTTGATACCCTATGAGCACATACAGGGGGAGGTAATCCCCCTCAGGAACAGTCATAGGGGAGGGCAATAAGGGGAAAAGTGGGAGAGAGGGAAGAATGGGAGGATACAAGGGATAGGATAACCATTGAGATGTAACAAGAATAAATTAATAAAACATAAAAAATTAAAAATAAAAAAAAAAACTAAGGCCACTTGTAAGCTATGACACTTTGCTAATAGGAGGCCTTCTACAACTATCTATCTTTCCTTATAACATTGTAACCATCCATATCTAAATTGGTGATTGGATTGGCAGGCACTATGGCTTCTTGAGTGATCCTGTATGGTTTGTGATTAATACAACTAGGGTCGAGTATGATTTCTCCCTTCCAACAATTCACAGCAATTTAAAAGTGGATAAATGTAAATAAAATTAGTTGAAGTCATCAGGAGGAGACACCATAGTTGAATAGTGATATTGTTATAAAAAGTAAAGAAGGTGCCAGATGACACTCACATATGTGATCCCTCTCCCTTAACATGTGGTTCCCTGTTCTACCACAGAGCTCCTCCAGAAAATGTGATAATGCTGTATACAACCCTTTGACTAGAGAAGAGAACTATGGGCCGAGATAAACATCTTTACTTCATGACTTAGTCAGTCTCTGGTGTGCTTTTAGCTACAGAAAATGGACAAACAAAGGCAATCATGAATGAGAATTTACCTTTTGTGGTTCAAATCCACCAAGACTTTGGGCTCTTTGGGCAAGCTGGTCTTGCCTGACAGATGCCTATTCCTTGGGCAGATTGATAAATTTTAGCTGTCATTAATGCTATGATGCTATTATGAATCAAGTCTGTACCTCCAGGTCTCACTCAAGTCCAGACACTTTGTTTGTCTCTAAGCTTCCACATGCATTTCAGTTTGAACAGTCGTAAAAATGGACCTGTTGGTAATGACTGCCTTATTTCTGTCCTGGGTGTTTTTTGTGTACTTTACATATTATATATTTTTACATACCTAATGTCTCTGAGAGATAAGCACTGTTGCTATTCCTGTTTTAAATTCTAAGGACAAAGACAGTAAAGGAGGTGTGTCAGGTGCAGTAGAGGAGATACAAGAAGAGCCTTTGGTTATCAGTGAACAGAACCAAAACAGAATGAAATGAGAGAAGTACAAGCAGGTGGGAATGAGAAGATTCAACTGCTTTTTAAGAAGAAAATTGCTGGTGATTTGAAGAACATATGTACCAGGAAGTAAGGCACACTGAGGAATTATGAAGGTGGAGAGGGTAAATGTTGAAAATTTAAAACCTTGGGAAATCATCAACAGAAAGATTAAAGCCTTGGTTGGAAGAAGACTCCCGGTTGAAAGGCTTAGTTTGGGATATATTTGCCTACGTATTTTGCGTTATTAACAAAATATTGTGTGAGTATAGTTGAATTCATCTAGCAAAAGCCAAAAGTACATCATCAAAATGCTATATACATGACATTTTAAAAGAAGCGTTGACAGTTGGCTCAACTGAGGTAGCTTTATTGCATTTCATCTAAGGAATATGTTTTAATGTTTTAATTTAGTTTTAACTTACAAGACATAAAAACTATACATATTATGGGAGTCCCATGTGAAGTTTTGATGTATTACATGTCCATTTAGATATATCTAGCTACTCTTCTGTTTATTATTATTTTATGGTCAGAACAATTACAACTCTTTCCTCTTGCTTTTTCATAGTGTATGGGAATGTGTCACCTCTCTCAAGTTGTAATTTGTCACCTACTAGTTAACCTCTCCCCACTACCCATGGCTGCCTACTCTCCCATGACTCTAGAAACCACTATTACTGCACTGTCAACTTCAATACAAGCAAGACTTTTACGTTCTACACAAGTGAGATCACGCAGTACTTTATGTGTCCAGCCTTTTCTTTTAGCTTAATGACATCTCATTTCCTTCTACCTTGTTTCAATTGATAGTTCATATGTCCATGCATTTTATACTTATTGTGTTAACTGATATTTCCATAAAAAAACTATGGATATTCCCTCACCCATATCTATACCCACATACAACACTTATCTTTAATGTTTTTGATGATGCTACCATTTTGTATTTAATTCTATTTTTCTTACATCCATTTGAGTACAATCACCACTGCTCATATATGCATCAGTGCGAGACTGTCCACTGGGAAATGAACAACCTACCAGTGATCACACTCCCAAAGTTAGAGTGAGGTACTACTTGTGGTTTTTATATGTGTCTTTCTGACCATGAGTGACAGTAAGCATCTTCAACTAATTTTTGATCAATTTAAACTTTTAAGAAATGCCTATTTAGGTCTATATTTAATTTTTGAAGTTGGATTTTATGGAGGGTTGTCATTCTATATTTGGGATCCCTTCTATGTTCTGAATATCCATCCTTTGTCAAAATATAAAGTTTGTAAACATTTTCCTACATTCTATAAATTGTCTTTTCATTGTATTGATTATATCTTGATTATAGAACCTTCTAGGCTCATGACCATTCAACCTTTCTCATTCCTTTGTCCTGGAGTATTTTTTTTCCTGTTTTCTTCTAGAAGTTTCACAGTTTCAGGTCTCATATTAACGTCTAGTTTAATTCTGCATATGGATCTTCAACTTCCCCAGCATTGCCTCCTGAAAAGCCTGGCTTTTCCCCACTGTGTGTTTAGCAGCTTTGCTGAAAATCAGTTGACAACAGAAGTGATAGATGGTGACATCCCATCTCTCCACACAGTCTCACTGGTATATATGTCCATTTTTATGATAAAACGTTTCTGTTTTATCATACTCTCCAGAGAACATTTTGAAGTCAAATGGTATAATGTCTGACATTTTATTAATTTTATTTAACATTGCCTCATCTACTTGCAATTTTCTCTAGTTCTATATGCATTGTGGAATTATTTTTCTTATTATGTGAGGAATGCTATCGTCTATTAATATTTTCATAGTTGTTAGGCTGACTTTGGAGATGGCTTTAGAAGACATGGACATTTTTGATAATATCAATTTATCTAGCTAATCAACACAGGTTGCCTTCCTGTTTGCGTATATGCTCCTTAGTTGTTTTACCCACACATCCATTTAATAGACTTAGATGACAGTTCAAACACACAAGAGAAAGAAGATTATTTAATTCTATAATCACTAAAAACTATTAGGCAGACATCCATCTGTGGGCACAGGTATAGGATTTGTAGATAAGCAGAAAAAATGAGGTTTCTGTTCTTAAATCAGTTAAGTATACAAGGAATACATGTAGTTTGGAAGAACACCATAAAATTATAAAGTTCATATCTGATTATTCCAAGGATCCTTAGTAATTTAGCAGGGCTATCTGCTGAGAATTCTAGGATGATGGAGCAAAAGTTACTCTTGAAATATTTATTTAAGCTTACAAAATAATGAGGTTGAAAAATTAAATATTAAAGATGCAAAATTAAAAACAATTTTTGAAAAAATAGCAAATTCTGTAACTGTGGAAGAGTGAGTGTCTGTTCTTGACCACAGACACCTCCCCTTTAATCATTCATGAGGCTCTTTACAGTGAGACGACTTTGCTCACTAGTCAACTGAAACTTTGTTGTTATCAATAGTCTTAATTTCCTCTAGGAATGAATCTTTTATTAGAGTGGCTATCTGTCCCTAATGTATGATTCAAATGGCTTCTCAAACTGGCAGACAAATCAAATAGAATGATTGTTCAATAAAGGATAAGCAGACCTCCCTCTGTTTTGTTCTGCTAAAAAGCAGCCTCAGCTCTTCCATCTTGGTAATCATGTACCAGTTCATTCAGGTCCTCTTGTCTCAGCTCACCTTTCACTGCACCTCTTCAGTTGATTATCTTCATGTATTCCAAGGGGGTATCTGACCTTTGAATGGAAAAGAAGGCTCAAGAGAATAAAGCATAAATCTTATCTTGGCTACTCTGTAACTTGCTCTCCTGTGTCCATCTCCTCAGTAACCCAAGGTAGTCATAGATTCTAGGGCTTTCTAGGGCTCCCAGTGATATGTAAGGAAGTATGTGTGCTTTGTACATATGTGTGTTGTATTATGTGATGTGTAGTGTGTATGTGTGAGATGTGTTTACATAAGTTATGTATTAGTTTATTATTGCTATAATCAGTAAATTTTATAATTCTTAAGATAAAAGATATTTATTCCTCTCATGTCAAAATCCCATTGGTTGCTACGTGTTATTGGTATTGCATTTTGTGTAATAATTTAAAACCCTCACTCCTGTCACCTTCAAGTCTCACAGCTGACAACATACAGGCAAAACAAAAACGAGAACAGAAGTGTTCACTTCTTCAGCAAGAAAAGATATGCATAACATTCTTTCCTATATGTGTTTCCTCTAAAAGTACCTATTAAGGGCCCCCCCACTGTGGGTCAAGTAAGGTTAATAACAATGGTTACCAACAGCTGCTTCCACTGATAGTAGTATGGTGAGGGGCTAGAACTTAATTGTTCTTGGTTGTCAGCAGGCCAGAGCTGGTACCTTCCTGGCAGAATCTTCCACCTACTTGTGGCTTGTTGCACTATAGCTGATGGCTTTTGGAGGCGACTTTCACTGGTGTGGCAAACATCTAAAAAGGAAAGGAAAGAGGAGAGAACACACACACACACACACTCACACACTCACTCACTCACTCACTCACACACTTACACTTGATGAGGTAAGACAGACTCTGGCAGGTAGGTTCCAACAAGCTTCTACTTTCAATGTTCTTTTACTTTGCATATACACATACACACACATACATACACACACATTCACATACTGGGTGGATGGAAAGGATTCCAACCCAACTTTACACACATACATATACAAATGCACACACTTGCTCAACTATATTCATGACAGCTTTATTCATAGTAGCTCAAAACTGGAAGCAACCTAAGATGTGCCTCAACTGAAGATTGAATAAAGAAAATGTGGTTTGTTTATACAATGAAGTATTACATAGCCATTGGAAAAGTGATATCATGAAATTTTCAGACAAATAGAAAAAAATGATTTTGAGCAAGGCAACCCAGGCTCAGAAAGACAAGAATGACATCTACTCACTTATAAGTGGATATTAGCTTTTAATACACTACAATCTACAGACCAAGAGAAACCAAGTAACAAGGAGGAGAAAGACATGGATCTTTCTGGAAAGGGCAAATAATAGATTTTTGTGGGTGGACATGGGTGGGAAGTGGGAGAGGTAGGGGTGGGAGTGGTAATGGGAACATGAGGGATCAGGTGGGGCAAGGAGAGGCATCTGAAATGGGGTGACATTCAGGGTCAGATATAAACCTAGTGCAGTGGAAACTTCCTGGAACCTATGAGGGTCACACTAGGGAGGACTCTCTAGTAATGAAGGATACAGACTCTGAACCAGCCATCCTTTGTAACTTGGCATTGCTCATAGTGGGAGGGCCAAAACACCAACCCAACCACAAAACCATCAACCCACACCTGTCCTGCCTTCAACACGTGCTAGGGCAATGGTGGCTTAGAGCTTGTGAAAGTGGCCAACCAGTGACTGGCCTAACTTGAAGCCCAAACCACAATAGAGAGCTTACACCTGACACTACCTGGATGGCTCAGAGACCTGGGGTAAAACCAAACATGACTGACAAAAAGATTAGTGCCTAGACCAGTTGACATCAGAAATGCTTCCTCAAGCAGATTATGAAAGCTAATGAAGAGACCCATAGCTCAACATTAGGTGAAACTCAGGGAACCCTGCGGTAGGAGCTATAGGGATAGAGGACACCAAGAGACATGGCCATGGAATCAACTATGCAGAACTCATAGGGGCTCGTAGGGACTGAAATGGCAATCATGAGTTCTGCGTGGGTTTGCACTACACCCTGGGCACACATGTTGTGCTTGTTTATCTTCATATGTTTGTAAGACTTATAACAGTGGAAAAAGGGATGTCTCCCACTCTTTTACCTACTCACAGGACTCTTTCCTCCTACTGGGTTGCCTTGTCCATACTCGAGATGAGAGTTTATGCCTACTCTTATTGTGCCTTGTTATTCTGTGTTTGGTTGGTATCACTGGGAGCCCTGATCTTTTCTGAAAGGAACTAGAGTAGTGAATCTGAGGGAAAAGAGAAGTGGGCAGGTTGGCTGGAAGGAGAGGATGGAAGGGAGGCTTCAGTTGGAATGTACTGTATGAGAGAAGAATTTAAAAAATAGATAAATGAAGGAATAAAGACATTTTGACAGAGGAGTCAGGACTTTTAGAAGTTCAAGTTTGATGCTCTGGTAATATGGCAGGGTCATCTACTGAGGACTCTAGTACAGAGGAGCAGAGGGAAGGAAAGAGGGAAGAAAGGAGAGGAAAGAAAAAGGGGAGGGAGGGAGGAAAGAAGGAAGATGGGGAGGGAGGGAGGAAGATGGGGAGGGAGGGAGGAAGGAAGGAAGGAATACTAATAACAAGAATAAAGACTCTCCAGCTGGAGAGCCTTCCCATGCTTTGAGGATTTCTGCTCCCACAGAACGTCTCCTTCACCCACAGCTCTCCATAGCTCCTGGCTATGTTTGCTGGAAATTTGTCTTCCAGGAACATGTGACATATTATCAAACCATACTTAATTAACTTCATGGCCTTCCCACACTTACAAGCTTTCTTAGCCTTCACAGTCACTCCTTTGAGGCCAACTGTTTAAATCTGAGAAGTGAATAGGAAGGAAATGCTCTCAACGTTTCCACTCCAGTGGGAGCAAGGCAACTGTTTAACTGAGAATTGCAAGGAGCCTGGTCTCTATTTTACCCATTAGCTTTCTTTTTTTAAAGTCTACACGTCAAAAATCACTGGCTTTATCCAATCCTAAGTCTTCCAATTTCAGGACTCTGAAGTTTTATGTTAGTTTGCTCATAATTCCTATTCCATCTCTAACTCAAGTCTGAGACCGTGTCTAAAGTTATTGAGGCTTTGCTCAAAAGAGCTCTTGGCTGGCACAGGCCTTGCCTCTAGGCTACTAGTCCAGGTTGTATCTGTAGTCATTGTGTTAGAGAGAGAAAGAAAAACTGAGACAGAGCCTGATATGTCTCCCAATAAAGAGCTATTAAATTATGTTAAAGCCCACCCAGATAAACCAAGATTATCTCCCTGTCACAAGATCTTGGCTCAAACACATCTATAAAGAAATCCTTTTCTTTAAATAGTGTAATATTTTCAACTTCTAGACATTTCAGCTTCTTGACATTTTCAGGGCTATTACTCACACCCTTAGGGTAGATAATTCCTAATATCTACTACTGGACACACAGATAGTTACATAAGTTTGTAACTATGAAGGCATATATAGTGAAGATCCCTAGCTGGTGTGAGTCCATTTTGTCAACAGGCATCATCTTGAGCCTGTCCCTAAGTTCACCTCTGTTGCTGGAAAAGCCACAAACTGTTCCAGGAAGGAACTACCGTAGGCTACAATCGATCAAGTACCTACTGTCCCCAGATATTTCAAGGTCAGGTTTGACCAATTGCCTAGTGTCAACCAAGCCTGTAACTACCAAACTGGAATGTCCCCTTCTTTTCTGTAACTACAATAAAAAACCATGCCTCATTGCTGATCTGCTGCAACCATGAGGTTTGAGGGCCCTCAAGCTCCAGCTTGAGTAAAGGCTCCTTGCTTTTGCACACAGTTTTGGACAACTGGTGGTCTTTGGGGATTTTGTGGTCCGGACATAACATATAGTTTTATTGTACTGTATGTGTGAGATAGGTGGCTCTATGTGCAGGCAAGATATATAGATATGTAAGTGCATGGTTAATATCTATATGAAAATATGTGGTTTGATATGTTCATATGATATGTACACGTACTGTGCATATGAAGAGTTTTCAAAGTCTCCTGTCAGTATTTCTTTGACTCCCGTCATAATTAATATTTAACAAAAATTATGAAAGCAAGATTAGCAACAATCAAAATAATTTAAAATATTGAAGAAAAAAAAAGGACTTTCAAGCTACGAAGGTCCCATCCAGAGCTTTTTAAATTAAATTTCATTTTCTATTCTCTTCTGTTTGTGGATTTTTTTTTTTCTATTACATGCCTACAATGCCTTGATACCTTGTTGAGGGCTTTAGGGAAGTTATCAGACAGAACTGATCTCCTGGCCTCTCACTAAAAACTCTCAGTGGCTAGAGTTTCCAGAACTTCTGAGTTATGTCCTTGAGTACAACAGATAGTGTCATGTGAGCGCCACGTGCCTTAGGAAGAAGGCACACAGTGTAAAGGTGTAGGGGTGGGACTCAGAGAAGGGGATTAGGAGAACACCTGCTCCTTTGTCTCTACTTTGGTAAAGCAAACAAAAGCCTTGGATTTTCATATACATGAGGTCTCCTTTGTTGTAATATCTTGTCAAATAAATTGAGTCCTTAATGCACAGTGTGTTTGCAGACCCCCTTCCAAACCTTAACTATCAGGAAGACCCAGTATCAAAAGGCTGCACACACTCAATTTCACGAACCAATAAACACAACTTTTGCATTAATTACCATTTTCAGCTCCTTGGAAAGAGGGACAAGACTTATCAGGAAGATGCTCATTATTGCCAGGCTTTATCTGATGGAAATGGATTTTTTTTTCCCTTCACAAATTCAAGACTCCTCAAAGAGAACAAGTTATCATTTGAGCAAATGTGTCTGCCTGCTTCCAGAGAGCACCTCAAATATTTTATCAGCAATGCTAGGCTACGGGCTAAGTGTCTCCTTCGGGCAGCCTGCCTTATGTTGGCATCTTAGATCAACAGAAAGTGAACATTTCTGGTTCTGCCCTTGACATTCAATGCAAGTGCCCTCGACTACCAGTGGAAGATTCAGATGAGCATCAGTCTCCTTGCTACTGAACCAGTCTCTCTGATACCTAATGATGTGGCCTAAAGTTCTCTGAAGCTGAGTTGAGTGCATGGGGAGAGCTGAAAGTGCAGAGGATGCTATTCTTGACTAAAGAGACCCTCGAGTTACACTAATACCTTTCCTTCCAAACTCCAGGCTGTTCAACAATTCCTTTAATCTAGTAAGCTTCCATAAAATCTTCCTGATGAATTTTCTGTTTTAAGAAGGAAGAATTGGCTTCTATACATCCTTTTTAAAAAACCAAATTAATATTTCCTTTGAGATACAGTTAAGAAACCGCAAAGATAATTAAATTTCAGCATACTGCTGCATATGACTTTTAAATTCTCCTGGAGAAAAGCATTAACATCTGTAGATGACATAGTGCCCTCCTCATTCTTTCTTTATGATATCTACATTTTAAAAGAATATTTGGGGAATCTAAAAATCTTCTCATATTCTACCCCCAAATTTGACATGCCAAAGTGCAGTGAATGTTGGGGACCCCTGGCAGAAGATAAAATGAAAAGAGTGAACAGGAGTAGCGACCTGTGTGTTTAAACAAGCTTCCCCTCAGTCTTCTTAGATACCTGGCTCATAGATGAGTCCCCTGGATACCAGACTGTGGGTTTGTGTCATGGTCACTTCTGTGCCATCCAGTCAGGTCAGCTTGAAGGGTCTTTGCCACTGTGATCTGGAGCTCAGGAGTGTAGGCATCCTTTCCTGGGAGGCATCCTTCCTTGGGTGCTCTATCTCAACATACCCTGTAGAAGCTACTCTGTATATATACAATTCAGTGTCCCTATTTCAGGAAACATAATAGCAAGGCTGTGTAACTACAGAGACTCTGTTTCAAGACTTTGACATTCCCACAGTCCATAGTGTCCCCTGAGGCAGTCAGCAGTTTGAGCGATTGTAAATAAAGCCTTTTAGGGTTAATGTCCTTTAGACCACTGCTACTTTACCTGATACCAGATATTTTTTTTTTTCTTACTTGTATGGAGTCTGATAAGTACAAACTATGAAATGGTTTGTGTATGGTTTTCCACAGTAGTTTCATGGGCTAGAGGCTTCATCTCCAATGTAGTAATGGTGACGGGTAATAAGAAAGGATGCCTACACTACTGAGCTCCAGATCACAGTGGCAAAGACCATTCAAGATGAGACAATTAGATGATACAGGAATGAATGTGACATAATTTTTCCCTGGTTTTTAAGACAGGGTTTCTCTGTGTATCCTTGACTATCCTACACTCACCTTATAGACCAGGTTTAACTCATAGCAGTATGCCTGCCTCTGCCTCCCAGAGTGCTGGGATAAAAGTCATGCATCACCATACCCAGCTTGACTATGACATTTTTAAAGGCACCATTCTTAGCAGGATGTGGGACACCACTATTAAAGGTGTTGGCCAGAGATGTTTTAGAAGCCCCCATAAAAGTGCAAGCTATTATTATTCCCTCTGTTTGTTACCCAGAACTCTCCATTTAATGAGAAGACCACACACTTTGGTCATAGACTTAAAGAAGTCAAAGTGGAACTGAGCTAGATGGTTTTCCCCGATTAGGCTCTGTGGTGCCAGAAGACACAATGCAGGCTCTCAGGGTGTAAGGGATAGAGTGGGGGGAAGTTTTACCTAGATGTAAATTCTATGAGCTACAACAAGAACCTTCCAGGCAAGATGTGCCCTCTGGCACAGCAGTGGCATGATGGTTATGATGGTAACCAATTGCTTTCTCATTGACAGGAAACTTATGCTTGCTTCTGCAAACTTAAGTCAAGATTGCCCATGGCTAGAGAGTCATTTGGCCTGTGAGGGATCTTGGTACTGTTGCCAAATTGCTTTCTACATGTTCTCTATGTCTATAGATGAGTGCTGGGCTCAGCCTTCATTAGAAACTCTCATATTGTCACAGGAAGTGGCCAATGTAGAAATTCACAATTGGTTGGAGTGTCAAGAGTGACAGTGAAGTGCTCAGGCCCAAATGACAACATCACATTTTTCCCTCCCCTGTGATGCACCCATTGTCCTCACCAGGACATTGGTGCCATTCGCTTTGCCATCACCAGCACCAGCACACTGAACCAAATAAACCATTCCACTTTATCCATCATCCAACACCAAGTATGTCACTATAACTATGGAAAACCAACTGTTACAGGTACAAAATCTCAGGTGGAAGGAATTAGATTTTGTTTTGTTTTGTTGAGATTTATACAAGGCTTAGTAAATGCAGTTAATAATACTTAATTTTACATTCTGAAAATGCTAAGATTGTATAGTTTAAATGTTCTTTCCAAAACTAATATCTATTTGAGGTGATTGATATAATTAGCTTTATTTGATGATGTCATATTGTATTCATAAATAACATTATTTTATATGCTATGAATACAATTTGTCAATTCATAATAAAATATTCAAAGAAGAAAAATTTTTACTGTTCCAATATCCAAACCCATTTTTATTGTATTTTGCCAAAAAAACAGGTTCACAACAGACCGACAATTTTAAAAGGAAAGAAAAACCCATTAACTCTCATACCATAAAGAGTTTTTAGATCTTAGGCTCAAGGGTAAGTATAAGCGAACCCCAGCAGCTTCTGCTGCTCTGTGAAGCGTGTGCAGAAAACCTGTTATCAGCCTGCACATAAAATGCTGGTATAATTATCCCCACACTATAGATATGCAAGAAAATGTATATAAGTTAAATCAGCCCTACCTACCTCTAAAACCATGCAGATTTATAGAGGCTTTACAAAAATATTTCTGGATTTCACAATACCTTAACCATATTATTAGCATCATAAATATACTTCCTGACATCTGTGCCAGTAATAAATCACGGAAATTCCAAGTAAGCAGTCTTAAGTTTTTAAAAGTTACATTCAATCACATTAACCTTGTATTCAAGAGAAAAGTTAATTTATGAATATATTCCAATTATAATACCATGAATATGTCTTTAGTACTTATGTTTCTTTTTCTAGTTCACTTATACTTTAAGCTTTATTTGTGTGTATGTGTGTGCACACACATACATGAGAGTGACAGAAGAAGAGGGTATCAGATCCCCTAGGGCTGGAGTTCACACAGTAGTAAGCTGTTTGATGGGAAGTTTGGAACCAAACGTGGGTCCTCTGTAGGAGCAGCAAGTACAATTGCTGGGCCATCTCTCCATCCCAGCTAGTTCACTCTTACACCTAGATTTTAATGTTAGTTGATCAGTTCAAATTTATTGAATGACATCTTTGTCCATAGATGTAAGCTAGCTTGGTGGGGATAGGGTATAGAGAGTTCCACAAGATACTATTGTATAGTTTGTAATGCAATCATGGCTTGGGAGTCTTAAGAGAAGGGTGAAATGGCAGCAAAGAAATGCATTCTGTGGCATAAACTACAATTATTCTGGATCGAGATCAACCATGGGAAAAAGTAGTAGAAGAGGTTCAGAGTTGGTCCCTGACTACGTTATGTACATACAGTGGTTAAGATTAGAAAAGTATCTCAAAAAGCATCTCAGGACTGCTGTGGTTGGTTTTCTCTCCTGGCCCTAAGCTCCAAGAATAAAGACTCATGAGACAGACTCAAAATATATTTTAAAATATCAAGGCCATATAACTAGGCTTGTTCCCTGAAAGCAGCCCATTTATCCCTACTCTGAGTTCTGCCACGTGGCTGGTTACCTGATCTCAGGTACCATGCATCCATCCTCCTCATATCTTGCTGTCTGAATCTCCCGTGCCTGGCTCTCTCCCAGAATCCTGTGGATTTCCCACTTTCTATTTCCTGCCTAAACTATAGGCCATCAGATTTATTATTGATATGTACTGCATCTATACATTATATAAGATAATCCTTCTACATAGAACTGCTCCTTTTTAGTGAAGATTGAAAATGAAGGCTGATACCTCTTCGATCATCACCCATGGCATATAAATCCTGCATTTTTACGTTTTTATCATCCCTTGGGGTGTGTGTGCATGTGTGGATATATATATAAAGGGTGTGGGCATGGGCTCACACATGCCATGGCATACATGTGGATGTTGGAGGACAACCTTAGATATTTCTCCTTATCTTCCATATAGTATGGGACAGGGCTTCTTTGATGATCACCACTGTGTAACCCAGCCATGCAAGTCCAGGGGCTTCCCTGGATTCTCTTTCCATTGACTTCCTTGTTCGTGTTTGAATACTGGGTATCACTTTCCATATGTTCTAGGGATTTGAACTCAGGTCTTCACCTTGTATATACAACAAATTATTTGTGTACTGAGCCATCCATCTCTCCAGTGCTTACTTTTCTTGTGGATGCTGAAGAAATTAAAAGAAAAGTAGAGTGAGTGTTCTAGATTTTTCTTCCCTAGGAAATACAGACTGGGTCTACATCTTCAACCTGGCTGATTTTTTCTTTGCATTTTTTTTCACCACTAAGTAGAACCATGTTTATCAAAGAAGAATGGAAAGTGTAGTAAGAACTAGGATAAGTTTATTTCCAAAAAATGTATCTTACAAGTGCATTGTATTTTGTAGAAAATTCTGGGAGAAGAAATATCCTGCTGTGTATATCATGACAACTTCCCCTTTCTTTTTCTTTAAACCTGTTTAAAAGGCAAAGCATTTTGTTCAAATACATCCATGCCTTCCCAACCAAAAAGTATTGAGTACGTTATTTTGTGGGGATAAGAATGAACAGCTGTTAGAGCTTCAGCCCCAGACTCAGTAGAAGGGATTGAGTAAAATTTTGTGTGGTTGTACTTTGCTTTGTGTAGCTTTTCTATACTTGCAATTCAAAATAGTTATGCATTTATTTATTTAGCTCTAATCTTGCTTTGTAGCTAAGCTGGCCTACAACCTGTGACCTTTCTGCTTCTACCTACCAAGGGCTAAGATTGCAACATGCACCACTATGCCTAACTATTTTTTTTCCTAAATTGGAATTAAATCCTTTGCTTTCTTAATTCTGGCTTCTCTGCTTTCTGATCTCTACTCCCTTACTGACACAAACTAACAAATAACTAAGTGCATTAGTGTTGTGTCTAAAATTGGTGATTGAGTTTTAAGTGAAACAATAAATTACTTTCCATAAACTCCTCTGACATCTATCCCTAGAAGAACAGAATTGATAGAATAAAGATGATTAAAAGGGAGTTTCTTAAATTGGCTTCTACAATAAGGTCTTGACAGTCCAACAGTAGCCGTGTCACACTAAAAAGGCTAAGAATCCAGT
This sequence comes from Acomys russatus, assembly GCF_903995435.1. Lineage (NCBI taxonomy): Eukaryota > Metazoa > Chordata > Mammalia > Rodentia > Muridae > Acomys > Acomys russatus. The sequence continues at coordinate 40,663,970 of NC_067157.1, read as the reverse complement.
AGTTAATCATTCCAAGAAGGAGGGCTGGGGACTGGTGGAGCTGCTGGTCTCCAGCCTGTGTTGGGAGCCCAGGGAAGCTGGTTCTAATATTGATTAAGGGAGACAAGAACAGGGTAAATCAAGCTGTCCACTAGCGTGAAAACAACCAAGTTTCCTTCTGCCATTTCCCTTTTTCTGCAGTAGGAGGTATTGATCATGTTAGGGTGTGGCTTCCCACTTTAAATAATTTGATCAAGAAAATCTGTCCCTAACAAGGTGGGAAAGATGTTTACTTCAAGCTTGACAAATACAAACAGCCAAGTCACTATGAATGTAACATTCATATAATTCATAATTATCTCATGGTTCTTCCTGCTGTATATAGTTTACTTATTCATGTGTAATAATATAAATGTATATGCTAAGAAGGAAACGAAGTAAAATAATCTATTTTTAAAAAGCTCTCACAGGACATCCAGTAGTGTGCCTTTTGGTTGATTTCACTCAAGTTGACAACTGAGAGTAGCTATCGCAGTCCATGATCTTGACTGGTATTTTTTTGAAGCATAGGAATTATTTTCATAAATTTCTATAAAGACTTAAGAATAAAAAACATAAATAGACATGGCACTTTATGGTTAGAGATACTTTGGTTTCTATACCATGAAGGCTGTGGTTGTCACAAGGGTGACTTTCAGTGTATAATGCACTCTGGACAAAGAAACGCTGTTACTCTCAACCTAAAGCAGCTCCATGAGCTGGGGCAAAGCTCAGGGAGAACACTTGCTGTAGAAACCTGAGGACCTGCATTCAGATCCCCAGAATACCATGAACAAAAGCCTGGTGTGGCGGTGTGTGTCTGTAACTGCAATGCCATGTAGGTGAGGATAAAAGAGAATCCCAGGACCTCTCTGGCCAGCCAGTCTAGCAGGAACAGGACGATTCAGACCTACTAAGAGACCCTATCTCAAAGCAATAAAATAGAGATGTTACGAGATAAAAATATCCTGATGTTAACCTCTGTCTTCCACATCTGCCGGCATGGGCAAGTGCTCCTGAATACACATGTGCACACACACACACACACACACACACACGTGCACATGCAGACACACACATACACACACACATGCACACGCAGACACACATACACACACACACACGCACACGCAGACACACACACATACACACACGCACACGCAGACACACACATACACACACACACACACATGCACATGCAGACACACATACACACACGCACACACACATACACACACACACATACACACACGCACACGCAGACACACACATCAATTCTATTACACTTACATCTTCTTGATCAGTAGAAATAAAACTACTTTTAAAGTCATTCTGCCACAGTTAGAATTACAAGGCAATAGAGTGATAGAATTAAATAAGCCTTGGGAGGACGCACTCAGCCAATGTGAGTCTGTAATAGTGGTGCACTGGAAAGAAGAAGCAGAAAGGGTGAGGAAATAGCAACACTCCTTGGAAGAGGGCCCCTGGTGGACAGAGGGCAGTGATAAAAGATGATCTTGCTGAAAACATATGCCTCATGGCCCATCTCACTGTCTATACTGGAAACAAGCAAAGTGGTTCCTGGGACATTTAGCTACTTGCCATGAAATTCCTCTTCCAACCATTAGAAATACAACCCTTGGCCACAGGGCATGTAAGGATCACAGCGCTCAAAGAAAAATTAGGCTTATGAAATAAGGCTTATTTCCATCATTGGCAAAAAGAACGCTCTCGACCTGATCACTGTAACAGGTTTTATTGGACATTACTCATCTCGTTATTTCCTCTTATCAGGTAACTTTACATTGGCTTCATTTTTTCCCTTGAAATTGTGTGGAGTAAGTATTGTCTGCTGATTCCAATCTATCAGGAAGCTCTTTGCCCCCACAATCCCAAATACTGGCCTGCAAGAAGAGTTCATTGATATGTAGAAGGCCAAATACAACAAAGAAATGATGTATTCATTTAATACATTATTACTGAGCTTTCATTAAACAGAATTAGTGCATGACCACCACAAATTTGCTTAATTTAAAAACCTTCCTAATTCTGATTTTATGTTTGCCTGTTATTTAAGGCATTCAGAGACAACAATATAAAAGGAAAAAACGGATTCTTTTAAACATGTTTTTTTTTTTTTTTTTGTAAATAAAATAAAATAAAATCTTGTCAGCTTCATGCTGGCCCTTAAATTAATGTTTGCAATCTTGCTGCTCCATAAAATTCCAAAAGGCTGCACTTCATACCGGTCCCTCCTTCTAAGACTTATCTACCATATTTATTGCTTTAGATCTACCAGCCAAATCTTTAGCCTCTGATGTATGTTGATTCAATAAATGATTCCTGAATAGATGAACTGATGGACGGAGGGATGCAGTACATCTCTGGAAAGATTTACTTCATAGAAAGACCCAACACTGTTATAGGTAAAAATGTATTAGGCACAAAACTATAGAGAAATCATGAAAGGAAAAAAATTAGTCTTTAGGGTAGAGACAGGAATAAGAAAATAGAAGGAAGGAATATTGGGGGAGGAAGAGAATCAACCTGAGGAGTGCTGGACAATTGGTGGCAACAGTTGAGAACAAACTACAATACCATATACGTATGAAAATGCCATAACAAAACCCATTGCTTTGTACGCTAAACCTAAAAATTCAATTTGTAAAAGAACTCAACATTGTACTAAAGCACATAACTACGGTGACAGATACACCTGAATAAAGTGCCATCCCAGAGTAACAATGTCATTATTACTAATTACGCTACACTGTCACAGATTGAGCTATTTTGTGTACATTCACTTATTTATGCCTCAAAGTGGTCTCTAAAGAGCCCAGTTTTGAGCTTTATTTCACAGATAGGAGCATGAATCCCAGAGAGGGGAAATGCATTTGAAAGAGGATACAGCTAGCTCTCACGGAAAGCATTCGGCTGCCTCTCTTTTCTGGAAGAACCATAAGAAAATAAGTGAAGCAAGGGCTCTAGATGGGTTGCCAGCTGCTTTCAAGCCTCTCACTCCAGCCTCACCCTTGTCTTATTTGTTCAAACAGAATTACTGTTCTATAGCCAAAACAAAGTCGAGCAAGGCTTATTTTCAAATGTCTGCCTATTGTGTTTTGTTAGACACATGTTTCTGTGTGCGGTCTGTCCTCTGCAGGGCATGGCATTGTGTTCTGCTAGAGGTAGGCCCTCCAGAGTATCTGTGCATTCAACTAGGTTGTTTCAGGGTTGCTAAGATTTTAATGCACAGGTGAGTACTGCCAACCCACACAGCTGAAGTTATTGAACATGAGGTCAAGTGGAGAGCTGGCTCCTGACGTAAAGAAGCATCTTTAGAGCTTAAAATACAGACACACATGAGCCACCAGAGGTTCTGAAGACTCAATCAATTATGTCAGGAGAAGGAGGAAAGACACCACCTCCATCAAAGCATGGAGCGAACTCTCACTGGGCACCCTTTGCTGGTGTACCAAGAGCACAAGATTAACAGAGCATCCCCTGAGGCTGTTCAAAGTTATACAGATGATTGCCATGACAACTATTTCTTCAGACATCGAATTATGAAAACCACATTCCCCACCCACCCCCACCAGAAACAGAAGAAGGTTTATTTATCATTTTCTATCAGGAGTTTCATAATGATCACCCCTCAACAGTGACTATGGGGTCCCCTCTTTATCAGCGCAGGCACACCCCACTTAAGAAAAGGGGCAGCAAAGAATATGGAGAGCAAATACAAGAAGGAATCTTACCCTGGGGACACACACATAAGTGACACTAGAGTTCAATACTTAACCACAGACACCCAGATAATGTACAGACAGAGCAAATATGCTGCACGCATGGGGAGAAGACAAGGTTGTGTGTCTACGAGCAACCAAGCAATAAGAGTAGGTAAAGTGTTTCAGGAAAAAAAAGAACCTTCAAATGGTCTTCTGGACTTCCAGGATGACAGGACAGCTTGGTCTGGTCACTTTGTTCTGTCAGGGAACATCGCAAGACACCGGTTCCCAGGCTCTGTCTGTTTCTGCCTCACAGGCTCCTCCTTTTTCTGCTCTTCTCTTCCCACTTCACTAGGCTCCCCCTTGTGCACTGGCACACCTCCAAGCAGTGGCTAGGTACACAGAGAAGGTCACTCTGCCCCATGCAGAGGCAGAGTGGTGGTTGGTGTTGATCTCAACTATTTTGCCAATGGTCATATGGCTGGTCTCCGAGTTCAGACACTCCTCATCTCACGCAGGAGTTTTATCCTGACAGCCCCGTTATGAATTACAAAATATCGTTAAGTCAAAAATGCACTTCTACAGATAATCTACTGGCTATCCCAGTTTAGCAACATGACTCAGCAGAATACTGGTAGCTCCCCCTCCTGGAGCTGCAGCTCAGTGCCACTAGGACAGGGAAGGAGGGAAAAAAGGAGGAAGAGGATGAAAACCTGAGGAGGAAGAAAAATCAAGTCATGGGTCACAGTGTGAGGGTATAACAGGGCAATACGGGATGCGTGCCTCTTGTGTCCTATAAAAATGTCAAATGCCCTTATGTTGAATCATCTCAAGGCTGGAGTCTCATATGGTTTTCTAACTCCACTTCCACAGCTGGGTGACATTTAGAGGCATTATTTGTCCTGATAACATCTGTGTCCCGACCTTCCCACCATTTTAAATATATTGAAATCAACCCCTTTTCTGGATGAAAATGTTATCTTTATATGACCTTTAAAGCATGCATTGGTTTGAGAGTACCATCTCAGAAAATGTAACAAATATAATGAAGAGTGTTCTCCTTGCGTGGCTGATAATAAAAGAGGGTAGATTTCTTTTCATGGTAGAGTCACTGTTGGGGGAAGAAGTGGGCCAATGCCTCCTCTCCTCGCCCTCACTGCAAAGCATGATGGGGAAACACCACACGAGCAACCCCTAGGCCTGACCAAAGAGACTGTTGCATTGGAGTGCTTAGGGCAGATGACTCAGGCAACACAGAGTGGGGCCCTGGACGATTGTAGCAGAGTATAGCTGGCAGTTCACACAAGGAGGGAGACTATGTCACAGAAAATGTTGCTCCAGATAAGTCTTACAGTACCTTGGTCAAATTTAGTTTAACTTAGCATAGTTTTCTTTTTCTTCATGCATTGTTGCTGTGTCCCTGCTAAGCATCGTTTCCTGAACTAGGTCACAAAGATGCCAGATTAACAAGACAAACACTGCTGAAAACTGGTAACAAGGAAACCGGACAAACTATTGTAAGACAATGCTGGAGTCCTTTGCCAAAGTCAGTTTAAGGAGATCATGCAGAAGGCTTGTCAGGGCTTAAGAGGAGGGCAGAGTGGGCTGCTGGGCAGAAGGTTTTGCAGCCAGCTCCAAACAAAGGAAAGTCTCTCCAGCAGATGGAGGACAGGAGGACTGAAGGGACAGGGTGTGTCTAGTAGGCAACAGGCATACACAAAGAGAGGCATCCAGATCTCTCTGGCTGGAGAAGAGGGTGTAGGCTGGGTACAAGCAGCCACCAGCCAGAAAAGGAACAGTGCAGGCTGGACCCTCCAGAAACTCGCAATCATGACTTAAAATCCATAAGAGCTGATGGCTTCCCGGATCCTTTCAAACACATGTAGCTTCCTTCACAAAGTTTCATCTCAGGGTTCGGATTAGAAAGTACAAAATGGCACATCTTTTCAAGGGGCCACGATGGCCCCCTTCTCTCATATCTGCACGCAGCCTAAGATCAGCATGGAACTTCAAGACTTTTGTAATTAATATCTGTGTGCAGGGATGTTTGGGAGGAGCAGTGTCCAAAGTCAGACTAGTGAGAGGCACGTGGCTGAGTGGAGCTTTCACCTGTTGCTTCATTTTTTTTTCTATTCTTTTTAAAATGTATTTATCATAATTTATTTATATTACATCACAATTGTTGCTTCAATTTTGACTTTTGAAATTGCTCTGGTGTAAAAGTAAGTGGGTAGCACCACGGGGAACAGCCACATTAGTTAACAGACGTGGTATAAAGCTGACTGGCAGACAAGTAAAATGTGTGTGTGTGTGAGAGAGAGAGAGAGAGAGAGAGAGAGATCTCTGTGTGTGTATGTATGTGTGAGATCTATGTGTGTATGTATGTGTGTGTGACCTCTGTGTGTGTATGTATGTGTGTGTGACCTCTGTGTGTGTATGTATGTGTGTGTTTGATCTCTCTGTGTGTGTATGTATGTGTGTGTGATCTTTGTGTGTGTATGTTTGTGTGTGTGATCTCTGTGTATGTATATATGTGTGTGTGTGATCTCTCTGTGTGTGCATGTATGTGTGTGTGCATTTATGTGTGTGTGTGAGAGAGAGAGAGACCTCTGTATTTTCCACCACCACTCCATACACACTCAGAACACGCTTCTGGTCTCTAGAACATGGGGAGAGAAATATGACAGTGTATTAATTCTGTCTTATCTTTTTCTCTTTCCCCTGGCTTTGGTTATCCACCATCAAAAATACTGAAGCTGGACCAATGGCTCAGTGGGTAAGAGTACTGCTGCTCTTGCACAGGATCAGGGTTGAACTCACAGAGCCCACATGGTGGCTCACAACAACCGGTAATCCTAGATCCAGGGGGTCAAACAAGGCACAAGTGTGGTGCACACATGTGTGTGCAGGCAAACCATTCATGCATATAAGGTAAACTAAGTTTAATTGTTTAAAACCAGAAATTCCAAACCATTAAATAAAAATATCCAGAAGTTGATAATTCAAAATGTTACATTGTGTGATATTCTGCACAGCATGGTAAATGCTGCAATGCCTTGTGTCACCTACCCATCATATGACCCATACCTGTGACCAGACACCTATGCTGTATATGCTACCTGTCAGCTGCTTAGAAACTGTCCCAGTGGCCTCTTCAACTGTGGTGGGTTTGCTGTGCTTGTGTCCAGTGAACACTGCTTTGATTTAACAATGACCTCACAGCAGGAGGGATGCAAGGAAGGACGAACAGATGAACTCTGGGACTACTTCGCAATTCTGAAAGCACACAGGAAAAGACATGCAGAATGCTGGCACTACCTGCTGCCCCAGGCACACACTGGGCCTCCTGGCATGCACTGCCTACAGATGAGCAGCACCACAAGGTTCTGATGTAGAGGCTGGTTTCTGGCCTGCTCAGCACAGTTGCAAATCACAAACCGTTCCAGGCAAGAAGAGAGAAGTCTTACCAGGAAGAATAAAAAACTCCCCATCTAGAAGGAAACCTAAGGCAGAGGTAGAGACAAATCAAAGATTTTGTGAGTATGCAGCTTCGACTATCTGAGGGGCTTCTTTCTTTGAAAAAAATACAGAGGCACAAATACAAATTAGATGGGAGATTTTAATAAACTAACTCCTGAAGGCATTTTAAATCAACACAAAGTCACATCCATAGTGTTTCTTTTTCAGCTAGCTCTCACAGCTGTGTAGTATGGCTTCAGCTGTGTGTTCTTCATATGACTTTTCCATGACAAGTGTGTTTTCTTTGGATGTACACACCCAGGACTTTATTCTTTCACGGTAAAAAGAAATAGATCTTTAGTATACAATTGTCATTAGTTAGTTATTACTGAACACTTAGAAAGATTGTGTTAGCTTTCCAACTCCTTCTGGTAAAATTATATACATTTTCAGAATTTTCAACTCCAGAAAAATCTCTACCAAGTTTCAAGATTTCAAGTCATTTCAAGTTTTTCTTTGACATAATCAATGTTTCAATTCTTTTATATGCATATGTATGTGTCTGTGTAAGTGTGTTCTAGGTATGTGTGGTACCCAAGGAGACCAAAGGAGGGCCCCACATCCCTAGGAATGAGTGGGAATTCCAGGTTATTGTGAGCTACCAGCCATGGGTGCTGGCAACCAAACACAAGTCCTCTGAAAAAGCAATAAGCTGTCTTAACTCCTGAACCACCTCTCCAGCCCCAAATTCAGTCCAGTGCTGATGTGACCAATATTCTACCTCCATTCTAACTGGTGACACCACTGAGCAGTTTGCCATTGGTGTCTTCTTTGTACTCTGCAATAGGCATTTCTAACTCAGTCATCAAAGTCACTAGTCTAGTTCAAAAATAGCAAAAACTCAAAACTTTCTTCAATGTATTCATGAGTCACTTGTCTTCATTAATGGGGTTATTAAGCAATCTAAGAACATATTCATTACTGCTACTTATTACTTTCATACAGAGAGAATTTTTAGCCTAAATGTAATGAAAAGTCATTCAATGAGGTTTCAGCTAATTACATCTGATGTCAATACAACAGTGAAACAGCCACCTCTGCTTCTTGTTTACTTGCTTTGTTTAACACCACAGTTTTCTGCCTTTCTCCCTATCTCATTCTGATCAATGGTTTGGAATACTGAGTTGCATTTACTTTTTCATTTTCACATTTACCCCAAGGGGGCCATATAAAAATTAATCAAATTCAGTGATTTAGTCATTAACTCTCATGATTTCAATCATTATCATTATTTAAAGATAGAACTTCTCACTGCACCCTATGAAGGGCAAATCTCTTTCATTTAAAAATCTGCAGGCATAACTTCCATTTTGAATGCTTAAAAATATTAAAAATTAATGAAAAATAAGATTATCCTCTCTGTTCTTCAAGGCATTTTATAGGATATTTGTATTTTATTAACATATGTTTCGTGTGTGTGCGTGTGCGCGCACGCGCACGTGCACATGTGTGCATGCACATGCATGCATCTCTCTGCCTTGAGGCCATTGTTAGGTAAAAATCAGTGTTCAATGTACACAAACACTGCATGTGTGAGTAAGCACATATATGGGGGTCAGGCAGCTGTCTGTCTTCTTCAGTTACCCATGGCCTTGTTTTGTGAGCCATAGTCTCCCATTGGGATCTGGGGCTCATTAGCCACTAGGCTAGCCAGCCAGTGAGGCCCTGGGATCCACCTGTCTCCCCCTCCAATGGGATTACAAGCATGTACAACCTTGTCTGATCTCTTAGGTAATGAGAAATGAACTCAAGCCCTTAGGCCTGTAAGGCAAGCACTTTACCAACTGAAATTTCCCAATCACACACCTTCTTGTCCACAAGCCTTCTCGCTCTCAGTAAAATGGGATCCTCACAGCCGTATGAGCATTGCTCCTTTCCATTGCTACTATAACAACTTGAAAACCATCTCTATTGCTCATTATATGTTGGTTAAATTCTTTGAAAGCATTATTTCCATGACTTGGCGAGAAATAATTTTTGTTAGTTAAACAATTATGAAGGAAATTTATCAACACAAATATGATGCCTATCAAAGTCAAGTAGCCTCAGCCCAAATGATGGTGAAGTTCCTACAAATATGGGTGACATGAAGATCATATTTTGTTTGCTATTTTATTTTTGTTTGCTTTTGTTTCTAGTTTGGAAGTTTATCAGTCTCTTCACCTTTCCCCACTCTGTTTGCCTACGTTTTGTATGTTTTGTTGTCTCTATAGTGGTTGTTACTCCTTTTTGGATTCCAGTCTTCACACAGTACAGCTTCGGATGGTCATTTTCTTGCCAAATTTCATCTTATTCATGCCAAGAAGTGTTTTGCCGAAATTCTTGTTATATTAGACGTCTGGCTTTTGTTAGAAAATTTTCTCCCATTGTATCTGGATCTTCAGATAATTAACAATTCCAGATAACCGTGTGTAGACTTAGGATGACATTAGTAGACATACGAAACCAGCTCACATTTATGTTTAGTCTTAAGTTGTGTTGCAGCAAGTTACAGGTACATAATAACTTTCTAATATCGACACAATGACATATTGACGAGTGCTTGGAGAAAGTCTATCATTAGAGCTGTGTTGGAGGTTATTTCGTATGACAGTTCATCTGGAACCCCCAAACTATTTCCAAAAAGTATGTCTTAGATGTACTAAGATGACAAAAAATATATATAGAGAGAGGATAGAGTATGTGGTTTCACTTCAAAAAAGCACTAACTTGTACAGAACTGCTGTGCAGTGTTGTATAAGCATGTGTGCTTATACAATCTTATAAACAATAGTTTAAGACTTTCATTTTTAAAAGAAAAAGTATATGATACTTAAGTAACTGTACATGTTCAAAAGTGTATTCCTTACAGATAATGTCTTAACTAGATGTCAGTGGGCACTGCTTCCATACTAAATACATATTACCAGGACAATGACCCTCGGGGACTCTGGCATTTCTGGTGTGGTCTCTTAAGCTATGTTTGCATCACAACCCAGCCCCTGTATGATTGTTTTACAATACTCATAGTGTCATGGGAGGGCCTGTGGCAACCACCCTTTCTCCCAGGCACCTAGCCACACCTTCAGGTACAAAAGACATCAAGCACGACTTCAACAAACGAATGACATCTCAGCTCAACTTGTATCTATCTAACACGAGGTCCAAGATGCCACAAACTCCTGAAGCCACCTAACATGGGAAGAAATTAGACTACATAGTAATCTCAATTGATCATGGGTAAGATGTTTTATATTTGGAGAACTTGTACATATATGTGACAATGTGAATTTCTAGAACCCTCTCAACTTTAAGAAAGAAAGAAAGAAAGAAAGAAAGAAAGAAAGAAAGAAAGAAAGAAAGAAACTAACTAAAGATAGACAAGTTTGATAGAAGGACAGCAGAGACCAGGAACCCTTGAGGGAGCGTGGCCTGTTTTCTGGGAGTGTGGCGGTGTCTGTGATCAGCACCAATGGTCCCACTCGGTTTTATGCAAATGAGATGCCATAAAGTAAATTCTATTAAAGTTATAGTAAGTCCACTTGCTGACAGAGGAATGGAAGAACACCAGGATTAGAAAACAAAGGATTCATATCCTAGTTAGCATATACCCTCAGAGAATAAAGACTAACTGATGGGTGTCATAAGGATAAAATCTTAGCATAGACACTCACTCTCACTTCATGAGACACAGAATCTACATGAACACTGACTTTTGAGGACATTAATAACTTGCATAACTATGATCTTTGGGTGAAGCCACACTGCAATCACCATTTGATTGACTGGCAATACTCTACTCCCCAGGAACAGCCAGGTTATCACTAACCAGACAAGAGGTGGTTCAGATAGATCACTACACTATCAAGAAATGTAACACATCTAGTGTATGGTTGCAAATGCACAAACATCATCTCAATGTTGTGTGGGATGTTGTCTATTTGTTCACTGAGCATAGAGGTTAAAATAACAGGTGTATTATTATCAGTAAAGATATCAGGCTGGCGATGATGGTGCGCACCTTCAATCCCAGCACTTGGGAGGCAGAAGCAGGCTGGTATCTGAGCTTAAAACCAGCCTGGTCTACAGAGCGAGTTTCAGGACAGCCTGGGCTACACAAAGAAACCCTGTCTTGGAAAACAGAACAACAAGAAAGAAAGAAAGAAAGAAAGAAAGAAAGAAAGAAAGAAAGAAAGAAAGAAAGAAAAGAGAGAGAGCAGAAAGTGCAGGAGGGAAGATCTGACCTAGATGAGAAAAGTATTGAGGACATCATTGAGAATCATTCTAATGGTGAGCCCATGCCATCCCTGCAGTATTCCTTCAAGGTTTTCTTTTTCAACAGCACCACAACAATTGACTGACTTCCAATTCTACAGTTACATCTTTTCTTCATTGTTGGTACCATAAAATCAGAACAGGATGTTTTGACAGGAGAACAGTACACTGCCTTGTATGTGAGTTTCTCCACAGCCTTCTGCTGCACAGCAGCCAGACACCCATGAGGCATCTCGTACGTCACAAAACACTCTAGATCCAGTTACCACAACTGACACTATGCACCTGGGTTTTTCCATCAACACTCAGAACAGCAAGCATAGCCTTCCCAGCTCCTGCGAAGGATGCTGTGAAATTCTGTTACAGAAATTGCTGTCAGAGAAACCATCGATACTCCTAGTGTTGAATAAAACTCACATTATGCAGCTGTTTGCCAATCATAAATGTGACATATGCTGAGTGGTACCAGCACACGTGTAATCTTTTCACCCTGCAACTGGTACACTGCTGTAAATAAACATGACATCAGGGAAGGCAAAAATGGGGCAACGGAAAAAAAACGCAGCAATATGTTCACTGCCAGACCAACCTCCTGAAGGAAAAACAAATGCTAAGTGTCCAAGTTAAAATAAATGGTACATAAAACATGATGTCAGTAATAACTACTTTGAGATGTAAGCTGTGGTTCTATTCTGCCACAGGGTAAGAGTGTGTCCATTTTTCATTCAGATTAAAAGAAAACCTCAGTGTTCTACTATAATTTAAAGGCCAGTGACACCTCTCTCTAGCATGTCTGAGAGGTCTACCTCCTTACAAATGTTACTTCAAGCCTGTAGTAGTACACTTCATAAATGGGGATGCAGAATGAATGAATGCCCATCCCTGTGCTCTCTCTCACCTGGTGTCATTGATTCCCAGACTAAAATTGCTGCACAACTGGAATGGTTTTTCCCAGAAACTAATGGTATTCATTCCTGCTTCCTACCATCTGGTTTGAGGGCAAGGTCCTTGACCAAGAATACAAGAGGACCCATAATCAGATCTCAGTCATCTTGAAGCAATGATACTATTGCATTTTTCAAAATGGTCCTTTCTTAAGAACTGGACAACATGCTTAAGAATAGTTTTAGTCTGTAAACAATTTGAGCTCTGTCACTTCATGTTGTTTTTGCAAATGACTTGTCCTTCTGAGTTTCAGTGTCTGTCTCTTCCCCATCACTGTGGTTCTGCAGAGCAAACCCAGAGCTTTATACATGCCCATCAAATACAATATCTCTGACACCCATACATGCACATAGTTTTTGTTTGGTTGTTGTATCTGTTGTTGTTACTTTTGCTTTTTTCTTATTTATTCATCTCATTTTGTGGCCCAAGTTCATCTCAAATGCCTAAGCTCAGGAGATTCTTCTGCATCAGCCTTCTGAGTAACTAGGACTAGCAGCATTCCCACTCCACATGGCTACTTCCTCTTTCTATAGTGCTCTTACTATTACTACCAAGAACTTATATAGAGAAAACTGCTTCACAATACACTCTCAAAGACATTGAGGCTGATGTTATACTTCAGCTTCAGAGAGGAGTTGCTATACTTTTCAGCTTTGTACCATCTACCAAGTCACTCTAAATAGAAATTACAAATTCTTCAACACATACCCATTGTTCGCCAGCTTGTCCTGGTGCTAGAACGGGCATTAGAAACACAGCCACAGGAAGGCAAAAATCCCTGCTTACTGTTCTGCCTCAGAGGCCTACACAAGGGACAGCCTCAAACACAGTGTGTGCCTCTCAGACATAGAGAGTACCTCAGGGAGACCTGAGAACGCAGGCATCACTCTTCACAAGGTGACGAATAGCATCACTGAAAATTATCTAAGACTAAACAGGGCAAACAGCTTGGCAGATATTTCAAAATGCCAATGACATTCAAATGAGAAAGCTCACCTTTTGAAACCTTGAAGCATTTGATCAAGAGTCGCCTTTGTGGGGCTGGAGAGATGGCTCAGAGGTTAAGAGCACTGCTTGTTCTTCCAAAGGTCCTGAGTTCAATTCTCAGCACCGACATGGTGGATCACAACCATCTATAATGAGATATGGTGCCCTTTTCGGGCATGCAGGTGCACATACAGGCAAAACATGCTATACTTAAATAAATCTTAAAAAAAAAAAAAAAAAAAAAAAGAGTCTACTTTGTAAAGTAAGATCCCAGTCTCCAGAAATTGTCCTTAGACTGCTTACACACACACACACACACACACACACACACACACACACACACACACACTAACCTGCTTCACACCAAAATGTCATCTAGTACCAGCTTCTATTTGGTGAGTTTAGACTTTCTTCTCATAAGACCCAATTACAGAGTTGACTCCACACAGAACTTGAATGCTGTAGCCATTGTGGTACAGTTGGACTTCCTAACACAAAATAACAGATTGCCAATGTTTGTCTCCCAAACACCATGTCATTGCGTCAGTCAGCTCATTTTATTCAGTGCATTGGGTGTGGCAGATTATGTATTAACTGTAAGTGAAAGGGTGACAAAAACAATTAAAAGTGGTGGCACACATCTATAATTCTAGTATTAGGAGGCTGAGATGGGAGGCCAGCTGGGGTATAGAGTGAATTTCAAGCTATCATGAACTACATTATGAGCCATGTCTCCAAAAGTTAATATAAATAAATAAATAAATAAATAAATAAATACCACAGATAAAGTCTCCTTAAAGCTTCCTTTTACTTTCTGATGATCAGAGATAGTAGTTTGCTTCTGTTCTTCAAGAGTCTTGCCAGGGAACAAAGGTATAACACTGTAGCACTAAATATTGAATTATCTGATTTCACCAGTCCTTAAGATGCACACTCTTTCATTTTTAATCTTTCTACGGTCAAGATATATCATATAGCCAATACATTTTTCCAGAAACTGTCATTTGTGTCATAGCTTCATGAGGAGAAAGTGGGATGATTTGGTTATCCTGATACAAACAATAAAGTACAAGCATTATGCCAAAGAAATCCCAAGGTCAGAGATTTGGAACAGCAAAGGGTAATGTGTTCAGCCCTTGGTGTTGCTCCACTTTGGTTGCCCTCCTACATGCACTAATTCTGAGACTAGTATAGACTCATAGTGAGACCATGCAGTCTATGATGTTCAGTTCCCCTATAGGGCATTGTCCCTGGCCAGGCAGAAGGGGATGACATAGAAAACACATGTAGAATATTTTTGTGGGACAAAACAGGAGGAGCTCACATCACATGTGCAAAAACATCCAACGGCCAAGGCCCAGTCACGTGATTACATCTACCTGAAAGAAAGGCTGGATGCTATGGTTTTAATCTGAAACGTTCTCTACACATTTATGTTTTGAGTGCTGGGTTCTCCACTTCTGGTGCCATTGAAGAGGCTTGGTTAGAGAATTCGAGCTGAGTCCATGACAGGCTTCAGTTTCTTGTTAGCTTCGAGCAAGCCTGAGCCTCCATTCCTCAGAAATAAGCTCAGCAGTTATTGAAAATACCAAGAAAATGGAGAGCCAATCAGGAACAGCTACTGGTTTAAAGAAGCCCCTAACTGACCAGAGTCACATGGCTTCCTTGGACACTGGCCAATATCAATCAAGGTCATATAGGCACAGTAGAAACTCTCCTTTCTGGCCTTTAAAAGAACTCTGCACGTTCCCATCGGTGTCATCGCCATTTGGTTTGAGAGGTTGACCCCAGCATGCTGTAATAAAGGCTCTTTGCTTTTTCATATGACTTCAGACTCCTGGTGGTCTTTTTTTTGGAGGGGGAGGTCTTGAGATCTGAGTATAACTCCATTTTGGAGGCTCAGTCTTTATGAAGTGGGCTTGGCTGGTGGGAATAGGTCAATGGGGAAGAGCTTTTGGGTTCTTGACTAATACACGAACCTTACTCGTGGATCTGGCCACCTTCGGTTTCTGGACTGCCATGGTGAGAGAAGCCTCCACCACGTGTTCTTGCTGCTGTGAACTGTAACACAGCTTCACTGCCACAGTGGGCTGAAATCTCCCTGAGTACAAGACCCAAAATAAACCTCCTCTCTTCCGATATTAGCTACAGTTTTTGTCACAGCTACCAACTCCCTGGGGGGGGAAAAGCAATTGAAGAGATGAAATATATAATGTGCTTTATGGTCTGAGGGGACACTGCCCATCATGGCAGAGGGGATTGGTAGCAGAAGCAGGAAGAGATGCTCACAGTGGATCCACAGTAAGGAAACAGAGCAAGCAGGAAGTGGAAGCCAACTATAAAAATCCAAGGCTACCTTCCAGGAGTTCATTTCCTCCATTGAGGCTCTGCCTCCTAAAGCTTCCAAAATCATCTAGAACAGCACAACCAGCTGGGCCCTATTGTTTAAACACATGATCCTTGGCTAAGTACTTAAAAGTGTCATGTTGACAAATACCCAAGTTTGGGTCCCAGAATGCACATTTGATTTTTCAACCATCTGTGTAGCCCCATCTCAGGGGGAATCCATCACCTCTGGCCTCCACTGACAGATGGAGATGCACACACATGTACCCACCATTAAAAATATAACCATTTAAATAACACATACAAGTCTATTCAAACCACAAGAACATTCTGACCCAGACCCTGCAAGCTCATAGAAATATAATGCAAAATGCATTCATTCCAACCTGAAAGTCACCACGCTCCTTAACAATTCAATCCTTTATGAGTCTTGAAGCAATTACTTGATTGTAAGTCTTATAAAAATAAGGAAAAATTAAGTTATATATTTGCAGAAGCAAGTGGCAAATATAAAGTGGCATAGAATAAACATTTTCATTTTCAAATGCAGAAATCAGAGGGGGAGTGGCAGATAGCAAATAAAGATCAGAAGCTGAGACCCACTGAAGCAAAAGCCAGGTCCTGAAGATCCACGTCTTGCCCCTAGGATTCCCAACAGACTCGTCTAGGCTCCAATATGTTTGAGCAGCCCAGTGCCCCCAGCTTTGTCACCTGCAGCACATACAGCCTCTCGTTTAGACTGGCTACACCCTGTGCACAGAAGTCCCTTAGTAGACAATGCAGAGCCCCAGCTCTCCAAAGTTCTCATGTCTCCGTTGCAACGTAAGCTTCATTATCACAGCTTCACGCAACGGCCTCCTGAATTCCTTGCAAAACTTCTGACACTGCCACACATTTGGTTGGCCTCAGTAGCTTCCTCAAGTTTCAGTACAAGCCGCTATGACCCTCACTCTCATATCTTACATGAGTGCAACATTAGCACCATGTAGAATATGGAACCAAGTTCTTCCAACTTGAGACCTAGCCTGGGCCCCTTGGACCACAGTTACACCAACCTCTGTGTGCTGGCCCTGGAGAAACACTTCCACAGGTGGTTGGTTTTCCAGCAAGAAACTCTTCAGAAATATCCCCATGTTGAATTCTACTTTCCAACAAATTTTTATTTTCACAAGATTGAGCCTTAGGTGAATGAGGCCTTTTCTCAGGCTGCCTGTTCCAATATCCCAGTGTAGATCAGGAAGTTTGTTTCAGTGGTGTGAATATCTTAACAATTACAACCACTCTCCTAGTGCTTGCCTTTTCTGTAGCTTTAAACTCCCTCCTTTTCCAATCAAATAGCACATTCTCATCTTTCCGATGGTGTTTGTTTGTTTGTTTGTTTGTTTTGGGTAATCCTCTTTCACTGTAGACCTGGATCATAATGCTAGGCAGTAGCAAAGCCTGAATGTTGTCTTGTACTAGGATTTCCCCCACCAAACAAATGAAACGATTATTTTTTAACTAACACTCACTGAAGATCTCAGGAACAAGAAGGCAGTCAGATTCTGAGAGTCTGTCCTAGAGTATAAACAAACAGCCTCCAGCCCAGTTCCTCACAGAGTCCTTGATCCAGACAGGAAACAAGATAGTAAACTGTGGACTACTGAGGATGTAGAAAGGGAAAGAAGGAGGGCAGAAAATAATGGTTAAGAAGGAGGATGAAGCAGGCTACCAAGATGAGACTTGATAGCCTGTGGTCATATAGTGGGGGAGGAGGTCCCCCTCGGTCATAGACCTAGGGGAGGGGAATAGGGTGAAAGTGTGAGGGAGGGAGGAATGAGAAGGTACAAGTGATGGGATAACAATTGAGTTGTAACTGAATAAATTAATAAAATTAAAATAATTAATTTAAAAGGAAGATGGCTATGATCAAAGGACATTATATGCATATGTGGAAATGTCACAATAAATCACCTTACTTTGTTCAATTAATATACACTATTTAAGAAACCTACTGTCTGACCCAACCCAGCCTCTCTAGCTTCCTGCTGCATCGTGTGACCTTTTGCTCCCTCATGTACGCCCACTGTTGTCATCTGCCGTAAGGTGATGCAGTCAAGAGAACTCTTTGCAGAGCCAAGGCAGTGTGGGCTCCAAAACCTTGAACCTCTAGAGCTGACAGCTAAAGAAACTTCTTTCTATTCGTAAGCCTCTGCCTCTGCTATTTCAGTACAGGAGCAGAAAGGGACTAATGTGCCATTCTAGAGCACAATATTTAACATCAGCTCTTAATTATTTCAGGGAGTATTTGCAGAATCTAGCCAATTAAGGAAATGATCAATAAAAGCCTTAGAACGTTGTATACCCAAAGCATAGATATCTAATCCACACTAATGTGACACCCTGAGCTTTAATTGCAAGTCATTTCATTTTATTGTGAAAGCCAAAGTCAATGTGGATTTAATTGATTCTGGTTCTGGTTACACGTGATGGAGGAAACTGGACACAGGACTGCGTGTTGTGGCCAGGGATCAGTGTGAATGTGGACAGGAGGGTTCAAGGGCTCCTCCTCTGGACATTTGAATGTAGTAACCATGCAATTCATTATCTAAATCAGACCATGTTTGAGTGACTAATGGTTCTGCTGGCCAGTATATCAGGAGAGCAAGTATAAATCTATTGTCTGTGGTAAATACTCAGAAGGCAAGGGAAAGAGCTTTGTCCCTTCTTCAGCCATAATGGTCTCTCATGAAGGAAAATGATGACTCAGAACCCTCATATCTAGTTCACGGATCTTTCTTTCTAGAAAAAAATGTTGCACCTAATGAGCATTTTCCAGAAGATGCATCATTTGCTTCTAATTACATTAACATACTTGCCGGTATTTCTGTAATTATGGTAAGAACTCTTGATGTGAAAGCAATACTTCTTGGAAATGTTTTGGGGCATAGATGTTCTAAATCTTTAATTTATATATTTTCAATGGTTGCTTCCATGTATAATTAATAATATGTCTACTCTAGATGGTAACAGTGTTACATAAATACAGCTAGTTCATCCTATGAGTAATTCTTTGGAAAAAGTAACCAAATAAGTGAGTAAAATCACCAGTTGTTGGATTGGCAAATAAACTCACTTTGGATCAGTGGCTAATGAAGACTTTTGCATATAAGCAAGACCAAGTCTGACCCACTTTCTCATTCTTTCAATTCTTTTTAAAAAGTTTAAATTAATGTCAACATGGAATTGAATACAAATCAAAATCCATTTTGATTTTGTAACACAAAAGACACAGGGCATGCTCTGCTTCTATTCCTCAATACACATTCCTGTTGTTTCTATCATTTTGGAAGTCTGGAAATAGAACACCCTGGCCACCAGAACAATTTTCAGCCACAGCTGCTCTGACACACTTGCATGGGCCTGATCACCTCAGGAAAAAGAACATGGATCCTTTGAGTCTTAACGATGTTACTCACAGCTGCCCCTGGAGAGCAACTGAAGAGGTGAGCCATGTGGCTCTGCATTTGATTAGGGCTCAGGTGTGATGATTGCCTATGTTTCAGGTTGCCATGGGGTACGTAAATGTAGCACCCGGAACGCTTGCTACCAATATGCACCCAAACACTCTTCTAGTGCTAATGAGATAAAATTGGATCCCTAGAACATTCTGTACCCAAAGACCTCAGATTCAATAGTACATAGAGTAATGAGGTTCAAAAGTATCCCCAAAATGAGTTCTAGAAACTATAACTCAGAGCATTTCCACCAAAGGCCCAGGAAAACCTTACTTCTAAATGTGCAGAATAATGATGTCTTAGTGGGTTTTGTACATGCCAGATGTGCTCTGGCATTTGTGTTTGCAGAAATATTGGTTGGTTTGTGTGACAATTATCTTAGCATAGAAACAAACCATTGAAATTTACTAACATAAAACTATGGGCATTTGATTATGTTTGTAGAGGTTGGGATTTGGGCATTTCATTATGTCGGCAGATTTCCTAGGTTGGGATTTGGGAAAGCAGACAGCAAGGACAGCTTTTGAGTGTTTTACAATGTCTGAGTTTCTGGCCAAAAAGACATGCACAGCTGAGAAATAGCAGAGCCAGGATAAGGAGAATCACTTCCAAGATGCCATCGCTAGTCACTTGCTTGGCTGGGTGAATTGAAGACTGCCTGACTAAACTATGAGACATCACCTGCATATGGCTTCTCTGTGTGGCTTGTGTCTGAGTTCTGGATGGGGGTGGCTTATGAAGAGAGTTCCCAGAAGACAAGCAGAAGCTACACAGAAACCATCACCTGCCCTGTGAGTCATCAGCCAAGAGTTACTATTCAACCAGATACACCAGGAGGGATGTGGGCCTCATTTCCTAGAAGAGCGAGAGACCAGGATTCTCAAGCTCTGTTTTAAAGACACAATGCATGATGCTTGTAAGAGTGTCCCCTTTCCCTTCATCCTTGCTGCTACAATTGCAGTCAGGGCTAACCATTAAGAGGAAGGTGATTTCTGACATTAGGATTGAAGGTGGAGTAAGGAGCTATGGAAGCCATCTCTACACAGGGAGTGAGGCCTCAGCAGGCCACACAGCCACTGTGGAAAGTTCCCCTAGTGCTAAGAGTGGATAATAGAAAGAGACAAACTGTCCCTCAAGCCGCACCTGTCCTGTAGGGGTTGGCCTCATGTTGTCCCTTATTAGTGACTTGGATTCAATATTTTCTGCATTCGTTGTTGGTAGTGTAAATCCTTATCACCCTGAAGACACAAAAGCTACTGCAACAATATTCTTTTCATTACTCCACTTATAATTAGCTTTCTCTATTTCTCTCAGTGAGTTTATGAATAAAATGTGTTCTACAAAGATAAGTGGATTTAGGAGCTTGAATTGAGAGAATTATTGGTCTTCAGTCTTGGTGTCTGAGTTCCTGGATTCTTTTCTCCTTTGTTCTACTCTATTGTTGCTGGCAGTGATGGTCAGTTTTGTTCATGCTGCTATAACAAACTGCCATGTGCTGGATGACTTAAAAACAGACATTACCTTCTCATGGTTCTAGAGGTGGGAAACCCAAGATTAAGGCAGCAGAGTTGTCCGGTAGGGACACTGATTCACAGTGAGCTGTCTTTTTCTTCCGTGCCCACATGATGTAGAGCACAGAGGTGTCATGTCTCTTTTCTAAGGGTATTAATTCCATCATAGGTTCCCATCTTCAAGATCAAATCAAACCCTGTTTAGCTAGGATGTCAACACACCAGACAGGACCACAGACATTTACTCCAGAATGATGATAATGCTGCCTGGGCTTTGGGGGTTTATGTTGCTGGTATTTTGAAATAGGGCATCAACATGTAGCCCAGGTTATCCTTACACTTACTGTGTAGCCCAAGCTAGCCTCTCATTCATCGCAATCTTCTAGAGAGAGAATTACAGGCATTCCACACAATACCTGGCTTGGCCCAGTTTTCAATCTTAGTAGAATTGGTTGGATTTGTGCTTCTTTTTTTTTTTTTTTTTTTTTTTTTTTTTTTTTTTTTTTTTTTTTTTTTTTTTTGTAAATAGTGCAGAAAACTAAGAGCAATTCTCCTCATGCTCTTTGTTTTTTCATCTCATCTAGCCAGTAAAATACAACCTTGTTCATGGTCCCAAGAAATGGGAAGCTAATGCAAAATATTATGCATTTGTGACTATTTGGTATCTAAATAAATAAATCAATTAATGGTTTTTATGAAACCAGCTCTGCCCTTTCCTATCTGTTGTATTGTGTCTGTTACCTTACATGGTTCTCTATCTAAAAAGCAACAAGAAAAGAATCTATTTCATATAGTGCTTATAAAGCATAAGTGAAACTCTGCAAGTCAAACACTTAACATATGATAAGTATGCAGTAAATCAGTAAATGTTAACTGTTCTTAGTAATTATAATTCCAGTACCAGATGGAGTTGATTTCAACTTTCCCCTCTCTGCATAATCACAACTTGGAAGCTTCATTTCTGGTCGAAAACCGTGCCTCCTCCGTTCTCACCCTCAGCCGATTTGCTTCTGAAAAAATATCTCTGTGAGGGGTGGCCACACCTCCCCAAAGCTCCAGAACTGCCTTGAGTCTTTACATATATGATGCAACTTCCTAAACGCATGGCCATTTTCATTCTCACTTCCTTCTTCCCCTCCACAAACACATAATGCAAGTATGGCACATGGTAAGAGAAGTTGACCCAGCATTGAGAGCCCACGGTGCTCCTGCCAGTCACTATTAAATTCGCCTCAAATGGCCCAGCATTTGCTAGAAACGTTTCCAGCAACTCATGCCAGAGGAGTCTAGGGCACAGTCAGAACCACTCTGCCTACAGTCTCCTACTCAACCTACAGCACAGCCGAGCCTTCCCTCTGCAGGCCCTGTATAGGACAGGCAGATTCCCCTGGGCTATTTCAACTTTAACTTCCCCTCATTGTAATGTCTTGTTTACTGCTTACAAGATGTGGCCTGACTGATATTTTAACTTTTCAGGAATTTTGTGAAATAAAAGCATTTTGAACAATTAAGCCATATAAACTTACTAAATACAAGAACAAATGACTCAAAACTCTTCACAGCCCAATTGTCTTACATTTTTCCTGTTATATGTATCCATGGGGTTTCTCATAGCTGTCGTATCTGCAGAATAGCAGTGACACATGATGGTATGCTATTTTGCATCCTTTCACTGCCTGGCAGTTGGTGGCATACCAGTAGCTTTGAATTAACTGGGTTCCTGTCATTAAGAGCTTGATTTATTCTTTTATTTGGGTAATCTAGACATGAGAAAGTAATGGATGGTATACTAATAATGTAGGCTCAACTTAAGAGTGTCTGTTGCCAATAAAATATGAATAGCACACAAACACAAAAAAATAAAGGAATTATTTTGTAGTATTTGGTGCAAGTAATTGCTCATATCATTAGCATACCAATGAGGATGAGGCACACACCCATTGCTTCATTGCATTTCATCTTTACTCATTAATGTAAATAAAAATATCAATAATTGTTTATACAAGACCTACAAGACTTATTCATCAGTCATACGTATGGGTTGACTTCATTAGGACAAAGACCTCAGCAAAGTCAGCCACAATAGTCTATGAAAATCAATTGCTAATACATAATTACTTTTTTATTAAAAATAAATAGAAAATGTATTGAAAAATAGATGTTTTTCTACAATATATTCTGATTATAGTTTTCCCTCCCTCAACTCTCCCAGATCTTCCTCAATGCTCACCCAAATCCATATCCATCATAGCTCTCTCTCTCTCTCTCTCTCTCTCTCTCTCTCTCTCTCTCTCTCTCTCTCTCCCATAAGAAAACAAGCATGCATCTCAAAATAAAATGAAAAAAGATAAAATAGAAACAAACAAACCAGAATAGGACAAACAAACAAGGGGAAAGGAGCCAATGAAAAGGTACAGGAAACACATAACGATGTAGAGGCGCACATATTTGTATACAGAACTCCCATAAAAACACAAGATCAAAAAACAAAAAACCCAGAATAGCTAAAACAATCTTGTACAATAAAAGGTGCTCCGGAGGAATCTCCATACCTGATCTCAAACTGTACTATAAAGCAATGGTAATTAAAACAGCATGGTACTGGCACAGCAACAGGCTGGTTGATCAGTGGAATCGAATCAAAGACCCAGATATGAATCCACACACATATGGTCACTTGATTTTTGACAAAGAAGCCAAATCCATTCAATGGAAAAAGGATAGCATCTTCAACAAATGGTGCTGGTCTAACTGGAGGTCTATGTGTAAAAAAATGAAACTGGACCCATATTTGTCACCTTGCACAAAACTCAAATCCAAGTGGATTAAAGACCTCAACATAAAACCAGAGACACTAAGCCACTTAGAGGAAAAAGTGGGAAAGAGCCTGGAACATATTGGCACAGGAGACAACTTCCTGAACAGAACACCAACGGCCCAGGCCTTAATGTCAATCATTAATAAATGGGACCTCATGAGGCTGAGAAGCTTCTGTAAGGCAGGAGACACTGTCAAGAGAACAAAGCGACAGCCTACAGACTGGGAAAAAATCTTCACCAACCCTACATCTGACAAAGGTCTAATATCCAAAATATATAAAGAACTCAAGAAATTAAACACCACCAAACCAAATAACCCAATTGAGAAACGGGGCTTGGAACTAAACAGAGAATTCTCAACAGAGGAGTATCAAATGGCTGAGAAACATTTAAAGAAATGCTCAACCTCCTTAGTCATCAGGGAAATGCAAATCAAAACAACTCTGAGATTCCATCTTACACCCATCAGGGAAATGCAAATCAAAACAACTCTGAGATTCCATCTTACACCCATCAGAATGGCTAAGATCAAAAACTCAAGCGACACCACATGCTGGCGAGGATGTGGGGAGAGAGGAACACTCCTTCATTGCTGGTGGGAATGCAAACTAGTACAGCCACTTTGGAAATCTATCTGGTGCTATCTCAGAAAAATGGGAATAGGGCTTCCTCAAGACCCAGCTATTCCACTCCTTGGAATATACCCAGAAGATGCTCCAGCACACAGCAAGAAAATTTACTTAACCATGTTCATAGCAGCCTTATTCATAATAGCCAGAACATGGAAACAGCCTAAGTGTCCCTCAGTAGAAGAGTGGATAAAGAAACTGTGGTACATATACACTATGGAATACTACTCAGCTATTAAAAACAAGGAATTCCCGAAATTTGTGGATAAATGGATTGAGCTAGAAATGATCATAATGAGTGAGTTAACCCAGAAGCAGAAAGAATCAAATGGTATATACTCACTTATATCTGCATACTAGCCCAAGGGGCATGTCCCACAAAAGCCTTCACTTACCAGGAAACTGGGACAGAGGGAAGGCATCCTATTGGGACTCTAAATGAGAGACACATGGGAGAATAGCAAAATAAAAGGATCCAGAGGGTCCTAGAAATCTACAAGTAGAACAATATGATAGGCAGATTTGGGCCCAGGGGTCCCGCTCAAACTAAGGCACCAGCCAAGGACAATACAGGAGGTAAACTTTAAACCCCTTCCCAGATCTAGCCAATGGTCAGAATATTCTCCACAGTTGAGTGGAGAGTGGGATATGACTTTCTCACGTACTATGATGCCTCACCTTTGACCATGTCCCCTGGAGGGGGAGACCTGGTGGCACTCAGAGGAAGGACAGCAGGTAGCCAAGAAGAGACTTGATACCCTATAAGAATATATAGGGGGAGGTAATCCCCCTCAGGAACAGTCATAGGGGAGGGGAATAATGGGAAAATGAGGGGGGAGGAATGGAAGGATACAAGGGATGGGATAAACATTGAGATGTAACAAGAATAAATTAATAAAAAAAATAAAACTACAAAAAAAACAAAACAAAACAAAACAAAAAAACCCACAAGATCAGAAACCATAACATAGGAGCAAAGCATCTGTAAAGCAAGAGGAAGGCCCAGGCAATGCATTATGAGTATGTGCAAACCAACTAGTAATACAGACTTTATAATAAAGATATTTTCTATCTTATTGCTTCGTGGGTTGTATAGTTTGCATTAGGCACACCAGTAAGGATATAATCACTGGATGGGTGTGTGTGTGTGTGTGCATGCGTGCGTAAAAAATTTCTAAAAAGTCTGTTGTGAAATATTTACTAGTACTACACTGGTACCATGCATTTTTTTATTCATCACAGAAAGACAAAGGTCCCAGGGTCTTTTCTTTTGTAAGACATTAAATCCCACCGTGAGTTCTAGTCTTTTGATCAAATCAAACCCAGACAAAGTCCAGACAAAGCTTGGGAGGTGTAACTCTATTTCCAAATGTCAAGTACAGAAGAGTTTCAGAAAAATACCACACGCTGGATCATTTATTAAGAATATAAATCTAGGGACAAGAGAGATGGCACACTGGTTGAGAGCACCCAGCTTCCAGCCTCCACATGGTGGTTTCAGTTATCCATAACTCCAATTCCAGGGAATCCAATGTCCTCTTCTGATTTCTATAAGCACTAGTTATACCCATGGACCATGTGCATACATTATACAAAACACTGACACACATAAAATAAAATCAATTTAAAAAATAAGTATACATAGTTCATGGGCTAGAGTTGAGAAGTCCAGTATCCTTGGTGCAAGACAGCACAGAGCAAGGGTACATCTTCAGATCTTGTCTTCTTGTACAGCTACAAATATTGTCATAGGAGCCCAAGCCTTGTGATGCAGATAATGAGTTGTTCATATCATAGTTGGAACATTAATGAGGGTCTGCCACACATGGCTATTGTGTCCTTTCAATTTCATCTTCTTCATCGTGGTACATACAAATATCAATCACAAATATATTGACTATCTACAAAGCCTGCTGACTGCATACCATTAATGTACAGATTTGGGGGTTAAGTTATCAGCACATGATATACACAAAGTATAGCAACCTGTGATGGTGCTTTTGCCTAATGGCATGATAACCACGTAATTGAGCTAATCTGACAACAGCTTTCAACTCGTGACTGAGGTTCTGATTTAGGGTACCACAGAAGTTCAGGAAGCACTGGCTCCACAATCACAAGCACTACACCTGGCTGTCAGCAGAGCATCCAGAGGAGGCAGCACAGATTACTGACAGGGTGTACCAGATAGAGAAGGTCTTGGGTCTGCTTCACCCTGGCCCTCTCGCCATGCTATCTAGTTAGGCAAGTCTCAGTAATACATGCTGCATGTCTGCCTCTGTGTGAAGAGACAGAGCCTTGTGGCTTCTGTCTGATCTGAGAGACTCTTACACTTAAGCCTTCTTCATAAGAGGACACGTGGCTATGAATGATTGCACAAAGGTCTTGACTATACAACAGTGTCTAATAACTGCCCCCCTTGAATAGACAACTCAGAATGATTTGGCAGCCAGATAGGATGGCATATAAAGAGCCTAGGAAAGCAAAGTTATGTAGTAGGAAAGAGGGGGCTCAGAGGGAAATGGCTATGGCCAATAAGTATGTTCAAGATAACAAAAAATATAGGAAGAGAGTTGTTGTAACTTGGGTTAGTAGCAGGAAAGACAGATGGTATTTGGCTTAGAAGAAGAAACTCTCTACCTTTGACTACAGAAAATCTTTTGGAGAAAAAGATTTGCCTTCTATGATAAATAAGATGCTCTTTTTAATAAGTACTAAATAATAGAGTTGCTACTGCATGACATGAGAGGAATTATGAGGAACTTTCAACATAATGAGTCTTTTACAGGAAAATATCTACTGTGATTCTAGGAAAAGACTGAATAATTATGTATACTACATTGAAACTCTGACTTCATAGATTCTCTGGTCCTGTGATCACATTTGCCCCCGCAGGAAACTACATGAACAAAAATAATAGAAATTCTCGTCTTCCCACTTTGTATTTCTCATGGTGTTAAGCTCATGTATACAATCTCATCAGGTCATCTAATTAAGTTTGGACTTTTTGAAGTTTGGGTTGCAGCATGCAGTCAATACAATTACTTTTAGAATTTGAACCATTTGCTAACTTCCTAACACCCGCAAGGCACAGAATCAGTGGAGGAGACAGATGAATAAACTGTAGATGTCATGTGTGTCAGCTCTAGGGAAGCTGCGATAACCTAGGAGTTACTACCCAAGGAGCAGTCAGCCTTTGCTGCTTTCAGAAACATCCAACTTGTAGTGTATGAGATGAAGCCTTACTGCGTGGGTGTTCTAAATCAAGACCTTTTAAATAGATTTAACGATGATGTATTCTTTTAATTTAAGAAAGGAGAATTTGAAGGAAATACATAAATGAAATGGACTGAGAGATTTAATCATTTACCGTCATGAGATCAACAAATAGATCAATCATTTACCATCAGCTGTTTTCTCAGAGCTGCCAGTAAATCCCTTGCAAAGTACACAATTAATATTTATGAGTAGGGTATGTAGGTCCTGTGATGTCAGACCACAGTCCATGAATGGAAGCTGTGTGAAGAGACTTCTAAGAGCTTGTGAGAAAACTACAAGTAAACAGGACAAGCATCTTGTACTTCTGTTCTTCCATAACACAGAATTTTTTCTTGGCATGTGTTTTTGTGCCCTTCCCAAGTGTAATACTGGGAGTGGGCTTTACCTTAGACTACCACAGTCTCACCTTCATTATTCAGAATGATGTCCTTCTGCCTGTGTAAACTGAACTCCTGTGACTTTGCTCTTGTATACAACTTGAACTCCAGTGAACTTTGCTCACATGACCTTGCTTAATTCTCAGAATGCCCTCAGAATATAAACTGTCTGATATCCTGAATGAAGTAGGCTATTGCATGAGACTTAGCACGCCTCATTTTTAGGCTCCGCTCGCCCAGGTTCATACCACCTAATGGAGCAGCAACACTGCACCTGTTGACACTTGGCAATCTGTCTAACCTCTCTGCAGTTCTATTGTCTTAATACTTGGTACAGTAGCACAAATTGCTCCACTCCCTTGGGGGTGGTAACAGGCGTTGCTGTGGAAAAAGAACAGATTTGGAATTTTTGGAAACTGAATTTGAATTGAGTCATCCTGCCTGAGTAACAAAGAGAAATTCATTTGCACCTACTAGAGGTTTTAGTCATCCCCAGAAAAGTGTCACAGTTCCTGACAACAGCCAACATCTGAACTTTCTGTTCTTAAGACGGCAGGAGATGAGTCTTTCTCCACATGAGCTGAGACTTCTCTCAAAGAGGAAGATGTTCTGGCTGTAGGGCTGTGCCTTGACTTCCCAGGAAAACTTGAGAAGAAACTTGCCAGGCTTTCTCTGGCCAGAGACTACATCAAGTTAGAATGCCCCATCAGTGACATTCAGTTAGAGGCTACAGTGAGTTAGATGTCCTGCATCTCTATTTGCAAGATCTGGACCCACAGCATCCCTTTTGAATAATGAAGAGTCGTCTCCACTACTGCTGGGATGACAGTTAGGAAGGTAGAAAAGGTAAAGAGTGTGTTTCCACAGATAATAAAAGAGACTTTCGTGATCAGAAGCTGGGAGGCCAAAGAGAAGGTGTTTTGTGAGGATGGGGCAAGAAAAAGAAAGAAGGCTGAGATGGAGAAGAGAGAAGGAGCCATTGGGCCAACCCCTTCTGAACCCAAGCCATTAGACATAGAGACAATCTTGTCTTAAGTCTGAATGCTTTGCAAACCTGATTTCAGGCCAATGAGACAGCGTAATACGTAAACCACTCGCGGTCAAACATGAAAGCCTGAGTTCTACACCAAAATCCATTGGGTAAAAGTAGAGAACCAACTCCTGCAAGTTGTCCTCTGGCCTCCAAGCACACACTCCATGGCATGTGTGCATGCACTTAGATGCACACACCATAAATAAGTGCATATGACAGGACAATACCTTCCTCTTCTCGTTTAATTGTTGATGTGATGTGTGTTGGGGAAGACTGGAGGGATTTGATTCCAAGGAGAGGAGTGAGAGAATGTCTCCATCCAGACTCGAAACCATCCCACTCTGGAGACTTCTAGTCAGAGTCATTGGTGACTCTGGGTTGCAACAGCAATGAAGACTTTGCTTGCCAACACAACAACTCATCATGATCCAGAAAGGAGAAGACCGCAAGAACCAAAAGCAAAAATATTCAAATAGCTGGGTGTGCTGGCCCATATCTTTAATCCCAGCACTCCAGAGGCAGAGGCAGGAGAATCTCTGTGAGTTTAAGACCAACCTGGTCTACAAATCAAGTCCAGGACAGCCAAGGCTGTTACGCAGAGAAACACTGCCTTGAAAACCAAAACAACAACAAAATCTTTCAAAAGTACATAGAGGGACCCAATAAAGATATTTTTCAATCTGTAAGGTGTCCTATGAAGTGAGGTGCTGTTTTAAATGATGTCCTAATAATACAATTACATGCTAATAGGTTTCAAGTTCTTTCTCTAGTACCCGAGTAACTTTTTAAAAGTCCTTTGTATTACAACTCTCCACCAGAAGGCACCTCACATTGGGCATGTGATTTTGAATGGCCACTTGGCTTCCTCCCAGGGTAGGCTGGGGGAGAGAGTATGAAGAGATACTCAGCATAAGTTCTGCGTCATAAGGCACCCCTGTTACTCACTGAACTATTTTCGGGTGTCTGCCTTGGCCCAGACAATGTGAAAAGTGCCAGAGAGAAAGATTTAGAACGCCTTGTACTCTTAGGACATCTTACTGGGAAGAAGACGACAATGGACAATTTAGTTGCGCTTAGGACAGACACGGTGTACTATGAAGCATCAGTCTTCTTAGAGACAAACCAAATAGAAAGGCATTCTGTTCTAAGGAGGTGGGAAGCTAACCCACCTCGGTCATCACGCCTACCGAGTGGAGTTCTGTGTCCTATTCCTCTGTTCCTTATGTGTTACCCCATCTAGGGTTGCTATTTAACTTTTATTGTTTCTATTTTCTAGTATGGGGGATTAATAAAAGTTTTTACTTCAGGTATTTATGAGGTCAAAAGAAAATGGCCTTTAAATTTTTCTCAAAAGATCCACGACAAAAAGTGAAAGCTCAATGAATGTTACCCGTTCTCAAAGTTATGGTTCCAAGTTCTAGGAAATGTGAAATGGCAAGAATTCTGGAAAAGGAAATCAACTTCAGTTAGGCAGGCCTTGTGAAGTCTGAAATGTCATGAATGAGGAGATATTGAGAAAGTGAGTGTTGCTGGTGACTGAGTTATTTTCTTTATCCTCTGAAAACTCTCTATTTGTTTGGCTAGAGATCTGCTGGCCATTACCCAGCCCTCACCACTGTGGTGACTCAGCATCTCCCTCACTTTGTCTGCCTCACTTGGCTTTACTACATCTGCCTTCCACAGCTAATACTTGCTTGCTGGATCCTTTACTCTCTGTGGGGTACCTAGTTTCAGTGCTTGATACCTGTCCCCAGTTTTTGTAATTTACGTGAAAATTCTTCTAAGAGGGACTCTAATCGATCCAGAACATCTCTGCCAGGAAAATAACCTCCAATCAGCCACATTATAGGTGTTTGATGAGCTAACTGGGCTCCTCCGAGTTGGATAGCTGCCTCTGGTGCAGTTTATAGTAGCTACTAAGATAACATTGGGCATAGTAGACAAGGAACTCCCAGGTACCACTTGTACCTTTTCATAAACCCACATGTGCATTGCCTTTTTGTACCACCTGTACCCCTGTTTAAAAATGTACTCTTCATGTAGACTAACAGAATTAAATACTTGAATGTCTACTGTGTGGTGGTCCATGCTGTGTTCTATGTGAAGAAAATATAAAATGGCTCTTGCTGAAGCCAGTGTGACCAGACTTGTGAACCTGGCTGCAGGTAATAAGGGATTTAGAAAGTCGGGCAGACACAAGTAACAAGCAGAGCTTGGGTTGGATGGAACATGTGCTCTCTGATGGAGGTGTGCAGATAAAACACAGAAATAGTGCATTTGGTATATACTGCAGGAATGAGTGGGCATTTTAGTCAGTCTTGGTTGGGGGGTCTATGTAGGGGAACAGCCTCAGGTTGCTGTCATCCAAGGTAAGAAAAAAAAGTTGATTGGTACCTTTCGCATATACTGTCAGTGTCTATACTCAGACCTGGAGATGGCTTTACCAGACTGCTGAGCCTGAGCAGGGGAGACTGCCATTCCAATGGGTCTGGGATACTGGCATTTGTGGCCTGGATGTGCTCACGTCAACAATGGCTATTGATACAGCACTTTATCCACTCTCCACAGGTTCCTACCCCACTGACATAGAACTGGCCAGATTTCAAAACAACCGAGTCTAAGTGAGATAATTTAAGTGGCACTTATATGCACAGGTGGAGATCCAACTAGGTCGGCTACGCAGTGTAGTGAATAGGCCAAAATGTTCTGAGAGAAAACACAGTTACCTAGCAGTGTGAGGCTTAATACTGGCGGTACACTTCCAAATGAGAGGAGAAGTTAATCAAATACTTTTTTCTAAAGCATATGAAATACATACAATAAAACACTAATTGCTTCTGATATTTCAAAATAATAATTCAAATAAGAAAAGTTACACTGAACCACTGCATCTCCTGTATTGATATCACCGGTGTCATCTCCCATCAGAGAAATTATATAGCTATAAATTTTTTTCTGATGCCTAAAGCATCCAGTCTTCCTTCTCTCTAATTGAGCTGGTTGTAGTATGTTAGTCTTGCAGGTCTGCAGCTCAGATATCTGCAGTCTGTGTCTTCTGCTTCAGTCTGCCTCTAAGGCCAGTGGAGTCCAGAGCAAGAGGACAATCCGGGATCATTTGGAGAACAGCACAGTTGTCCATAGTCAAAGGAAGGACGTATCTAAAACAGGTCTGTAGTTGAGAGCACCCTTTCAAGGAGCAGAGAGACTGACATGTGAACGTAGATGTTGTGACATCCAAGCAATGTTAGAAAGTGACCCCAACAGGAGAGCCTGGCCCCTTCCATCAGACCCCAGCGTACAACCTGTTCCTCCTTGCTCTTAAGCTTCATGTTGTAATGTACACCGAGAGGCCCTATGCACACCTATGTTGACATCTCAGTTCACACATGCAGCTCCATTCGTGCTTCCTACTCTATCCCCTCCTCTCTGCTTCTTCCATTCCTTATCCTTCCCTTCTTAAAGCCAATGCTCCATGGCCTTGGGCTTCTGAGTGTGCGCCATGACTACAGTCAACAGAGAAAAAAACAGATGCTGGCGGTTTGCATGAGGCTGTCTAGCCAGCAATATAAGACTTCTGAGTGCTTGACGTGCTGCCTACAAAGGGGAGGCAGTCATACACAACGGCATATCCATGTGGTTTGTCCAAAACCTCCTAATGTGACAGAAAAAGGGCTTGCTCAGAGAAAGAAGGCCAAACCAGGGCTCCTCACACTTACATATGAGAGGGGAAACGCACAAGAGCTTGTCAGTCCCCAGCCTACACAATCAAGTTCACACAAATGAGTTGCTGAATAATTGTTTTGCCTGAATTCGTTTCTCTGGGTTTGAAATGTATTACACTCAACCTTGTTAAGAAATAAGCGAAAACATTATGAGGAACACGTTGTTTACCTGGCAAACCTTTGTTTTCATTCTGCCATGCTGAAAGCTGCTGGAAAGGAACTGTCTTTTCTCTTTGGAGAGAAGAAATTCTGTGGTTCCCAGCTCAGCTCCTCTACATTCTAACCGAGACCTCATGAAGATAGAGAAAGGAGCCTAAAACTCACTAAAATTTCATTTTCACCCACACAGGTCCTTTGATTATTAAATATTCTTTCAAGCTGGGTGGTGGTGATGGAAACAGCCTTTAATCCTAGCCCTCGGGAGACAGCGGCAAGTGGGCAGATCTCTGAGGTCAAGGTCAGCCAGATCTACAGAGTGAGTTCCAGGACAGCCAGGACTACACAGAGAAACCCTGTCCTGAAAAACAGTATTTATGGGTTGCTTGGTTGTAATTTTTTAAATTTCCCTACCAGTATGAAAAGGCAGAAGACAATGGAGGAAAGGAGCACAGGAGGAAGTCATGAGATAATAGCAGTTGTGAGTGTTAACATTTGCCATGATCCCTTACGTTCTGATCTCAATTATTTATGAGCGTTGCCTCATCTAACCTTATAAGAACAAGTAAATGTTTTATCCCAGTTGATAAGTTCCTGAATCACGAGTTTCAGAAATAAAGAAAACTGAGATATGAACAAGGTTTGGGAGGATGACCACAGTAGCTTAGAATCCAAAGTCAAAATCAACAAATACCATTGATTCCCCAAAGAAGGAACCTGTGCTAACCATTCCTAGCCATTTCGCTTTATTGGGGGAAATGCATCTGAAAATATTTCAATTCTTCTTATTTAAAGTAATAGGTTTCATGCATAGTTAAACTTCTGTCATGCATGGATGAAAAAAAATGAAAGGAAATACATCTTTTAATTCAAACCAGTGAAGCCTGCCTAGCACAACAAATCCATTTATTATAGGCAGCATGTAAATTAGGAGAGCCAAGAAGGCCAAGTAAGTCTGCTCTTCCCTTTAAAATATCTCTGTACAATTTAAATTTTAGCTGAGTTCAAATAGACACATACATGTGAATGCAAACATGCACATACACACACACAGCATTCTTCTCTCTTACTGTACAGGCTGTTATTGACTTTCTGATTCCTGAGCCAAATAATAGAATGTTTTAACTCAAGAGAAATTAACTACATATCTTAGTTTTATGTTTGTATTTGCATATATCAATTAAGCACAGTAATGTGTTTCATGATGGCATTTTCACACATGGACATGATACATTTTTAGCACATTTTACCACTGCTTTACCCTTTATTGTCCTCTTTCTATTCCTAAACCCCTTCTATTCATGCTGATTCCCTTTTGGTATTACATAAATGTGTCTGTGTGTGTTTGTGTGTGTGTGTGTGTGTGTGTGTGCTGTATCCCAATGATTCTCATTAGGGTTGATCACAGACAGAAGCACGGAAACATGCATTACCTGTGGCTACAGTAGTGAAGCAAATTTCTACCTTTATCTCATCAACCATCAATTACTATTTTTCACAACTACAGGCTACTGGGCAAGAGCTGTCAGCAACAGTCTTATTCAGCTTGTACTTTGTGTGTAAAAATACAGACCAGCAGGACAAAATGTCCTCACTCGCGCAATAGTGGCAAGTCTGTTACTGTGGTTACCAAATATTTTCTAAATGGATTTTATATCTGCTACACATGCGAGAAATATATAATACCGTACACTTGGTTAAAAAAAAACTATTGCTGGGGAGGTCATAGACCCTAGAGGGGAAATTACTGCTGTTTTTGCTAAATGGGCATGATATACCCATCAAATTGCTTTCTGCCATTCGCTGTACTCAGTGAAGTTTCTTTTTTCAATGATCAGCAGTGAATACAGAGACTCATAACTAGCCAAAATACTGAAAATAAATGACCTTTGAATATCTAACCATAAACTGGACATCTCTATCTCTCCCTGCAAATCTCAGAAAGCATCATGGAAGGAGAGAGGGAAAGAATATAAGAGCTGGAAAAAGAAGGGCACATTGTGGACCACTAAGTTGTGAGCACAACATGGCTGCTTCACTCTGAAGTTCACAGCAGGTGTGACTGCTTGTACAACCCTGGACCCATCAACACTACCGTCATGAAAGATAGAGGTGCCTGTGAGCCCCACTCCTCTTTTCCCCAAGAAACTTAATATTTTAAGAAAATGCTTTGCATCTAGTAATGCCATCCCAGATAAAGGAAAACATAATTGTTCTCTGGATCCAAAAATTATGAGGTCTAATTTGGAATGTTCTGGAAATGACAAGTTCCCTGCACTTTCTGGAAGAGGGTCTCCGTGAGCTTTCATTTGCCATCCAAGACAACTTACCTTCACAGGCATTTTGTTTCCCTTGTCAGTGAACTTAACTTTTTTATACAGAATGCCAGAAGCCACCTTAAGCAACCACCAAGTCAGCCTCTTAAAGGTGGTTTTACTGAGAAGGGTGTGCTAACGTGCATGTGATGACCTGATTAAATACTCGCTTTGTGGTAAGTGCAACTGTAATTCTTAGAACAGAACAAGCTGCATAGAGAAGCATCTGCCTTTTTGCATCTCGCCATCCCCTTTATGACAAGACAACAAAGAATGGTAAAACAAGCCAGCAGAACACATGAAATGTTGCATAGGATGATGTCATGAAGAGAATAAAGCAGGAAATAGATGTAGAAAAATTATAAAGGGGTGCATTGAATGCCTCACTAAAAAAATCTGAGGAAAGACCATACTTGAAGTATGTAAGTGAGGCAGGCATAGTTGGGAAGACTAGCCAACGTCAGAGAACAAGTTCAGAAGCCCAAGGGCTATTGTGTTGGTTAGTTTGCTAAGGCTGCTATAACAACATACCACAGGCTCGATGATACAAAAAGTGGGAATTTATTTTCTCATAGTTCTGCATGTTAGAAATTGAAGATCCCGATGTTGATAATGTACTTTCTTTTGAGATCTCTCTCCTAGCCTTGTAATGACTTTCTTGATTCTGATTCTGCACATGGTCATCCCTCTGTGCACAAAAGCTGCTCATATCAAGAAAGCCACTGATGTCCTCCTACATGCCCTATCTCTTCTTACAATGATGCTAGTATATTGGATTACAGCTCAATCCACTGGTCTAATTTAACTCAGTTAGACTATGAAAGCCTGTGCCCCAAACACACTCATATTCTGCCGTCTGAAAGGCTTTAACACATGAACATGTAAGATTCCGCTCACAGCACTAAATAGGTGGTATTATCGGAGAAGAGTGAAGGGCCACAGGACAGTAATGAAGCTGACTAGGGCGAGAGGAATAGATGCGATCAGAAGGATAAATAGAAGCAGGTCAGGTTGGCTGGGCCCTGCAGATCATTCAACAGTGTTTCCTTCTTCACCAAATGATATAGGAAGCTATTGGCATGTTTTCTCTTTTCTTTTTGTGGAGAGGATTATGCACGGCCTATGTATGTAGTCTTTCATATGTGTGAGTGTACGTGGGTGTGGGAGCACATGTCCAGATGTCACCCACTGGTTTTGGTTTTTTGTTTGTTTGTTTGGGTGGTTGGTTTTTTTGGTAGCAGAGGTAGGGAGGAACCCCAATGACTCTTGTTACCAAACATAATCACTGAATGTTGCCAGGTTTGTTTGGCTGACTGGCCAGCTAACTCCAGGATCCCCCTATCTCCACCCCCTCCATACATACCACCACACCTGGCTTTACTGTTGTTTTTGTTTGTTTTGCTTTAATGGGCTATGGAGTTGGAACCCAGGTCTTCTTACTTGAAAGCAAGTGCTTAGCTAACAGAACTATCTCCCCAATCCCGCTTTCCACTTTCAATCTACGGACATGTATGTTTGTGCCTCATGTTGAAAGGCAAACTCTGAATATTTGTGTAGTTCTCTTAAAAAATTCAAGCCTTAAAGAGTATCTATTTCTTAATGAACAGAATATTATATTCCAGTACATAGTTCCTCAGCAGCCATGAGTTCAACGACTGTGTTTATTAACAAGTCTTTGTGCTGCCCTGCCCCCAACTCATGCACAGAGGAGTGCTTGCATGCACATCACAAGCATCCTCCCATATATTTTAAATCATCTCTAGATTATTATAATACATAATATGATGTAAGTGCTGTGCACATAATTGTTTCATAATGTTATTTGGAAAAAGAATAATAAGGAAAATTTGACATGGATTTTAGAAATATTTTAATCTTTATTGACACAGAACCTATGGGTACAGGTAGTCAACTATATTTTAATTGTGCTGTTGCTGTTGCTATTGGTTAATAGATGATTTGTGAATTATTTCTTTCATGAGGTGACACTCTACACATATTTAAAGCTATTCTTTTCCATTGGTGTTCTCGGCTGTGAAGTTCTTCTTTATTTGTCTTTCAGATAGGTACATATTTGACATTTGATGACTTTTAAGAGCTCTTAAAATCCTGATCCATTATCTCCTTAAATATAGCCACTCCTTTTGGCATTAGACTCACTAAACCAGTTCATGGGGCATCTTGCTAAGACACCAACGAGCAAGTACTGCATATGCATAATCTGTCTTGTAGTTAGACTATTTTCAAAAATGATTACACAGAAAGAGAGAGTACAACACTGCGGGGAGTAAGACAAAGATGTTGGCCACGTAGTGGTGATACTGGGTCAATAAGTCTCGTGGTTCAATGTACAGCATAATGAAAATAGTTCATGATATTAGATTGAACATTGGAAACTTGCCAAGAGAGTCCATTGCAAGAGACCTCACCACACACAATCAAGCAGCTATGTGAGGGCATAAATCATCTTTCTCACTTTAATATTAATGTGTGTGTGTGTGTGTGTGTGTGTGTGTGTGTATACCAAAACATCCTTTATGTATTCCTTAAGTATATTCAGTAAAGGAAGTAATTTTTCTTTTGTGACCTAAATTTATTAACCAATTTTACCTTTCTCTCTTGATTGAAAAATGAAGATTCTTAAAGTTTTGTTCTGTTTTCTTGATCCTTTTCTTACTTGCTTCTAATTTTCTGCTCAGCCCACACAATGTTTTTCATTTCTAAAATCTCAGCATATTTCTTTCATAAGACTTTTTTAGTCATTTTTATATTATTATAGTCTTTATTCATTTTAAGAAGGATCTTTCTTATCTTATATCATCTTCAATATAAAAAATTACCTATCTGGTAATTTCAAAGCTTTTCAGATCTAATTTTATATATATTGTTAATGGCCCTTATCATTCATAATATCTTGCTTCCTTGTATGCTTTATTTCATTTCATTTTATTTTTCTGTTTGGCTTTGGTTGAACTTTAATACAATTTTTTATTTAAGGTTTCTTGGCCCACATGAGGACAGAGCTGTGGTTTTGAATACTTACAGATTTATTTTTTTACCAAATTCCTGGCTCGAGTAGACCTCTTCCTTTGGTGTTTCATTCTCACAAACGCTCAAATTTTAATTATTTTTATGTTATTGACTGACAAATTTTCTACCAGCTACATAGCAAATAGATTAGCTTTGATTTACTTCTCAAGTCTTCTGTAAAGACTGAATGGAGCCTCTGTGTGTACACAAGGGTGCATGTTTGTTCAGACATGTGCAA
Source organism: Acomys russatus (assembly GCF_903995435.1). Taxonomy (NCBI): domain Eukaryota; kingdom Metazoa; phylum Chordata; class Mammalia; order Rodentia; family Muridae; genus Acomys; species Acomys russatus. Next base: position 40,625,570 of record NC_067157.1, on the reverse strand, counting down.
TGTCAGGCAATAGTAGATAGAAAATGGTAGCCTCTTATTTACAGAATGATCATGTTTTGCATAAATTACTCCATTTCCATTTTCTCTACAAGTAAACCTTCCTTTGCTAACTAGGAAATAGAAGCAACTCAGTCTCTCTTCTCATCCCCAACATATATCCACAGAACTTGCTTTCTGTCTCTAATTTTCCTAGTTGCTGGCTATAATAGGCCAATTGTATTTCATAGAAATATAATTCCTATGCAGAATAGAAAGCCAATAAATATAAAGCATTGAACAAATTCAAGTTACTCCCCCATCGATAGTTGTTTAGAACCACAGAGTCACATGCACATATACAAAACTATTTACAAATAGGTTCTCAAACTCAAAAAAGTTCTTGTATCCCAGATATCAACTTGTAAAGTATATCTGGTGCTGAAGGCTCTTGAGATGGCTCAGTCAATACAGCATTTGCTGTACAAAAATGGGTACCAAAATTCAAATCTCAAGAAAACACAGGAAATGGTGAGTATAAGTTAGCATTGGGGCCAGGGATAGACACGGGTTGGTACCTGTAGTTCACTGCTCAGTCACAGTGAGCTCCAAGTTCAGCCAAATATCTTGGCGCCAAAGACAAGGAAGAAAATGATTGCCGGAAACACCTGACACAGATGTGCATATGAAAAGGTCTTACTCAGCAACTGCTCTGAAACTCACTGTGTTATCCAAGTTGGCTTCTAACTTATGGAAATCCTCCTGACTGTCACCCCATTGTTGGGGTTAGAGGTAAAATAAAAGCCTCCCCCTAAGATGGACCTTCTAAAACTTTATAGTTGATTCAGCTGATTTTTTTTACATCTAATTTTAGAAGAAATAAACAGTTAAGTAAGAGAAAATAAATTCATATTAATAATTTAGAAGAGAAGAAAAAGCCTTTCACATTCTGCCTTTGGATCTTTTTTATATTTTCTATACTCATATTCATAATTCTAAGAAGTAGAGCTTAGTGGACATAACATAAAAGTGTGGTGAAATCTCCAGAGACTAAAGAAAAAAATTTTTTTCATGGTATTTAATTTGCCTGATTATAAGTAAATATAAAAATACACACATTAGAGGCAACTCTAAACTAATCCCTCAATAAGCACTTGTTAAAATTTTACATGAGTACAGAAGCTATCAAAGTCTATACATGTATCTTCACTCAAATTCAGTTCCCTGAGGAGCTAATCACAGCCATTGCCTTAGTCTGCATTATAATTATCATAGACTTAGAGGCTTCAGCAATCAGAATTTAATGTTTGCAGTTCCAGAGGCTGGAACTCTCAGGATAGCTCTGTCCAGAGTCCTAGTTCTGGTTTACAGACAGATGTCCTCTTTCTCTATCTTCACATGGTGGACAGACAGATTGTTTCCCATCTCTTTTTAAAATAACACTGGTCACACAGAACAGCACCCTTGTGACTTTACCAATTCCCACAGGCCCATCTTCTAATACCTGAGTCCTAGCATGTGATTCTTTGCACCATAACATCAAAGTCTTAAAAATCTAAGATAATAAGAGTCCCCTCCTCCTCACTAAGAGCAATTGAATTCCTGACTAATGACATGGGAAGCATCTCTGAAACTTTGTCTTCTGTAGCATGAAGTGTTCCATGTAATGGAAGTTTTGGGTTCTTTGTAAACTCAGCTATGCTATGTAAATATGTTTTTTTATTTAATCCCAAATGTGGGATTTTAGTTTGGGCTTTAGTTTATCCACAGCTGATAATTGTCTCATGCTGGGTGTGGTCTTTGTCAGCTGGTAACAGTCTGCCTCTTGCAGCATGAAGAGGGCCATGGTCAAGGACTCTGATGGAGATAAATAAAAGAACCAAGAGAGAAAAAGGGTAGTGCGCAGTGGTGGCTTGTGGCGTGTGTCAGTTTGGAGACTGGAGATGGACTGACTGTCTGGCAGCTTGGAGACGGAGGGAAACGTTTCAACGCAGCAGCTTGGAGAAGACTGCTTGCTGTGATTGCTGTTGATGCAGACTGGTATTGAGCCCAGAAGAATCCAATTGACTGGAAATAACCAGGAGAGTAAAGGGGTCTGTGTCCCCTCCCCCCATTAACATTCTTTCTTATACCTAGGGTTAGAGGGTGGTGGAAGGGAGATAGAGGCTTCAACACTCCAAATAATATAGAGATTTTTAAAAACCATCAACAGTTGTACTTCAACTGAGTTTAGAAATTTCTCCTCAGAACTCAAAATACTGAAGAACTGGTGCACTAAGACATGAACCTAAAGAAGTTAGTCATGCCATAAGCTTTTCTCAGTTTTTGTTATTTGACCCAAGCATACTTAGAGAAGTGATGTTCTTAGATACTTGCCTTCCACACTAAATTGACAATAAACAGCAGCCTAGCTGTATACAATATTTAGTGTTCTATCTTTTATAGGGTCATTTCTTGTTATCAGAGTCCTAAGACTGCATGGAGTATCATGAAAAGGAAATCAGAGTAAAAAAATACCTACTGTAGCAATAAACTAGGATTCTGTTAACCACATAAATTAACTACACCATTCATGAGAGTGGAGCCCAAATCATATCTTAATGGTACCATTTTGTTCAATCTCTTATTGTCTCAAACGCTGATTAAATACGAAAGTTACTCAGTGGGTACAAACCATATCATGGATGCACATATGAGGGAATATACAAGATTATTAAGAGGAAGAGAAGTAAATTCACGAAGAAGTTTCAGAATGTAATATATTGGTGTTTCAGCTTCTATTGAAATAGGGCTTGGCTTATTCTCTGATGCACAAGGACCCAATTCTCAATTTTATCTTCCCTAGAATTCTCCTGTCCTTTATATGCTCCTCATGGTGCCTAAAACGCTGTTCTTAGGAGGATCATTCAACCAGGCAGGCTCATTAAACTAACCCAATATGAAATATAAACATCAAAGATTATTTTACAAATTGATCAATCTTCGGGTCACATTTCCTGACCGTCTACTTTGTGCTGATCATATTCGGAGAATCGAGCCTGGGACAGTGTGACGATGGCTAGTCTCCGCCATTCATCTAAATACTAGTGAGCTTTGGGTGCATCTGTGAGGGTGTTTTCAGAAAGGATAAACTGGAGGAACAAAGCCTGCCTCAAGTGTGGGTAAAACCACTGGGCCTTAGACTAAAAATAAATGAGAAAAAGAGAAATCTAGCTGTTTGCCAGCATTCTTCTTTCTCTTCATTTTAGTCAGCATCAACAATGAAGCTGCTCTCATCACTTTTGCCTTCCAATCAGGATGGACTGAACTGGATTCCAAGGTGAGCCAAAATAAACCCTTCTCCCAGTACATTGTTTCTTTTCCAGGATTTGGTGACAGCTAGAAGGGAGTATAACTAGCACATATGGAAATTGTTCATAACCACATGGACTCTTTCTTCAACAAGGTAGGAGATCATGGAATAAGTATACCAATTATAACAGATAAATGTATAAGACATGATAATATGAAAAGTACAGGCATCCTACCTGTGGGAATATCAGAAAAGGAAGTCAGTTAACTAGGTGCATAAAAAGGCGCACGTGTGCACACACACACACACACACACACACACACACACACACACACACACACACTTATTGGTAATATGTCTATGAAGAAAGAGTACTCCCAGAGGGCAATATTCCAGGGAGAAGTATGAGCAATTCAAGCACATAGAGAGAGTTTTATGACTGAATCCTCCTTTGAACAAACTGTGATAATGAAGCCAGAAGTCAGACTATATGACCTCAGAGGCCCATGTCCTCAATGCAGACAGTGAAAAGATGTGCATTTTCAACCTAACCTTGACCTACATAGAAAGCATCAGGTGAATGTGGCTGCCCATGATAGGGCAAATAAGAAACAATTGCCACACTTAGAGTCCTCAGACCTCACAGAGTCATGCTCTAGCACAGATCCATTTTTCACAGTATCAGAAATTTTACTTGTCCTTCACTGACCTTGACCATCACTGTGGATATAATAAAATTTCCCCTCTGAGCTCCTAACAGTCTCTTCTGTAGCCCAGGTCACTGCCTGTCTTACAAGCAATTTTCTGTCAAAACTCAGGTGCCAATATGTCTTGAAAGAAACTGTTTCCCTTTGCTTCATTTTGTTAAACTGTTGTTGTTATTAGTTTAGTATAAAGAAAAGAAAGAGGGCTGGGAGATGGCTCATCACTTAAGAGCACCTGTGCTGACAGAGGATCTGGGTTTGATTTCCACCACCCGTAGGGAACTCTCATGGTACCTAACTGCAGGAATTCACATGTAGCACACACATACACACATGCAGGCAAAATGCTCAAATAAATAAAGTAAATAAATATAAAAAATGTTTTAAAAGGAGAGTGTTTGACTTATCTGCCTTAGCTTGTGTGTGTGCCATTAATGTCTTTATTACAGTAACACATTGGCTGGAGTTACACTCTCTGAGGCTAGGGCCTCTGATTAGGCTCAACTGTGTGCTTCATTTTGTTTTGTATCTTTTTTAAAAAAACAGATTTTTTTATTTTAGTCATGAGTGTGTGTGTATGGGAGGGGGGTAAGTGCCTATGAGTAAAATTGCCTGCAGAGACCAGAAAAGCCTTTGCATCTCCATACAGCTGGAATTACAGGTGACTGTGAGCCAATGTGGGTTCTGAAAACCCAGCTAAGGGTTGCAAGAGTCATGAGTATCCTTGACCACTGCGCCATCCTCCCAGTGCCAGTGTCTATTTGGAAGAATAGTTAAATTGTACGTTTTCCTTATTGAAAAATGATGTATACTCTTCCCGCCATTGTATTTTTCTGATGGTGCCTCATCCTGAGAGCTGAATTTTTCTTTTTATCCCAAATGATTTTTGGTCCAATATTTTGACCAGCTATATCTAGATGCTGAAAATTTTCTAACCAATTTGGGCTCAATGAATTTGCATTATCAAATACACATAATGCTTTAGAGATTAAGTGTGAAACACTGTAGTTTGAATCTGAACTGTTCTCCATAGGCTCATGTTCTCAATGTCACTCCTTGTGACATTGCTTCAAAAAAGCCTTAGTGCCTTTGATAAGTGGGACCTGGATGAAAGAAGTAGGTCCCTCCCAGTGGGTCCTTGAAGTGTATGTTCTTGCTCACAGTCACCAAGATACAAAAAACTCTGCCACATACTCCTGTTACTGTGAATGAAAATACCTCAGATGCCAAATGTACTATGGAGAACTTGGTCTCCTGAAATCATGAGCCAAAATAAACTTGTCTTTTTTTCTTAATTATTCCTATTAGCTATTTGGTTACAGTGGTACAATGTAACTAAGAAAGGGAACAAGTGAAAACCAAGTTCTATAAACTCTCCTAAATGTTAGGAAATGTTTGTCCCATGTCTAGAATTCATAAAGAGTGGTGTCATCATTTGAGGTATAATGGGCTTAAGCAGCCCTACCTCTATAGCCCTAAAATTTGTGATCTACACAGTCTCTCCAGCTGGCTCCATTTGGTGCCTACAGCATTCCCTGAAAGACGTTTCTTATTTATTCCTGCCACTATCAACATCCTGAGATTTATAAAAAAAAAAAACAAAAACTTTGGGGTTTACCTCCAGACTTTGCATATGCTATCAGGTAGGTTAGCAGGAAATCCAACTTTCTACATATTGCCCTGTGTCAGAGCTTTCGCATGAAACCTTGGTGAGAGGCCCCAAAGTTCTCTAACAATTCCTTGTGCATCCCCACAGGAGAAGTACCATGTACAATGACACAACGTCCACGTGTGGCTTGGCCCATTCCAACTGTGGCTGTAGCACCCACTGAGTGCCTCTGTGGCTGTAGCACCCACTGAGTGCCTCTGTGGCTGTAGCACCCACTGAGTGCCTCTGTCGCTGAACTTGAAGATTACTTTTCTGGGTGACGCTGTTGAAAAGAGACAAACTTGCATTTTTGCATAATTAGCTTCCCACGTGCGGGGTCTTATACGCCACGTTCCTTTCTTATTGCTTCAATACAAAGTGCTTAGTTCTTCTTTTAGAGTTCTACTCCTTTAACAAATGTCTGCATTTTTCTCCAGGACTCATTTAGTAATTTTAAATGTCTTCATGATACATTCTTGGCCAAACTGTGTGTTTCTCATGTCTTTGTAACTCAGCTTTTGTTCTGGGTTTTTGTTATAAACTTAGGCAAAACCAGTAACAATCATGTATATAGCCTAGTTGCTGTGCGCTCATGAATTCTCCTCTACCAAATAAATTAAGCCATTACTTTTTAATTCAGTTTCTCTGAAAACTTGAAGACACAGGCAAATGCAGGCAGATTCTTTGACAGAAATAAATATAAATGGCCTTCAGGTCAATTCCCAATAGAGTTCTTGTACCCTCTTGAAACCTCATGAGCACATTTTCCTGTCTACACTTCTGTTTGCATTCTGGCCTTCTGACCTCCCATCTAATTATCCCATTACATCCCACTTACAGCATTTTACTTCTCTACCTTCACTCCATCAACATTTCCAACTTTCTCTCACAAACCAGTTAGGGAGTATATAATTATATATTATATACAAATATAAAACTGGCAATGAATATATAAAAGATATTCTAAAAGAAAGGGAGAGGAAGTTAAGACTAAGAAGAATTTAGAAAGAGGCCCTTATTTCATGAAGCTTATGTTGTGGTGGTAAAACAGGTAGTGACAGATAAAGAACATGGACATGTGACGATGACGAATAGTAAAAATAAAAGGTAAATCAGGGCCAGGAGAATGACAGGAAATCTTACCTCAGAAAGATGCGTTTTAAGAAAATCCCTATTTCTGGAAGAAAGCAGCTCAGGCAAGAATAGCAGCCTGTAAAAAAGCCTTGTTTCTTGATACTAACAGACAAGCAGTGAGATGGGCTTGTGGGTAAAATAGAGTGATCATGAAACAGAGCAGTTACAGATGAAAAGAGATGCAGTGAGGAGACTGACCAGGCAAACTCGGTGGCCAATGTGAAGGGTCCAGTTTCTCTCTCAAATGAAGGAGAGAGTGGCATAGAAGAAAGCAGTGACCAGTGACACTTCCCATAAAGCCTGCCTGTGAGAAGGGACAGAGGGCTGGAGAGATAACTTAGAGGTAATTAAAAGCAATCAAGATTACGGGCTGAAGGAACGGCTCAGAGGTTAATGCATGCTGCTCTTCTGGAGGACCTGGTTTCAGTTTCAAGCACTCACAACTTGCTCCTAACCACCTGAAACTCCAGCTGTGGAGATACGATGCCATCTTCTAGCCTCTGCCAGGATTGTTCTCATATGCACAAACATGCATGTACACATACTTTAAAAATAGAAATCTGTTTAAAATTGTACTAAGCCAGTGTAGTGGTGCAGCCTTTAATCCCAGCACTTTGGATGTAGAGGTAGGCAGAAAACTCTGTGAGTTCAAGGGCAGCCTCGTCTACAAAGCGAATCCTGAACTGCCACAAAGAAATACTGTCTTGAAAAACAAAAACAAACAAACAAAAAGGCAAAGCAAGAAAAAAAACTGTACTAATCCTAAGAGAACGGATAGTGAATTGGAACACACAGATGTAGCAGTGAACAGAAGAGGCAGACTATATGCCAATCATTCTGTAATTACCAGTTGGGCGAGGCTATTACATTGATTGCACCAGAAGACAATAAAACTGAAAGAAAAACAGTGAGTAGACAAGTAAACGGATTTGAGGCTTACCAATAGTCTTGCATCATGATGAATAGCTGCTGGGCAAAAGTCTCAAGTGAGCAGCAGGCAGTGTCTGAGCTTCTAAATTCAGTGGGGTGGCCACCTGTTGGGTCATCTACCTCACCTAATTAGGAAGTTTGTGTTGGCTACAGCCTACAGCAGAGACACAGACAGAAAAGCAGGAAATGGCACACTATGAAAGTCTTCCAACTGTTATAGTAGAATTTATATTGTCACTGCCCTCTGACCTTTGTTCTTTTGATCATTGTCCTAGCCCATGTGATATTATTTCTCTAAGTACAAGCTACAGTTTGGATATGAAACACCCATCCTCAAATCTCAGGTGGTCAAGTCTTGGCCCCTAGCCCATATTCCTATTAGTGCAGACTTTAGAAGCTGAACCTCACTGGGTGGACTTAGGGCATTAAACCCTCTCTGTTTCTTAAGTTGATTTTCTTAATTATTTGTGTCAGTAGTTGAAAGCGTACGACTTATAGAGGTATTCTCACATGGGGCTTGGAGTTCTCAGAGAAAATACAGGATGGAGAAAAAACACAGAAAAGCCTGAAAAGAAAAGTCCACCCTGACCCCCTGGGGAGTCTGGCACACAGTTTGTCATTTCTTTCTTTTCATAGAAGTGAAAGTTTTGTTCTTTGTGAAGTAGATTTCTTTGTGTCTCTTTCTCTCACCAAAAAAATAAATAAAAATTTCGGAAATAAAGTTTTGTCATTCCTTCTGCGAAAACCCCTCTTGTGCAAGGCAAATGAGCATCCCCAGGCAGCTCTGGATGTTCACACTCCCTGTCGCTGTGATGGAGCCTTTTTTCCATTGAGCAGTCACTGCGGCTTCCTCTCCAATCCAGTCCACCGAGGCCTCTAAACTGGCCTGTCACTATTCAGCTGGCCAAGATGTTGAAACAGGGTACCATGCAGCCAGCTAACCTCTGGCTCACTCCATAGCCAAGGATGGAGAATAGCCTTCAACTTCTGAACCTTCTGCCTCTACTTTCCAAGTACTTGGACTATAGACGGTACCACCACAACTTATCTAAAAATTCTTGTTTTTTTTTTTTAAATTTTGTCAATAGATAAATGAATATTTTTTAAAGTATTACAAAATTAGACTTCTCTTATGTGAACAAAAGTCTTAGTTTCACCAAGAAGTCTCAACACAGAGACCCAGAGAAAGATCAGGTGTGTCATCTAAAGCTTAATTCTTTCCTCTGTTTTTCTCAAGAGATGATGCAATTCAGGGCTAGTCTAAGGGTTGGCTGTCAGTGCTGCCCTATCTTAATCACACCCATGCACTGAACCTGAGAAATAAGACTGTCAGGAGAAGGAGGAGACTGTCAGGAGAAGGAGAAGGAAGATTCCTATCTGGGCACAGAGCAATTTAATACTATTAATTCAACTATACTAAGAAATGTTGATTAAATGCTGACTGCATAGTAAAGAACGGGCCCTGCTGTGTAAACACCGTGAGTATGATGAGGTTTCTGCCAGCACTGGAGTGACACAAAGCTCAACACACCAAGTTGACCATATGGTGTACATAAAATAAAGGAAGAGCAGAAGAAATAGAACATTCTGTTGTACTAAATGCAAATGGCATAGAAGCCATAGGAATCGCTATGTGGCCAAACAGATGCATGTGGTAGATTTGCAGATGAACAAAGAGTTCAGCAACGAGAAAGATTCAGGGAAGTATTGAGGCATGAACACTACAGAGCATGAAGGGGTCATGCTAGGGGAGAAAAAAACAGAGACTGCGTCATGAACGTCCTCATAAGCCTGGGAAATGTTAGTTTTAATCTAGAAGGCAGAGGGAGAAAAAAGATTTAAGAAAGAAAATACATTATGAATATTTTGACTTGGCAAAGATAAGAGACAGTACAGCCATCATCCATGACAGGCAGCTTCAAGGTTCAAGACCAAGATTGGAACAGAAGAGGTTGGAATTGGGATTGGAATAAAAACTAAGGCATGAAAATGTGCATGATTTGAAAATTAAAGGTGGTATGTATGTATGTATGTATGTATGTATGTATGTATGTATGTATGTATGTATGTGTGTGTGCACAGATGTATATGGGAAAGAACAGGTGAGTCTTCCTGCCCTGTATGTCTTGGGTAGCAAAAGAATAGGTGAATCCATTTGCCAATCTATCATGTGTCTCGCTGTTGATATAAGAAGGTGACCATTAGGAATGTGGTACTTGTGGAATAAAAACACTGGTTCAGGTGTCCAAAGTCTGTCACCATACAGAAATCTCGTCCAGAGGCCCAGGTAATCTACAGTTAAAACTTTTAGAGTGGTTGCTGTCATTTATGGAGAAAACATAAAATGAAAAAAAAATTCAGCTCCTGAGAAAAGAACTAGAAATTGAAATGGATGGACAGAGAGAGCACGGTATCAGGAGGAAGAAAGCTATCTAAGGAGAAGGGTGTCCTAGAAGGCAAAAGTCATAGTCTGCGGGAAGAGCGGGTCATCAATCGCATTAAGTCTCACAGAGCTGATGAAAAAGCTGCCTGTTTGTCAATTGGAAGGTGCAAACATTCATTTCTATGGACTCTGAGAAAATGAAGCCAGGATTGTTTTTAATATCCTTAGTGGTAGAGGAGAGAGACTTAGGGCGTCAGCTGAAGCGATACAAGGGCCTGGAGAGGGCTTCACTCCTGTGAGAAGAATGTTAATGTGTCACAAGGTGCTGAAACACCAGAGAAGAGGGACGTTTTAAAATACAGAAAGGGGATAAATATAGAGGAGACGAATGAGGATGAATGTGCGAGCTCCAGACCTGCTGTAAATAGATGCTGCTTCCCGTCAGGCTAGAGAAGTGAAGACTCGAGTGTGAAGTTTATCCCACATCAGCTACAGCTGTCTTTGGGATATAGACAGCACCTCCACTAGCCAAAAGAGAAAGGGCACTAGAAACTTGGACAATGTAGTTAAGATCTTGATACAAATATAATGACTAACAGCATGCTAGGTAGAGACAGATAAGGATCTTCTTGAATTTAGGAAGTGGTGTCTCTAAGTCGAGAAACTTTTAAATCTAGTACCAAAATTTGTCTATTACTTTCTCTAATTTTGAGTAATTTGCATATAGAATCAGGAAATCGATTCTAAGACTTACATGGTAGTTTCTCAATAGAGAAACTACACTTTATTGTATTTTATATGTATGTCTCAGTATTTATATGTATGTCTAAGGATGTCTAAGTATTTATATTTATGTCTAAGGATGTCTAAGTATTTATATGCATGTATGTCTAAGAATGTCTATTTATATGTATGTCTATGGATATAGATGTTTATATGTATAGGTGTATATATGTCCAAGGATGTGACAGCTGGTTGCAACCTAGAATGTGCATCTCAAACTATGCATAGAAGTAGGCACTCAGTGGAATCCTTATAAGCATATATAAGGACAAATTCTCAAACTCTCAAGATAGAGAGGAGGCAGGGAATGAGGGATGAGTAAGAAAAAGAGATATTAACAAAATATTGTAACAGGGCCCAGTTGGAAAGTCATTCTTCCAATTTTGCCACCTTTAATTTACCTGTCATTAGAAAGGAGTTGACATCTCTCTTTTCGTTTGGAAGGAAATAACCACCTTCATGTTCTGCTGGCACTAGTATAGAAGGTTTCATTAAGAGCCCTCTTGGATCGCTCAAACAACTATGTCCATCAAGAAAGGATACAATAGAAAGAAGTTATGTTCAGAGAGCACACAGTGTTGTTAGTGTTATGCTTTAGGAATCAGAGAGATGTGATAGCATCCTTTAGCATGCCTGTTCCTTTAAGAAAATCAAAGGAGAGAAAACATTTTTGGACTACCGTCTCCAGAAGTTAAAAGACATTTAAGGACAAAAAGACTTGATTTCAAGCAAAAGATTACAGGAATCAACTAACTCCTGGCTTTGTTTTTGGTTTTGGTTTTGGCTTTGTTGTATTCACTAAACTGATTAGCACAGTTGTGGTGGCACACGTATTTAATCCCATCACTCAGGAAGTAGGGGCAGGCAGGTCTCTGTGAATTTGAGGTCAGCCTTGTCTTCAGTCCAGAGCTACACAGTGAGACCCTGTTACAAACAAACAAACACAAAACTGAATAACTAATTAGACCAAAGAGAAATGTCATAGCTCCCAGAATACAGTGTTTCAATATAACCAGTGTCATTCCGCATTTGGAGGGGTGGCCTGTGGGTCAGTCCAGGTGCTATTTGTCTCTGAGTGAGATTAAACAGACCTATGCATGAGGCCAGAGGCTGAGGCACTATTTCAGCTTCCCAGTTTCACTGGGGAAGGTGGAAAATGAATTTCCACTGTTGTTACAGTGTAGCCCCTTTAATGAGATAGTGATAGACGAAAGTAACTCCATTTTGCTTAAAACTGGATTTCTGGATTTGGGTGAACTACTCCTGAACTCCAGATCTAGAAAAACCCATAGAAGATACACTTGGTACAGAAATATAGAATATCCAAACAGCTGGAAGACAGAAGAGTACTAAAAGTCAAGACACTCCCCCAGATCTCCCGAGTTATTTCTTAGAAGTTAATCATCTGTGGTTTGATACCAGTCTTGTACCGGATGAATACCAATTAGGTCAAAGAACAATCAATAAGATACTTGCCAAGCTAAAAACCCACTTACAATCTATAAAAGCTCTTTCCTACTTGTAGTCAGGGCTTACACCTGATCTGTTGCATCGATGATAGTGTAGGCCCAGTTTAAGCTGCAAATTAAAAGACCCTTGTGTGTTTGAGCCCATATCAGTTCCTAGTGTTTCTTGGGGTTTCATTTAAGCCCAGTACAACAATGATTGGTATCAGACAGCAGTGGAAAGACTCAGGAGCTCCACAAGCCCATGATGATACCAAAGTGTTATATACAGCTCCTTATTTGAGCTGCTGTGCTAAGCACGGCGGAGGTAGCAGGGAGATGAAACCTGCCATCGAGCAGGTCCAGTGAGACACAGGCTTAGTGGTGCTTCATGGGGTTCAGCAGCCAGCCAGGGGCAATGCCAGCAGCAGCAAAGGCAGTGTTGCCACTGCTGCCTGACCATCAGGCATCCAGCAGCAGTTTTCCCCCAGCATAAAGGGAGTCTCAGAAGGTCATGGTGGAGGAATGATGAGTAGGCAAGGTAAAGAAAGGCCAGCCAGCCTTTATTTATAAACCTTGGGCAGTGGGAAGGTGTTTTGAGGGTGAATGTGTGTGGTAGGACTAAGGGTGCCAGGATACTTAATCTACATATACTGGTACAGTATCTAATTGACATACAACAACACGGGGCCCTACCACAAAGAGAAAACAGTACTTAATTATCCTATGGATGAGGGGATAACTTCTAGGTATGATTAGAGGTCATTTGCTGGAGGCTAAGATCTCTTCAGCATAGTGTGGGTATACTTCCATGAATTCCCTGTGCTTCTTAAACAAGTTCCTTATTAGGAAAGGGTCCAGCCTGTAATTTTCCCTGAGGGCTATGTGATATCCTTTATTGGATGAGATGGAGGGGGAACCCTCCTGAGAAAGGGGAGTCCACCAAAATAGACCGATCAAAATGGCTACCCTAGAGAAGTCAGACTTCAATCTTACCCAGCAGACCCACACAAACCAGTACTGGTCAATAAATAGCTGCTGTTGTGGGAAGGGGAGGGTGAAGGTGAGACTGGGAGGAGAGGAGAGAAGGGATTTGTGATCAGGCTCTAAAGTGAATGAATGAATGAATGAATGAATAAATAAATAAATGGTAAAAAAGAGAAAGAGTTGCTGTCATCTCTGCCTTCTCTAGAAAGATCTTCAAACAGAAGAAAGAAAGAATAAAAGATGATAGATGATTGATAAGTTTTCAATGACTAATGTGTTGATGCACATTTCTAACAACTATGTTTCTTTTATATGCATAAGAATAAAATTGCTTCCTTAGTTTCTTGGCTTTGTTTGTTTCTTTTGTTGTTGGTTGGCAATAAAAACATTAACCATTAACCACAATATTAGACAAATTATTTTCAGAGTTTTAGTTTCCCCAGTAGTCTAAGATGATTTAACTAAATTGCAGATGGAAGTGTAAATTTTCCACTAAAATTAGACGATCATAGTTACTTGTGTTTCATAAACAAAATAATTCTGAGGCTACCAGAGGGCATGGTTAAAAAAAAATGCTCTTAGGGCCAGCCAAATGACTTGCCACCATGCCCGACAGGGTAAGTTTGATCTCTGGAACTCACATGGGTGGAAAGGGAGAATTAATTTGTAGTGGTTTGAATAGGAATGGCGCCCAAAGACTCATGTGTTTGAACGCTTGGCCATAAGCGAGTGGCACTATTAGGGGGAGGTGTGGTCTTACTGGAGTAGGTGTGGTCTTACTGGAGTAGGTGTGGCCTTACTGGAGTAGGTGTAGTCTTTTTTTAGTAGGTGTGGTCTTATTGGAGGAGGTGTGGTCTTATTGGAGTAGCTGTGGCTTTACTGGAGTAGTTGTGGTCTTATAGGAGTAGGTGTGGTCTGGTTGGAGTAGGTGTGGTCTTGTGGAAGTAGGTGTGGTCTTGTGGGAGTATGTGTGGTCTTATTGGAGTAGGTGTGCTCTTGTTGGAGTAGGTGTGGTCTTGTTGGAGTAGGTGTGGTCTTGTGGGAGTAGGTGTGGTCTTATTGGAGTAGGTGTGGTCTTGTTGGAGTAGGTGTGGTCTTATTGGAGTAGGTGTGGTCTTGTTAGAGGAATTGTGTTACTATGGAGGGAAGATTTGAGGTCTTATAAATTCAAGCTTCCTCCAGTATGGCTCATACTCTCCTTCTGCTGTCTGCGAATCAAGATATAGAACTCTCAGCTCCTTCTCCAGCACCATGTCTGCCTGAACACCACCGAATTTCCCTCCATGACAATAATGAACCTCTGAACCTGTAAACCAGCCCCAATTAAATGCTGTCCTTCATAAGAATTGCTTTGGTCATTGTGTTGCTTCACAACAATGTAAACCCTAACTAAAGCATAAATCTTAAAAGCTGTGCATGTCCACACCCCAAGCTACACAATATAACTAAATATTTTAAAAAAGAAAAGTATGCTCTGACTGATAAGCAATGTCCAAAGACAGGAAGGTGAACAAGCTGTAATTTGCCAAATAGAGCTAAAGATCCCTTCACATACTATAATTCCCTAAGTCTACATTATAGTCTGTAGCATGTTTTCTACAATTAGGCAACTAGTTTTTAAGTGGGGAATTCTCCATAAAGAATTGAGAGTGTAATTGGCCATTGCTGTTGAAAAATAATAGTGGAGAAAATGGTCTTGCATCATTGACATTAGATATGTCTTTCATGGGTGAGATATTTCCTCTTCGGTTTATATAAAATCACCTCTAGAAATTACCTAAGATGCCATTGGATGATGCCAGTAAAGCTGGACATTTTTATTGCAGTTTTCAGTCTCCAAAATATTTTCCAATTTAATTTTTCTCATGGGTTGTTGACATTTCACAATACCCTGCTTGGTGAACAATCTTACTCTTACTGATAGCAAAAAGCTTGGTATGTACTGAGGGTGGATGCATTGAGTGGCCAAGACTCCCTGAACACAGTGTTTAACACCAATTCCAGATTGTTTTACAGTCTATTGAAGCCAATCCTTTACAGAAAGTAGGTTTTGACAGAAAGCAGAAAAATGCACAAGAACAGAAGGGAGGAGGAGGCAAAAAAAAAAAAACAAAAAAAACGGGAGCTTCTCATAGAGGCAATCAAACATTTTTATAAGTAAAAAAACAACAAAATCCCTAAGGCATACTTAACTGATTCACATCTTTGTATTTCAACACTTTACTTTGATTTTAATAATCATATAATCAGCTTTGCTTCCTCCAATAAAAATCGTTCATCTATGCATGATTTTCCAACAAGACACAATCTAGGGCTGCCATAACATGATACCACATGCAGAGTGGCTTAAAAACAGAAAAGTATTTTTATATACCTGGAGACCACAAATCAAGATACCATCACGACTGATTCCATTGAGATCTGTCTTCTAAGCTTATCCCCCTGGGTCTTCACTGGTGCCTTCACTTGGACTGTTCTTGATGGGTGTGTGGAGAGAAAGATTTGTCTGCTGCTTTCCTTTTTTCTGAGGATAGCCAATCCCTTTGGGCCTAAATGATAATGATATCATTTAACTTAGTTACTTCCCTAAAGACTATATCCCTCACTGTGGAAGCTAGTATTTTAATGTGGATTTGGAGGGAATCACAATTTTGTATGTAGCACATTAAACAATTCTACCCAGTTGTTCAAGTCAAATTGTAAGAGGTAACCTTGATATTTTCATTTCCTACCATTCTGCATTTAGCCCATATAATCTTCAAAATATGATCATATGCCTGGGATTTCCCTTTGTTTCCCTAACTACGGCCAAAGGCCCAGCTATCAGCTCTCTCTAAGTGTTCCTTTGGCACAGCAAATCAGACAAGTCTTCATATACACTATCAGTGACTTTCCCAATCACTTTGAAGTCCATCTTAACTCCTTCCTAGACTCAAGAAGGTTATAAGACTCAAAAAGAGTAAGGCTAGCTGCTCCCTTATAAGTAATGCCCCCCCTTGTCCATGAGGTTCCCTACCACCCAGTTCCCTTCCTGGTCTTTAAACATGCACAGTCATACTTCAGGGCCATCTGGGCAGTCTCTAGGGCTCTAAGTTAATTAAACATTCTGATAAACAATAAATCTATCTTAGAAAAATAAGGCCATTTATCCACGAGATATATTTATACTACATACTAATTTGTTGTTTATTTGAAATTCAAATTTAATTGGGAGCCCTACAGTGTCATTTGCTAAATCTGGCAATGCTACTATATGCACTTCTTAATATGCACATACTACAGATGAAAAGGGACAAGTGGGTGCATGGACTCAGTATAAGGATTTCTGCCAGTTTAAAAATTGCAAATCACCATAAGATGGTAACTTGCCTTTTAGAAACCATAGAAGTTCAGCACTGAAGAACACAGGCCAATCCAAGTGAGTAACGGACGTGAAGTCACTTTGTTAGTGCTTTCTGGATACAAATGAACAGCAAAGAGAACAAGCCAAACCTCTAATTTTTTAAATTATTTGTTTGCTTGTTTATTATTTGGTTTTTGGATGGACAGGGTTTCTCTGTGTAGCCTTGGCTTTCCTGGGACTCTCTGTAAACCAGGCTGGCCTTGAACTCAGAGACCCACCTGCTTCTGCCTCCCCAGTGCTGGGATTAAAGGTGTGTGCCACCACTGCCTAGCAAGCCAAACCTCTTTCATCTGAGTTGTCAATAGCACCTTCACTTGTATTTTGCAGAAGAGGGAGGGGGAAACTCTGCCACAGCATGCTTTGAGTCTGGATTCATTGCAGGTTCTTGGCATAGGGACACCGTAGAGCACAGGTTATGTCACAAGATAGGTAAAGGATGGGTGTTTAGTTTCATCTGGTTGGTCCTAAATTAGTTGAGGTAAAACTTAGAAAAGCGGCTGTCCATAATTATTCAAGTCCTAGCCTTTGTGACTTCCCATCCTGCAGGATGGTTGATAGAGACAGTATGGGGACTTCCAGAAGCCTGACTGACAACAGGCTGCTTTCTGGGCGTGGCTTCTTGGAAATGTTACTGGGGGTAATATGTCAGGGCTCTGTTTTTCTCTATAAAATGAGCCTCTCAGGTCTGAAGATAGACTAGGCAAACCAGTGGGCCCTAGACACATATTAGAACTGACTTTCAGTAAAATGAAAAGCCATCGTATCCATGGCTTTAACCACATCCTTGGCACAAGCAACCACGAATGGATAGCCGCTACCAAATTGGGTAATGCAGAAGGGGAAGATTCTCCACAGCACCTGAGAGATGCTAAAATGTCTTTAAACTTTGCTCATTAGACAAGAAAACACCTCTAGAAAAATGCTGCACCATTACCTCCCTCACTGAAAAATCTCCACTTTCTCATGTTCCCTCAGAGTCCCATTTGTTCTGTTTTTCCAGGACGCCACGTCTCTCCTTCTCTGCCTTAATTAGCAGGCTGTGCTTCTGTCCTGCTATACACATTTCTAGTTTGCTGGGTTGATGGTCTCCTTTTCTCAGAAGCAGTTGTTTAAAAGTTGCTCTAGTGAACACTTATCGAATCATCTTACCCTGCTTTCCTAGAATTCCTTTACTCCTGCTGCCCAGCATTAGCCAGAAGCCAATAAACTCATACAGTGTGCTGGCACTCCCAAGCCCCATGATTTCACTGATGGGGATCAGTGCCTCAGATGGGAATTAGGTAAGAAATTATTTAGTCTCAAAGAACAGGAAATCTTTTACTTCCTAGGACATGGGTCTGCAACGAGTAACTATAACTTTGTAATGGGACATGGCAGTCACTGTGTACAAGGCCAGGGAGCTAATGCAAAGGTAGTGAGAGGGTAAAAGGAGACACAGATGAGACATGGGCTCGGACTCAGGTTCCCTGCAATGCTACAGTCTTGATTCTCATTTTCAAATCCTGGACTTCGCATTGCCCCCCAAGCCCCCAATATCTTTTCTTTTGGGCTTGGAGTAATTTAAATTAGTTTCCTGTGATTTGCAAGCAAATGAAACCTAACTAGTATGCACTGGCAAGGAAAATGATGAAGGCATCTATTTAGGCCCTTTGCTTTTTTAAATTGTCATATATGACCACCAAGTACACATTTTTGAGACAATACAAAATTTGTTATACCTAAGGGCTCATCTCTTGAGAGGAAATAAAGGAGCCCAGAGCACCATGTGGGAGTAGGTTATAATGGGTTATAATGGGTTTAGCATAAGATACTGTGATTAATAATGCCCACCTTCCAAGTCCTCCAGTAAAAAAATTAAAGGCAAAAGAACATTTCAGTAACATTTTCTAGATCATCAAAGTCCATAATCATTTTTAAGACATTTCTTACTTTTTAAATCTCTTTATTGTTTACTTACTCCATAAATATTAGACATCTTTCTACCGGTTGGGTACCAGAAAAGACATTGGGATTTTTTTTTTTTTTTTTTTAATTATAGCATTCAAACTGCTTCTGAGTTTTGTGCTATCACAACATGAACAGATGTCAAACACCTTCCTGGATTCAATGAAAGACATGCCGGAAAGGAAATCCTAACCTTTGCAATGTGGCTGAGTATCCTATACTGTGTGGACCTCAGAGCACTGAAAGTGGCACCCTGTAATAAGGAATGTGTTGAGGTTATTTTTATAAACTTGTGTTTGTTTCTGTTAGCTTCTCTCCTAACCCAGCTATTGCACAAATAATTGACTCTTTTATATTTGTTGATAAAGCTTTACAACACAATCTTGAGCACTTTAAGCCTGTACTTAACCCTCTATTTTATCCTGACACCATCTTTGCCAAAATCCTCAAGTTATTTGTTTTTTAGTTCTTTCTTTGCTCCAGTTAAATCCTGTTCATTTCTCCTGTAGCTCTGCTGTGGTTGAATCCCCCGCTTCCTTCTCTAATTCCTCCTCCCTTGGCTGGTAAAAAGTCCAGCCATATTCTCGCCCATGTTCAGCAATTGGCTGTAAGTTGCTTTATTGGCACACAAGGGAACAATTGGGGAGCAGTGTTTACAAAACATTGAGACGGGAGATACTCAGAACAAGGATTGCAACCAGATATTAGGGTACAGAAATCAGCATTTGAATTACACAATAACCTTATGCCTACAGAAATGTCTCCTTTCCTCCCAGAACCACATGCCATGGCTTGTCTCCTTCGTAGGGAAGTCACCTGGTCTCTCTCAATGATGAACACATCTCCTTTATCACCACCTCTAGCTAATAGCTCCATTTCCTGTATACAAGTTTTATGTGCAATTTATTTACATGTTGAGTAAAAGATAATCTGGTAAAAAAAAAAAAATAACCTCTTCTCTTTCCCTAGGAGAACTATGGTGTCAGTGTTCCAGCTGCTATGTAAGCTGAAGAGCCAGGCTTTAGAGTTTGTTATGCTACATGTCCCTGTATTCATAGGTGCAAGTACCTAGTTCACACTGCACATACCAGTATGGAGTTGAACATGAGGGACCAGTGCTATAAAATTACTGCTGTGAAGAGCAGAGGTGTTATTTTCTTATTTGTTGTCTGGTATTTTTATAAGTAAAGTAATACCTCTGGTTTTCAGTTTGTAACTTAACAAAAAAAAAAATCAAGTATTTTTAACTGAATCAAAAGAGAATTTGAAAAAAAGAATGAATGATGGACAGATGATAGGTAGATAGATGATAGATGATAGGTAGATGGTAAATAGACAAAGAGATGGTAGATAGATGATAGATAGACAGATAGGTAGATAGATAGATGATAGATAAACAGATGATTGATAGATAAACAGATGATAGATAGATAGATAGATAGATAGATAGATGGATAGATAGATAGATAGATGATAAATATCTGAAGATGCTTGACAAGTAGATAAAAATGCATTTGCGTCCTATACATCAATAAAATGTCTGGTTTTGAGCATTGTGCTTTCAATAGGGTATGTTTCTAACAGCAAATCCCACTAAAGGAGACTAGTGTGCATACGTGTCAGGGTTTTTGGAACTTAATTTGGCATATTAAGCTATAAAATTGCTCAGTCAGCAAAGATGATTAAGTTGCCCCTTATAGATTCAGATCCTCTTTAGAGCATGTGATCCCACTTGCCAACTTGATACAAGTCGCTGGGAGACAGGTCTCTGTGCATACCTCTGCAGAACTGTCTGGATAAGGTTCATTGAGGTGGGAAGCTTTGCTCACTGTGGGTGGCATCACTCATGGGCTGGGATGCTGGACCTTATAAAAAGGAGAAGGTGAGCTTAACATGGGCATTTACTATTTTCTGCTTTTGTTATGGTAGATGAAATCTACCCAGGTCCCTCAAGATCCTTCCATTGTGACTTCCCCAATCATGATGGTCAATGACTTTTAACACTGAGTAAAAATGAACCTTGTTTCGCCTTGAGTTGCTTTCATCAGAGCATTTTATCACTGCAATGGGAAAAAATAACTAGGACAAAGGATATATTAGATTTTCGTTGCTGTGACAAAATACCTCTGAAAAATTAATTTTAAAAAAGAAAGATTTATTTTGTCTCAAGTTTTAGAGCATAGTTTTCATAGTCACTTGGCTCCTTTAGTAACACTGAATATTACAGAAGCAAAAAGAGCAAGCAAAGCTTATCTCATGCTGACGAGGAAGTGAAGAGAAAACACAGGGAACCAATACACTCTTCAAGGCCACACCTACCATGACCTCAAACTCAGCATCACCTCCTAATAGTCCATTGAGTCCTGAATTCACCAGTTAATTAAGTCGTTGATGAAATCAAGGTCTTCATTATCTACTCCCTCTCCAGGCCCCACTGCTGACACTGTTGCGCTGACATCACATAAGAGGAAACTCAGTCCTGGTTTGATGAAGTGAAAGCAAAAGTTCAAGAAGAAAAAAGAAATCTCTGGATATATAAATTCACATTTCACTACCAAATGCCTCTATGGGTCTCTGAGTGGGTATGTTCTTAATAGCCTGTGTACTTCATTCGATATGTTGAAATGCCACCCTGCTCAACTACTCCCTGATATTTCATTACAAGCACAAATCAGCATCCTTCCCTTAAAGCTGCTGAAGAGAAGCAGTCTTTTCTGAGTACTATAAATTTTCTTACTTGTTTCTATACATTATACAGGGTGACCAGTGAATTAAAAAGACACAGAGATGAAGAATGCAGTAAGATACTGAAGGAGCATTCGGGGGGTGGGGGGGGCAGACAGCAAAGCCACAACAGCTACTGTTGGGGAGAATTACCACAGAGATTCTTCTTCAATAAACTCTTCTTCTTTTAAATTAAAATTTCAGAGGTATTTTGTAAGTTTCTTCTTCAGAAACAGGCATCTAAAGCCAGACCAACTACAGAATATGGCATTGAAAATATTATGGCTATTTGACTGGGCGTTCCACTTGTGGGGAAGTTGATCTTTATAAAGCACTCCTTCCTTCCAACTATACTCTAGACTGGCTTGGCAAAAGGACTTAAATATTTTATGAGGCTTTTTCTCTTCTTCTTGAAAGTTTGATGATAATGGTATAAAGAAACAATGTGACAGTTTGCCTGCTGCTAAGCTCCTTTTCAACAAAAGAGTTTACCTATTTATTTATTTATTTATTATTTATTTGAGGACTTGCTGTATCATAATATAATCTAGGCATAAGGATACACACTTGTAACCCTGATACTCAGGAAGCAGAGATAGGAGAATGGCCCTAGGTTCCAGGCCAGCCAGAAGTACATATCTCAGCCAGAAAACTATCTCATTAAAACAACAACAAGCCGGGCGTGGTGGTACATACCTTTAATCCTAGCACCCGGGAGGCAGAGGCCGGTGGATCTCTGTGAGTTTGAGACCAGCCTGGTCTACAAAGGGAATCCAGGACAGCCAAGGCTACACAGAGAAACCCTGTCTCAAAAAAGCAAAAGCAAAACCAAAAAACAAAAAACTAAAACAAAGCAAAACAAAACAACAACAACAAAAAATAAACCCAAAGCATTCCTGATTTGGCTCAAAATAAACAGTATTAGCTGACATATGCAAATGTATGAAAATATATTTATGCAATTAAAATTTGGCCTCTTTCTTCCCAATCTTGATAGCTATTCTCTTGTTATCATGTTATTTGCTTTCCCTTTGGTAGCAAACAATACTAGAGTTAGCAAACATCTTGTGTCAGTCCTGCATTTAACAGACACACATCCTAATTAATGGTCAACCATTAACTCCCATATTTCTCTTTGCTATCCATACTGAATTTAGGAGCTCCAATCTGGTCTTAGTTTGCTGACGTGTCTATTGCTAATAGATGTATGACTAGTTGATTTGAATATTATGAAATACTGCTTTACTCCAATGGATCCTCCTTATGCATCTCCTGGTGACGTGGAGATGCTCTACCAGCAGGCTGTGGTTGACTGTCAACCAATCCATTCTGCAGAAGAGCAACTTGAGGAGTGTTGCTGATTCTGCTCGTAACCTAACAGGCTCCTGGCCAGAAGTAACACTTTTCTTGTACTTTCTTCTTCTCAATCTTACACACAAGGTGATAGAAAATGAGTCAGAGAAGGTTCACCTTTGTTATATAGGTGTATTTTTATAAATTTTTATATTTATGGTTTGTCCTGTCTTTGAAAATCTGTAAAAGAATTTGCCTATCTACCTGTTCTAAATCTGAGTGGTGGCTAAGTATCCAAGGTAAGAATTTTTTGTCAGAGTTTTTATTCGTTAGTGGTTGTGGCTTATACAGGTTTTCAAATTCCTCCTTTTAAGTCAGTTATTCTAATGTATCATTTTCCTTAGGCATATCTACTTAATCTAAGCTTTCCCTTTCTTTTGCTCATGGTAAATGTAGCTCTTATCTTAACATTTTGCTCTGAGCATTTAGTAGCTGTTGAGGGCTGACTTCCCCTTTTGCCTAGGGTTAACAAGTCTGTGTTCACTGCCCCTCTATGGTAATGTGATGCTTTGGCTTCTTTGAATCCTTTCACTGAATGTGGTAGAAGGAGCTGCTGTGCTGTGCTGGCTCTTGATCCATTATCAGAAGAAGCCCAAGAGTTTCAACACAAAGACACCATCATTTCCCTGGTCTGCATCTGCAGTAGCTCCCACTGATTCCTGTGAGGCCAAAGGGAAGGTTCCGCCTTCCGACAACACGTAGAAATGCAAAGCTGCATCTTATACGCTCATTTCGAATTTCATGATGTACAGCAAGCTCTTACATACTTCTTGGAAGCTTTTAGGGCTCTCAAGAAGAACAATCTTTTGCATTACATAGTTCAAACATCAGACAAATGCAATCAATACAAGCTAGTACAAATACTCTAGATGAGACTTGGGTGAGCACTGAAAGTTATCTGTTCCTGAAAGTGTTCATCCAGGACAAATGATGAGTATGCGCCTCTACGCTGCCAGACAAGAGAGGCTTTCACTTGTTTGCAACTAAACAACAAAACAAGAACAGCATAACAGCATAGCAAAAACCCCACACTCTCCTCTGCACCTCTGAACTGCAGCCCAGCCCACTCCAGACCCGCCACACATACCATTTACTTTTCATGATCTTCTGTTTTTCCTTCCTGCCCCAGGGCCTTCTTTGCTGCCTAATACTCTAGCATTTGTAAATCAATAAATCTAGTGTAATTTATTGTGATTTTAATGCCCATTTGCAAAGTGTTTCAGATGTTCTGTACTTTCACTTCCAAATATTCTCTCAGCCTCTTCTGCACCATTCAACTTATAGTAGACTTGTAATTATGACAGACTTTCAATCGGCTTCTGACTCATCCTTATCTGTAAAGTCCACATTCTAAGATACCCAGTGAATGTCTGAAACCACCAATATTATCACACTCTATGTATGCTATGGTTTCCCCCCTACACAGACATCCTTAGGATAAAGTCAAGAATTTTGAGAACTCCTATTTGGCACATTATAACCTCCAATTATTATTATTATTATTATTATTATTATTATTATTATTATTATTATTGCACTATTGGAAGATTTAATCCAATTGCCCAAAATGGCTATTGAGTAAGAGATGGGTGAATAAGGTAAACAGCATGGACACACAGACAAAGGAATTATTTACATCCCAGGTAGGACCCAGCCAGACTGTACAATGGTCTGCATCTACAGCTTATTATTTGTATCTAAAAGTTTTCTTTTAAGATTTTGAAATTATAATTTATATATTATAGTTTACTCTGAAGAATATCATTAGGAGATCCATATGAAAGTACAAAGGAATGTAGCCATGACCAAAAATTACTTTCACATGTTTAGGATTATATATTCTGCCAGGATGCAGAGATAAGCATAAACAAAGAGATAAACACAAATATGACAGAATGCTAACAAATCCAGATGGAAGGTCTGTGGGTGTCAACTACACTGTTGCTTTTTACTTCTTATGAACTTCAAATTTTTTTTAGAGATTTGTGTGGGTTTATTCAATTGTATATGCATATGTGCACATGCACGCTCATGCACACCCACATATGAGCACAAGTGTGTGCAGGTATGTGTATCTGTGTGCATGCGTGCATGCAGAAGACAGAAGAAAGCTCTGGATGTTCTTCTCTATCCCGCTTTGTCTATTCCTTTGAGACAGGGTCGCTTCCTGAGCCTGGGGCTCACATTTTCTCAATTAGACTAGAAGCCAGCAAGTCCCAGTGGTCCTTGTGGCTCTGAGCCCTTCAGAGCTGTGGTTAGGACAGGACACATGGCTGGTTACACAGATGCTAAGAGATAAGCATTTGTCCTCACTAACACAGAACAAGAGCACTGAACCAGTGACCTGTCTTTTTGCACACACACGCCCATTTGAAAATTTCTAGCATAAAAATTTGGGCTGTGTAAATTATATTGTGATCAAGTTATTAGGTTAGGCCCATCCCCAAAATGAAAGTATATTTAACAATTTTTTGATAGTTTGAAAAAAAATTAAACCACCCAACTTCAGAAAAATCCAGAGATATTCTAGATGGAGAACAAAAAGGACTTACATATTCAGGAAAAGAACTAACTAATACACATTCACTTGTGATTTAAACAAGAACATTTAAAAATGGGGACTAGAAAAGAATTTATGTTCATGTGGGTAAAGAAATCTACTCAAAACTCCATAGCCAGCATAATTCTTAGATGTGAAAGTGCTATTAATAAGGAGAAAATACTGGGCATATTCTTTAAAGGAAGAAATAAAAATGTCATTTGATGCAGAAAATAAGATCATCTCCGTAGAAAACCCAGTAGACACATCTGTTTCTGGCATTGCCATTTATCACCAGTAACTGGAAGTACATTCTTTCGAAACACCAGACATTCTGGAAAATATAAGTCTCTTCCAAGAACTGTGAATCCCAGGGGCCCAAGCAAAAATAAATAAATGAAAAGAAATAGGAAGCCCAAGTCCACCCTGGAGCTGTGTGCAGTGAGGGAGCCTTTCCTGACTACTAAGGATATTTGGCTTTAAGACCTTCACGAATTAGAACTGAAAGCCTTCTCGTGTGTGTGTGTGTGTGTGTGTGTGTGTGTGTGTGTGTGTGTGTGTGTGTGTGTAATATTTACTTATGCACAGCCAGACAGTTCAGGCTTTTGTTTGCATGAGTTGGGAGTTTGAAGTTGTACTGCACGGACTATATGTCATTGAGGACATATGAGACATCAACTTAGTACTCTCCAAGTGTCTACCTAAGAAAATGCGCACATTTTCTTTTTTAGAGAGTAATTTTAATATGTATATATGTCTATGTGTGTATGTACACACAAGTGTATATCTGTATATGCATATATATATACACATATATGTATGTGTGCATGCCTTATGTATATATGTGGATGCACAATCCCTGGTTACAGGTGGTTGTGAGCTGCCCACCTGGGGAGCTGGGACCTGAACACAGGTCTTCTGAAAAAGAAACAAGTATTCTTAAATACTGGAGCTATCTCTCCTGCCACAAAATAGATATATTTTCTTGATTTATAATCTTCAAAGTTCACAGTGTCCCCCAAATTTTGCCCACCATAATGAATTTATAATACAAATTTATAAAAGACACAAAGAAGTAAAGCAAACTTAATGCCCTAAAAACTTAAGATCATAGAATTAATGAAAATTAAGACGATTCATGTTTGTAGAAAGAATTTAAATTTATCTACACCATAAAATTAAAAGCTCAGTTGACAAGCCAAGTTAATTAGGGCAGCTAAAGAATAATTTATAAAATGGAAGATAAACTCAAGAAATCAAGACAATTCATCAATGCCCATTGAACATGTAAAAGTATGAAATAGAAACAGTGAAATAGATGTCATTAGAAGATGCGGCACACATGTCCTTGAGTTACACTGTGTTTCAGAATGAGAAAAGATAAGATTGGGAGAAAGGCTCCATTATAATTTCATTTATGTGCTATGATGAAATACCCTGACAAAAAGCAACTCAGGGAAGAAAGAGTTTGTTTACAATTCAAGGCTTCGGTTCATCACTACAGGGAAATCGAGGCCAAAATCTAAAACACCATCTCTACACTCAGGTGCAGAGACAAAATAAATCCCTGGACTCATGCTTGAGAGTTTGCTTCTGTTTGGCTATTTTTTTTTCCACTCTTACACTGTTCAGGAGCTATAGAATTACTTACAGAATGGTAATATGTACCATGGGCCGGTGTCATTCCACTCCCCGTGGTAGCCTGGGTTCTGAGGTCAGCAGGCCAGTCCAGCAGTGTTTGCTTCCAGACAGGAATGGAGGGACCTTGAGATCTAAGGTCCCATTCCCCAAGGAGTGGCTTAAAGCACGCCATGCACTAGGTGAGGCTCCCGGTCTCACCAGGGGAGGTGGAAATAAGTTGTTTCTGTCAGTTCTTTTTAAATGAGATGATATCAGATGGCAGTAGAAACTTGGGAGTTCCAAAAGCCCTTGACAATACCAAAAGTGTTATTACAGGCCCTTGCTAAGCTGCTGTGCTAAGCGTGGTAGAGGATGTCAGCAGATACCCAAAAACCACCAGAAGACAGGTTCAGTGAGACACAAGCCTGGTGGGCCTGATGCCAGGTTGGGTGAGACATAGACATGCCTGGCAAGTGCTTCAATGGCAGGCAGCATCCAGCTTGTCCTGATGGAGTCGGCTTCAGTGACTGCCAAGGCAGTTCAGTTCCACCATTGCTGTCTGACAAGCAGTTAAGCCCTGAGCACCTGGGCATCCAGCAGAGATTCTTCCCCAGAATAAATGATGAGGCTCAGGTGATCATAGTAGAGTGAATTGGAACATTATAAACCTAGAGTGAATGAGGACATTATAAGCTTTTATTTTCATGCATCAGGGACATTATAAATCTTGGGCAGTGGGTGGGGTTTTGAGGGTGACTGTTTGAGTCACTGGTGCTAGGGATACTTAATCCACATGTAAGAAAACAGCCCTATTGTAAGAGGGGGGGAAAGTAGTACTTAATTATCCTATGGGGGTGAGGGAGGGGAGAAGAATCTCCAGGTACAGTTAAAGTCAATGGTTGAAAGCTAAGAAACCGCCGAACAGGTTTCTCATCAGGAAAAGTTCTTTAATCTTCCCTGAGGGCAGTGTGACGCTCCTTAGGGTATCTGGGTTCCTAGAACAGGAGAAGAAGGAATGCTGCTGAGAAAGGGAGTCCGTCATTTTGTACGGATCTATTCCTGGGCATATACCCAAAGGATGCACCATACTAGCACAAAGACACGTGCTCAATCATGTTCATAGCAGTTTTACTGCTAATAGCCACCAGAAACTGAAAACAACCTACATGGCCCTCAACAAAAGAATGGATTTTTTAAAAAGAAAGAATGGATGTATTAAAATGTGGTGCATTTACACAATGGAATATTACTCAGCAGTTAAAAATGGCATCATAAAATTTTCTGGCAAATGGTTGGAACTAGGAAAAAATTTTTCTTGAGTGGAGTAACTCAGACCCAAAATAATACTCAATTTTTTTTTCTTTTTTTCTTCTTAGAGACAGGGTTTCTCTGTATAACAGAGCCCTGGCTGTTCTGGACTCACTCTGTAGACCAGGATGGCCTGGAACTCACAGAGATATACCTGCCTCTGCCTCCCAAGAACTGGGATTAAAGATGTGTGCCACCCACCTGCTGCCTGTTTTTCATTTTCTTTACTTCTTGTTTTGTTTTGGGGGGATTGTTTATCTGTTTGTTTGTTTGTTGTTTTTTAATGTGTAGACCATGATGGCATCAAACTTGTGATCCTTCTGCCTATGCCGCTGCCTCATTCAGCAGATCCTACCCGTATATGTCACCACAACTGGCAATACACTCATTTTTTTATTCTTGTGTAATGATTTTATTAAGGTGATTTACATTGAGTTTTCCCCATTTAAAACAATGCAGGCCATTGAGTTTTTTCAGTATACTTAGTTACATTTTTAACTCACAAGTATTTTTGAGATTTTTCACAATAACCAAAAGATTTTTATCATAAACAAACAATTGTTTCTTTCTTCTGCAACAATCATGTCTCATGCTCACATGATATACAAATATGTCTCACACTCACATGATGTACAAATATGTCTCACGCCCACATAAATGTTCATTTCTAGTTATCAGAAGGGGTTTTACTTTTCAAAGAGATTAAGGTAGAAAGAGGAGTAGAACCAACAGCTATTTCTAGGTCCTCCCATTGCTCTACCTAAAACGCAATAATGAATTTAATGAAGATAAGTAATATTTATAGAAATGTTTTATTTTTTTTAAATATTTGTCTCCCTCTGATAAGAGCTTACATATAGCTCATCTGAAACATGAGCAAGCAAGCACACAGCATCATAGTCACAAACATACAAAATAGTTGGCATCATTTTAAGATCAATTTTTATAGCCAATGTGTTTCAGTTCACTAAGGAAGCATAACTATTTGGATACTGTGAGGATGCATGAAGGAGAGCTAACTCCTCATAGCACTCAGGAATCAGAGTTTGGTGAACAACAAGAAAGAAGAGGCCAGCTGCCAAATGGACTTTTGAAGATGAAATGTCATAATACGCTGCTGGCAATGGTAAATATACATATTACGATCATTGTCTTCCATAAAAAAAATGAAAAAGTAAATATCTAATGGCATCTTCATTGTGTTCTATATGCCAACATTACATAGCACGTTGCATACCCTAGGCATATTCTATCTACAGACATGAACGTCACATCTAATAACTCAATGAACAGAAGTTCTAACATCTTCCTTTTGTGAACAATATTGGTTTTAGTTTAAAATTTTTGCAATGTATATTTATTTTTAAAACTGTTCTTCTTGACAGGACACAACTATTACTAGACTTGGTGGACAGATTCACCCTTCCTTCATAGTTACCTTTGGTCCTCACCTAACATTTCCCACACAAGACAAAAAGAGAAGCACTGCAGTTACAATTCTCAAGGCCCTTAATACCATATGAAAGGATGGAGGGTAGAGGGGCATCACAGAAGACTAGGTGGAAAGATGCTGAGAGCCAGAGGAGGAGCAGAATGAAGCGGTGCCTTTGGACATGGAAGGACCATCGCACCCATGAACTCACAACAGCTCCAGTTGCCCACACAAGACCAAGCCAGTCAACATTCTAGGATGAGGGGGGAAGAGATTCATGAGCCCCCCACTCCACTGAGGGATTACTAACAATTGGTGACTTCCAGAGGAGGCAGAGTGGGTTTTCTTTAAGGATGTGGCCCTTGGTAAATGGGCACTTTCCAGTGGATGGCCCTGTGGCCATGGTTATATGGGCAGCACAAATTGGAAGGTGTGCGTTTACTTTTTTCAAAGGAGAAGAAATAGAAAGGCATGAAGTTAGGAGGAGTGGGGAGGTGCAGGGTGAATTTAGGAGGAGTTGGGGAGAGAAGGAGGATGGATGTGATCAACATACACTGTTTGAAATTCTCAAACAGTTAATAAAAATATATTCTACAAAATGGTAAAACTGAGACTTGTCCAGAATTTCTAAGAGCCATATGGCCATCCTGAGTAACAAAACATTGGTCTTTTTTAATTCAAAGCAAAGTAAATAAAAAGAAATTTATGATAAGCACATGAATGTAGGATACAAAAAACCTAAAATGAAAACAGACCGAAAATACCCTTTCTGTTGGAACAAAATGAGTTAGACTAACTAAGGACAGGTGAACATTGATATTGAAATCAGAGGATTAGGTCACATCTGAGGAGTCTACAGTAAGGAACAAAGAAAGAAGCTAAAATAAAAACTTTACACAGACACAAGCACAAATGCACGTTATCAGGGCTCACATATGGATACTTCAAGGAGAAAAAGAACGAACTGAGGCTGAGGGCCACTAGAAGTTAATCTCACACTATGATTTCTCCTGCTTAAAGGAAACAAATATGGTGAAACATTAGCCGCCAGCAGGAATATAGGCATGTGCTGTTCACTGTGTGTTCTAAAGTGTATTATCTTTTAAAGACCTGCCAAATGTGTACACATACACAATAACTCAGTAAGCATGTGCGCGTGCGCACGCACACACACACCCACACACACACACACACACACACACACACACACACACTAAACTCAGTAAATATGTGCATACCCACATTAAACTCAATAAACTCTCATGAAACCTTCACAGCTAAGCAGACAATGTTTAATATTTTAAGAAATGAAATAATTTAAATATTTAAATAGAACCACCTAGCTATTTAGTCTTTGCCTGTTGTAATTTTAAATGCCTAGTATAGGCAAAACTAAGTGAGCAAAGGCCACCATGGGAACCTTTAACCCCCAAATGCTCACTGAGCCCTTTAAATTTTTGTTAGAAATATTTGTGCTAGCATTTCTTTTGATTTGGCTCATTATCTTTGGCTAAGGTATAACTTGCTGGTGAGCTGTTAAAGTAAGCTGAGCCTAGCTATATTCAGGTGACTAGCTGTACCTCAGCAGAGAGGAAAATAGATATCTCTTAGTGTTCAGGTATATTGCCAAGATAACTGGAAATGGACTGTTGTCAAAAGCCGGGAGCTAATAAGTTTGTCAGTTGGAAAAAATACATGTTTTGAATAGGATCCCCAAATCTCATTCTGCAGGTGATTTGAAAGCTGGCTCAATCTGTTTACTATACCTGAAATATTTTCTTTCAATCCCAGACTGCTGACATTTTTAAATCATCCACCCCTTACTATTCTGACAGTAAACGCCAAATAATAGGAAAAGGAAAAACCTAAGACTTTCAACACTTAAAATCACTGTCTTTAGGTTACACAAGGTTATAGAAGGGTTTGTTTATCATTAACAAAATACAATTGTAGTACTAATTTAATTAGACTAAGTATGATTATAAAGTTGAGTATTTTAAAATTTGACTACAGCCAAAGAGCTAGTCCTGTCTACATGGAAGCTGGAATCCTAACTGCTTTGCCATGAATGTCACTGAGTTTTTCCTGGAAGTCATTGTTGGGGACAGGTACATAAGAAGGAAAGGCTCAGAGGGACAGCTGGGGCCTAAACCAGGGGAAGCGTCAGAAGGTATAAAAGAAACTACACTGACCTGAGATACCTTCTGCAATTCTCTCAGACCTTTTAGCAAGAGAATCAACTAGTGCTAGCTATTCAGTGCCCTGAAGTGTATAATGAGAGATAAACAGAAGCCCATAGCTCAGCTCCTTCTCCATAAACTACTGGTGTCAATGCAAGGTGCTGGAAAATACAAAACTTCTGAGGGCATCATGTAGGAATTTAAATTCTGGTTCTGCCTGTCTCTTAGCCTAAGACTTCAAAAATCTCAGTATTCTTAGTATTCTTGAATCAGTAAAAAAAAAAAGTCTCCCCTTCTCCCTCCCAATCCTTTCCCTCTCTCTTTAGCACAACTGTTAGGATCAGAAAATTACACACACACACACACACACACACACACACACACACACACACGTATGCTCCTCCAAATAGATCTACAAAATACAAACAGAAGCATTACTCTGATGTCCATCAAAGCTTACTAATTGGTAACAGTGATGTCTTCTAAAATATTTGGGGCCATCACGCACTCTTTACATGGTATCATGGAATTCACTGTGTTGTCAAGATGGGTGACTTAAGTGTGTCTTATCTCACTTTTTATTATTATAAATGAATACCACAGATTAGATCATTTTTATAGTAAAGAGGCTCATTTAGTTCTTGGTCTTGGAAGACCAAAATATAGTCCCAGCATCTGCTTAAAGCTTGCTGACAGTAGTCAGGCACAATGATTCTTGCCTGTGATCCCAGTATTTGGGGAGGCAGAGGCAGGAGGATCTTTCTGTGAGTTCAAGGCCATCCTGGTCTATAGCATGAATCCAGGACAGCCAAGACTACACAAATTACAGGCACTTTCCAAGTGGGATAGAAGCTACACACTTCCATAAATTCAGGGAAATGAGCATCTTGCCCTGACTAAAGCAACCAAACAAACAAAATAATCAGACCAAAGCACATCACTATAAGATCACTGAAAACAGTGAGGAGAGGAAAATTGTAAAGCAACAGGAGATGGAAAAAAGAATGACTACAGGCTTCGTGCCAGATTAAGAAAAAAAATAATAAAGCTTTTAACACTAAAGAATTTCAATTTCTGAAAGAAAACTGCCAATAAGAGTCCCATGACTAGCAAAAAAAAAAAAAAAAAAAAAAAAAAAAAAGCAACAACAACAGCAGCAAACTTTGGGAATGACATGAAGAAGTATCTGGCATTTATCCCAGGAAGAGAAAGACGGTTCAACATACAAGATCATTGATAGCAGGAAGGAAGAGATACAAACTATAATTATCACATCTACACATTTTAAAACACAAAAATCAATTGCGTATATTCAACGGACAATCTAAAAATGAAACAGAGCAAACGCTCTATTGAGAAGAACAGCAAAGAGGATAAAATTGTGATGAATAAATGCAATCATGGAACAGAATGTCAATGTATTGAACCTACAAAGCAAAAATTGCTGAAAGAACTTAAAGAAGACGCAAAAACTAGAAATATCAGTGGTGCCCATGTATTGACTGCATTGTTGCTAAGATGTTCTTTTTCCGTTGTTATTATATATCATCATTATTATTTAAAACAAATTTTAAATTTAAATACAATTTGACCATATTTTCCCTTCTGCCAAATCTTTACAAATCTCCTCATCCCTTCCTCCCTATCCACCATTAAGTTCTTTCTCAAAAAAATAACAAAAACCCAGTACAACATGACAACTTCCCCAAAACGAAGAAAACAAAATAGAAACTACATCCAAAAGAAAAAACAAGCAAACAAAACATCAAACTGCAACAAAATAAAAGCATACACACACACACACACACACACACACACACACACACACACACACACACACATACACACACACACACACACACGCACGCACACCTGTGGAGTCCAGTTATGTGTTGGTCAACTACACCTGAACATGAGGCCTATCCTAGAGTGTTTGATGTATCCAGTGTCATTCTATTAGAGAAAACTGATTTTCTGTCTCCCAGCAGGTATAAATGACTGTACAGGTGTTAACCTTTACCTTAGTAGCCAGGTTTTCATTCATTCACTCATTCATTCATTCATTCATTCATTGTTCAAAACATAATAAAATAAATTATAATAAGCTTACCAGCTTGCTGACACATGTATTTAACAAATATATAGGGAGAATATGTTTTATCCATGACAGTCAGATTTTATGAACAACCTCCTATCGCCCCCCCCCCCAGCCCTACCCTGGGATATTTTTTTCTTAGCAGGCAAGCTAAGCCACAGACACAAAAGTCTGTGTCGTTTGATTACCAGTTAACCCATTAATTAGAAGCAACTTACAGGAGGCTCCAAGAGCAAATATAACTTCAGATCCAAAAATAACTTCTAAGTCACGGTGAAGAAAACCTCAAAAATAAACAAACCCTGTTTCAGTGATAAGAAGAGCACAGAGCCCAAATACTGGCTTTGAAAGTCAGAGGCACTGGCAGTGTTTGTAGCAAGCACCACAAATCAAAGGTGAAGCTCTGGCAACTGTGATGATAGGCAACCTCTGAATTGCCTGTGGAAATAAGAAAGCTGTGACCCTCACTAAGGTCAGAAATCCCAATGTCTGATTCCCCAGTGCTTTAAAACATACCCTGTGATCAACAGTATCAGTTCCGACTCCAGAAAAAAAATACAGAATAATGCCTCCATCCATGCTTCTTCCTAACAGAGCTTGGGAGTTTTGTTTGTTTGTTTGTTTGTTTTAATTTTTAAATTTTATTTTATTAATTTATTCTTATTACATCTCAATGGTTATCCCATCCCTTGTATCCTCCCATTTCTCCCTCCCTCCCATTTTCCTCTTACTCCCCTCCACTATGACTGTGACTGAGGGGGACTTCCTCCCCCTTAATATGCTCATAGGGTATCAAGTCTCTTCTTGGTAGCCTGCTATACAAAAAGAAGACCAAATTTTCTCTCTCCAGTTGCCAAGTGGCTGCTTTACTGGATCCAAGACCAGCATGATGGCTGCAGGTCATGGTTTATGAAGGTCTGATGTGATCTCAGAAGCATCTACGTTGAGGCCTTTTCCTTTCAGTGCTTGATTCTAACCTCTGTCTACATGGACCAAAAATGATGGCTTGATTTGAGTCAGGGTTCAGAATCACACTTCTGCCACATGCTGGAGTATGAATTTGAGGAGGAAAAACCACCTGATACTATTTATTTCATTTTTCTCATATGCACATTGTTTCTCACAGAGTTTGGTTCCCTGGCTTGAGAGGTGGAACCGAGTAGGCCATGGGAGGCACAACAGAAGTGATACAGTGTAGCAGACTTTTTGGCTACTTTATTGGGTTATTTTTCTTACTGTCCTAACCACCCCGTCTTTCCCAACACCCCTCCCGGCAACACTAGTTAGGAGAGAAAGAAAGTTACAGGGGAAATGGAGTACGGATATCATTAAACTACTTCCTGCTAATTAGGAGCATCAAATACCTTGGGACAAATTTGATCTTCATCATTAGGATATCTCCAAGCAGCAACTAGCAATCCAGCAAACAGCAACAGCAACAGGAGCATCAGGGGAGCATCAACTGCCAGAGCTCTTCTGAGACTCCAGCCTTGTATACCCTCTGAAGAGTCCTCAGAATTCCAAACATAAACTAGCTACAGCTGGCAAAATCATTCCCATGCCAGAGCAAGAAACAAATCATCATCAGCTGCTGTGGACAATTTGAAGCAGCCCCATATGCCACACCTGGAATTAAAACAAAATAAATTCACATAACATTTCTGTGTTTTCAAAGAAACCAAAATTCTCACTACAGTCGGGCTATGGGATACAGAGGTCATGGGGATTAAACAGGAACATAAACCTCTACTTCAGTCGTTGATACATAAGAATATTCAGGGAATAAGCTGGGCATAGTGGTTTATGCTTTTAATGCTAGAACTTGAAAGGCAGAGGCAGACGGCTCTCTGTAAGCTTAAAGCTAAGCAGGTGACACAGCCAATTTCAATCCTGCCACTGCTACATAGTGAGACTTTGCATCAAAAAGAAAAAAGAAGGGGAAAAAAAAGTATATTCAAGAAAAAGAAATTTGAAAGACAGGGCCTTTTAAGAACCGATTATAATGAATGAAGCCATTAGTGTGGGCCCCAAGGCAAGGACACTAATGTCCTTGTCAGAAGGAATTTGTACAAGTGGTCCCGTGACATATGCACACATGAAATGCAAACCCAAGTAAGAATATGGCAAGAAAGCAGACATCTACAAAGCAGGAAGAGACCAACCTGGCCAATTTTCGCTTCCAACTTCCAGCTTCTAGAACGACGTCAAATGTTTCTATGGCTTTAGACATTTGCTGAATCATTACTACTATTTAATACATCTGTGGTCCCTCACTATGGCAGCCAGAGCAAAACTAAAGCCATAACAAAACCAATACAATGCTTAATCTCCACTGGTGAAGACCATTGGCCTACAGGATGCAAGCAGTGGAGAGTATGTGTTTGCAAGAAATACAAGGCAGCAGAAAATCACCTTCTTTGTTGGTTTTGTAGGCTGAGTAACGACAGACAATCAAAACTCCTTTGCCACATCCTTACCACTGCTATATTACAAGATCTCACGTGTATTCTTCACAGTGTTTGAGCACAACACACTAAATCGTACATTCTGGAAATTCACCTAAGGCACGCATGCGCACACACACACACACACACACTCTCTAACAGAATAGGATGCAGTTGACTTTTCACAATATGCACATGATACAATAGAACTCTCTTATGCGCTCCTGAGACTTCCTCTTAGGACTCGAGTAAGCCCAGAAGTGCAGGGCTGTGGCCAGGTTTCTCCTGTGGCCCAGAGATGTGCCAGCAGCTGCAGGCTAGGACTGAGTAAGCTTTCCGTTCCTACACAAAGAGTTTCAGAAGAGTCGATGAAAAAGAAGGCGGGTGGCATCCAAAGAACACAACGAATGCCCTGCTTTTATTAGAAAAAAGAATCAGGCACATTTCGGAACGCCAAAGCACGTAGATTTTTGTCTTGTTCCCTGGCAACATGCTAGCACGGGATTATTTATACTGTGGATACTAGACTTTCAGAAGAGAGCAGGAAGAGGTAATGGGACAATTAGGGCAGAGAGAGACCCTGCAATGTAAACAGGGTACAGTGGTTCAATACCAGAGCCACAGCCTGGGCAGGCTTCTCTCTGAGGAGGATGGGGGTGGGGGTGGGCACATGGAAAAGACTTTGGAAATTGGCCCTATAGGTGGCAGATGGGAGGAGAGGTCGTTTAAGACAGCTTCCTCCTTACAAGAAGAGATGTCTGCTTTGTGTGCTCCTGAGCTGAGTGTGCCTGGCTCTCTGATCATGCACATCAGGAGAGTGGCACACCATGCAAGCAGCTGGCCTTTTCCACATGGAGCAGAGCAGGTGGAAAAAACCCCTATCCATCATCTTCCCAGCCTGCAGGATAACTAATTTCTGTGGACCTGAGGGATGCTCCTTCAGAGTAATGTAGGTGACAGAAGAATACAAATGGCCTGTTTATGGTTGTCATTGCTGAGCAAGCGGGGACAGCCACCTAGGTGGACACCACGTAAAAGCCGACAGGTTTTAATATTAGGCTGTCTAGCAAGGACATGGGTGTAGAAGTTTTCAGAGTCATGTACAACCTTGGAGAGTGCCTCCTTTTATCCTTCATTTTCAAACACAACAAGCCTACGCTGTGTAGAACAGTGCATATCTGTTTCTTTCCCTCAAATACTGGAGAACC
The DNA here is from genome assembly GCF_903995435.1 of Acomys russatus. Lineage (NCBI taxonomy): Eukaryota > Metazoa > Chordata > Mammalia > Rodentia > Muridae > Acomys > Acomys russatus. Next base: position 40,588,038 of record NC_067157.1, on the reverse strand, counting down.
AGCTGTGCTGGGCGCTAAGCTGTATATGGGGGATGAGAGTGATTTCAGACTCTCCCTGGGAGGTGCTCAATACATACCCAACACAGCTGAGTGCCAGAGGGAAGAAAGAAAGGGTTTCTCTCATGTTGAAAATGCCAGTAGGGAAGATTAAGGAAATCTGAAATATCTGATTGAAAAATTCCCAGTGAAGAGAAATTTTGTAGCTTTAATAACTTGATCTCCTACAAGGATAATACACTCTTTTTCATCTCTTTCCCTTGGGCCAGCCCTTTGGCTCGACCACATTTGGTTACTTATACCTTACTGCAGGTATTGGACTCCTGCAATGAACGATCCAGTTGGCTCATCTTCCTTTTCAATCCATCTACTTTATTAGCTTCTGAGAAAAGCAGAGGGAGGCAGCTTGGAGGATGAGAAAGGGAGAGTGTCCCAGCGTCTCTGCTCTGGTGGGCAGTCCTTGTGAGAGTGAGAAGGCAGCATCAGTAGGAAGCAGATCAGTGCCTCTGGGAAGTGAGAAGAGTCGACATGTTGAAAGAGTGATGCGAGATGGGGAATTGCATTGAGGCTGCCTCCACTCTGTGGATGGGTACCATAGGTACTCACTGCTCTCAAGCGGCCTGGGAAACAGTTCAGGTGGGCATCTGCATGGGCTGTCTTGGTAGAGGAAAAGAATAAAGGGAAGTATGGTCTAGACAGAGAGTCTGATGTCCCAGCAGGAGTGAGAGAAGATCAATGAACTCAAGGACTCTGACCAAGGCAAAAAGATGTAAGAATTACCCATTCAAGTTCCAACCACCAGCCGAGAACATTGCAGAAACTCGGGGCAGTAAACAGCACTGAGAGGAGTGACGTGCCTCAGGGGATCTTGTCATACTCCGTGTTCTCTAGTGGAACAGAACTGATAAAAAAAAAATTGTATTTATTAGGTGGGCTCACATGATAGAAGCCACTGCTGTCTGTGCACTGAAATGTCTGAGAACCCTGAATCCCTTCAGTCCACAAAGCTGCCTCGGCCATCCCAGTTCAGCTCTGAAGGCTTAGGAGATGCTTACATGGTCCTTGATCTCTCCTCCACACTGGAGCCCAAAGGAGCTAGAGTATGATCTCAGCAACAGAAATAGACACATTTGCCAGCAAGGTGATGCGGAGGCAAGCCAGAAAGCAGTATTGATGTTTCCCCCCCTCCCCCAGACCTTTTTCTGTCACCCCCGCTAGAAAGTCCCATTTACTGTGTGGAAATATTGTCCTGTGGGCTCTTCAAAAAATGCCCAGAGACATATCTCTGAGTGGATTTAATCCCTTCAATCTGAAACAGTCAAGATTAACCATTACAGGTTCTTTGCCTAGCATCTCAACAATAACAAGGGAGGGAGAAGATCTGCAGCACCCAAGCATCTGAGCCAGAGTGGCTAGTCAAATGACAAAGGCGTTCTTTGGCTGCAAAAACTTCAAGTTCGTTTTTCCTTATTTCCTATTTTTAATCTACTACTTAGATTTTCTATGAGGATGGGCTGTTTGCATAATCATAAAAGTAGGTGATAGCCATCCTGAAGTATTAAACTGGACTAAATGGATTCTCTACCCACTATACAGGGACACATGCTCTCCCTCCGGCTACCTAGTGATCATGGGCTAAAAATAGGCTCCGTAGTACAAGAAGAATAAAGGGGTTTGTTTTTCTTCTCAAGGCTCAGCTTAGGGTGAAAAACAAGTGTATTTATTATTGTATTTCAAAGCACACAGATACCGTGGGGCCTTTCTGCCCTCTCTTGACCCACCCAGTATGTGTCTTTCAGAAAGGAATGAATCTGGGATTCTTGGCTTCCCACAGCTCTTGCATTTGTCTCTTGTTTATCTTTCCCACCATTACCCAGCTCTCCTTACTAAGATAAGGATTGATTTAAAAAAAATATTTCAGAGTTTAGAAAACAATTATTTTCTTTGTGCCTTTTGTAATCTTTGCAAGTTACTTTAGCTCACAGATAGTTCTTATTGAACATTCCCAGTAACCTTTAACTGAACTGCCAAGGGCGTTCAACAAGTAGAAGCTGGGACTCCTGACAAAGACAATGATCAAAGGAAACAGAAGGCCCAACATGATGGTTCCTATTTTGACACAACTGCCCCTGAGAAAGAGCTAGCCCCTATTGGGAGCAATATGCTAAGAAAAATATTCTGACTTTAGTTCACAGCATAGTATTATTACTAACAACAGCAATAATCTAATGGAAGGAGAAGAAAAAGGAGGAAGAGGAGGAGAAGGCAGCAGCATCACCACCAACAAAGCAAATAGAAGGTACCAAAAGCCCTTGAAGCAAGCACACCCTCACCTCTGCCCCCATCCATCATCTAAACCCAGGGCCAGCTTCTCTAAGCCCAGGAAACTTTCTCCAGTTTCTTTAGGTTCAGGAACCCTTCCTCCAACTTCTCTCAGATAATTTCAGTCTCGACTCCCTGCCGCCTTCTCCTCATCCCAGGAAGGGACAGTAGAGCCTGTTCAGCACAGTCCTATGATTGTTGTGAAGCCATTTGGACCCAAGGACAATGCTGGCCTACTCAGTTGTCATTAGAAATTAGGTCCCCTGGACTACAGATCACTTCTTGCCTCTGTATATCTTTGTGCTGTTGAGTCTGTCCTCTGAGATCCTGGGGCACTTGCTCTCCCGACTCACTCCCAGGCAGGCTCCTTTTGATCTCCTAAATGTCAATATTCTACTGACCTTAGTGAACATCACACTACTTGCTCCTAATCTTTTCTCTTGTGTTCCCAAGTTCCTTTGTGAGTCTGATACCACTTACTTCCTTTGCCTCCAAAGTTGAGGTATGAAATTCTACCCTATCACAAGGCTTCTAGAAGTCTTCAATAATGATGCCAACCCACCCACCACAGAAAGATATTTAGTTCTGTCATGGATTGATATATGGAGGGTGAAGGGTACTAGTATCAAGCAGGCAGTTACAAGAGATGTTATAAACAGACTGTAATGTACAGAGCAGTCCCTAAAGCAAAATATTACAGGGCCCCTAAGGTCAGAGGTTCAAGGGCCTCCTCACCCTAGGAAAAACACCTTTACAGCTCCATAGGTACCAAACAGGAGAAGGATGCTTGACCCCACCTCTCCAATGTACCAGCCAGTCATCCCTCCATCTACACCTTGATGCCTTTTCTTTAAACTAGGTCATGGAATTGAAGGGCACAGATGTTGAAATAGTCACTGCACAGATGAGGAAGCTGAGGACCCAAGGGAAGACACAGCTCCTCCAAGGTCAAGCAGGGAGGCTGTCTGTCTGGAACTTAATGTTCTGTTACAATGAGAACTCCTCATTAATCTCTCTGGCAGGCATGCTATTTAGAAATGGAAGCTAGGTCAACCTGACAGGCCCCATTCCTGATGAGTCTGCTCTGTTTGTCTGTCACCTCCAAAGGACAGCGCAATGTCATTTTTCAGGCAGGCTTCTGAATTATTTTTGAATTGTTTGATGTTTGTGTTTTCCCATATTATAAACAAACACTGGTGTCATCCCCCATGTGCCTGCTTTGTACTTAATTTAATTTAATTATCATGTATTACCTTCAGAGGTGACATTTGCCAGCCTGATTGTAGCATGCTAACACAATGAGGAAGCATTAAGGGCTTCAGTTGGGGATGAACACAAATTTGGATTTGGCATTACGTCTTCCCTTTGGTGGTAGTGACAGAAACTGGCTCAAGCCATCTTATGGCCAAAAAGAGGCTGAAGGGTTTACATATCTGGAAAGTGGCATGTGATGGCTGGTTTAGTAAGAGTGGAGTCGGGGGATTCAAAAAGAGGCCATCAGAGTTTGTCTCCCGTTTTCCTTACATTGTTCCCTGCTTCTTTCTGGAAATAAACAGTATTTCATTCAAAGCAGTAGTTTTTTCTTATGTGGCAAAAGTGCCCCTAAACATACCTGCTATGGCTTGGATCTGATAAACCCCAGCACAAGATCCTGTTTTGAACACTTGATGGCTTATGAGAACACTGCTGTTGGAGCATGACAGCACTGTTGGGGGAGAATATGGAGCCTGTAGGAGGTAGTTTTTGACTGGAAGAAGTAGCTCTGTAGAGGGAAGCTCTGGAAGGCTCTGTCCCACCCTCAGTTTTCACTCCACTCTACTTTCAGAGCTGCTGGCCTGGCAACTGTAGGCTATGGATTCCGGTCACCATAGACTGATCTGCTTGCAACTCTAAGATTGGTCCAAAATAGACCTTTCTTCTACTAGGCTGTTTCTGTCAGGTACGGTGGACAAAGCAACACAGAAGGCTCTAACAGGGTGGCAACAGGGGGAGCTCAAGGGCATGGCATCTTCTTAACCATCATTCAGGCTAGGAAGAGCGCCATTAAACCTCACATGGCAGAGAATGCTGTTGCTCCTTGGATTGCCACGCCAAGCAGAAGCATGCAGAGTGAGAAAAGAGGATGCTACGAAAGAGGTTGCTTCACCACAGCAGATGCTAACAACTGCATTTGTAATGAATCATCACCACAGCCACAGTCTCCTAAGGAGGGGCAGACAGCCTTTTGTCACTATGGGTTACTTTGCCATTTCTGAATACTAACTAACCTGAACAGTGTACCTCACTCTACATAGTTACTGTGAAAATGATCCAGGGTGTGGGTGAGTCAATGACTTATTCCCTTTATTACTAAGTATACTCTGTTATAAGGATATACTCCTACCTTTTGTTTTTCCACACCCCTCTGCCATTGTTGACAATTGGGTTGTTTCCAGTTTGGGATCATAGGTGTAATAACATGTGCCCTGCTCCCCACAGGAGAGATGTCTGAGCCGTAAGTCCCCATCCACACAGATGAAATATGGTCTAGCGATAAGGCATTCTGGACACAGAAGTCAGGACTGCAGGAGAAAGTGCCCTGTATAAAAGCAGGTCTTACATACAGTGACTGGGGTAAGCATATGAGAAAGGGAAGTTTTCAAAGCACAGAGAGACACAGGACATAGGAACAGAAAACAGGGAGAGCCATGCTGTGATCTGGTGGCCAGGAGCGACCAATAGCTGGAAGAGGTGGTCTGAGTAAGACTGGCCCCATAGACTCAGATGTTTGAATGCTTGGTTGTCAGAGATTAGGGGGTGTGGCTTTGTTGGAGGAAGTACGTCATTGGGGGGATGGGCTTAGAGCTTTCAAAAGCCCAACCCAGACCCAGTGTCTCTCTGTTGCCTGTGGCTTCACATGGAGAACTCTCAGCTACTTCTCCAGCAACACGTCTGCCTGTGTGCCACCATGTTCTTTGCCATGATGATAATGGACTAAATCTCTGAAACTGTAAGCCAGGCCCATGTAAATGCTTTCTTTTGTTGCTGTGATCATGGTGTCTCTTCACAGCAGTAGAACATTGACTAAGACACTCCTATAGGCCCTAAAAGAGGTACAGTCCTGCTGACTACTGCCTGTCAGCTTTGTTCTACTATGCCAGCAGATACCACTGCAATGCTGAATATGGAAAGCTCATACAGCCAAAATTGTAACGTCTAAGATGTCTAGAAGATAAATTCCAAAGAACCATAATTCTGAACACAAGCAGGAAGGAAGGAAGGAAAAGAAACAGTCAAATTCATTAGTAGATATTTCAATAAATTACTACTTAGTTTATTTTGATGATGGCTTTCCGTTCATCTCTTAGAGTGTATGTCAGTTTGTTCAGTATTTTATGTGTGTTATGCTAGCTAATGGTGTTAGCTTTTAAATTGCTTCAAATTTACTTCAAAATTGTTTCCAGTTGATTGTTACATCTTCACAGTTAATTTGTGAGCAGTGATCTTGTAAGCCACATTTTGTGAATAAGGACCATTCTTACTTGGTTCAGAGTGGGGGTTAAAGCTAAGTCATAGAATACTTTTCTAGTCTTTGAAGGCAGGCTGTGGTTTATCACCTACAGTACAGCAAAAGGCTAATTAATTAATTAATTAATTAATTAATCTCTCTTCAAAGCTTGTGTGAAAAAAATGTGCTCAGACGTCAGTCAGGTTATTGACAGAATTATTTAGAAGTCATCTTATCTCCAGGAAGTCACCTTCAGTTCCTGCCACACACCCTCCTCAGCATGGCAGCCTGTTTCATGGAGTTCCTCATGGATCAGGGGAGACCTCTGAGTGAGGCTTCATGCAATGTCGAGACTTGAGTACCTTGTAGTGTTCCCCATAAATGACCTCCTGCAACTGCTGCCCTTGTCCCCAAGTGAGAGAGAAAAAAAAAAGAAAATCCTGCCACACACAGGGAAAGGCATTACTTCTGTGCCTCTGTAGCTCTTTGAAATCCGTGCATATTATTTTAATAGAGCCTTTCAAGGGAAACGATATGGTTCAGCGTTCAATTCAAAGCAGGAGTCAGGATGAAAATGATTTCAGTGGGTAAAATTTGAACCTGTAATTGCAAATGCATTCGTCTTGGCTTGTTTCACAAGTCTCTTTAAATGTGTCTTGTGATGATACTGTTTATGTCAGGTGTAAAAGATAAAAGCTCAGGGGGAGAAATTGTAACCAGATGAAGAATTCCCATTTCCAAAGAGATTTCATTAATTGGGGCCGAGAGGTAAGAGAGGGGGAATGGAGAGAGAATCAATTAATTCAGGTGGATCCCTGGCACCATAGTTCATTCAGCATGGCCAGCTCACCTCTGAGAGAAATGATGGTAGTTTTGAGTGATCTTGATGTGAGGACTTCCTTTAGTGACTTTTGAAACAAAAATCTGGGGATTTTGTACCAAATTTTCTGGATATATAAAGCATTTACAAGTAAATATGAAATTTTTTTTTTAAGTCACCAGCTAGACTAGTTAGTTAGCCTAGCCACTAGCCATTGTTATTTATTACTGAGCACCCAGATAGGAGGGGCATGTTTGACACTTTGCTCTATCACTCTCTGCCTCATCCTCTTGAGACAAGGTGTCTCAGTAAACCTGGAGCAAGGTTGGCAGTCATAAAGCCCCAGTGATGCTCCCATATGCTTCTCCAGGACCTGGGATTACATGAACACAAGGTCAAGCTCATCTTGGATGCTGGGGATTTGAACTCAGCTTCTCACATTTGTGCAGAAAGTGCCACCTCTCTGGTCCTAAAAAACGTTTCATCAGTGAAGACTTCTAAGGGTGTGTGCAACACTTGTGCTCACATGAGTCAAGTATCTTGCAGCATAGAAGGATCTTGGAGTTCTCATCCTGTGTCACAGAGGTCTTCACAGCCTGAAACTATGGACAGGACCGAGATACTGCCCTTCGTGTGCAATACTTCACAAAAGGAATTTATGATGCTCTCCTCCTATACAAGGCACAGTTCCAAACAATCCATGTTTTTCTGATGTGTCTTTATTGTTTGTCTTTTTGTTTTTTAGCTCAGACTCACTCTCCATAATGGAAACAGTGGTCACAGAGTGTTTACCAGACACACAGATCTTCTTTCTATCCATTTTCTCATTACTGAAATGAAATACCCAGTAGAAGTGACTTAAGATAGAAAGGATTTACTTTGCCTCACGGTTCCAGAGGTTTCAGGCCATGGAGGCAAGGAAGGCATGGTGGTAGGAGTGCTATGCTACAGCTGTTCCCATGCCACAAACAGAAAGCAATGAGCCTGGGTAAGAACCTGAGTCAGCGTAAACTTCAAAAGCTCTCCCCTAGCCGGGCTTTAGATCCTAGCACTCAGCAGGCAAAGACAAATGGATTTCTGTAGTTCAAGGCCAGCCTGGTCTACATAACAAATTTCAAGCCAGCCAGGGCTACATAGTGAGACCCCCATCTCAATAAATAAATAAATAAGAAAGATAAAAATTAAAAATCAGGGGCCTGGGAAGATGGCTCAGTGGTTAAGAGCACTTGACTGCTCTTGCAGAGGTCCTGAGTTCAATTCCCAGCAACCACATGGTGGCTCACAACCATCTATAATGTGATCGGATGCATACTGTATATATAATAAATAAAATTTAAAAAATACACCCTCTTAATAAGTGAGCAAGAGATTTTTAAAAAAAAAAATTAAAAATCAAAGGATTTAATTTTAAAAATTAAAAAGTTCCCTGCTCCTAAACTGTTTCCACTACCTCACCTACTAAAGGCACCATGGACTTCAAAATATCACCCCAAACTGGAGATGGAGCATCAAACAAAATATGAGCCTGCAGAAGTGTTCAGATTAACACTCTTTACTGTCTTGTTTCATTTCTGCAGCAGCTCGGCATCTTCTTGATATGATTGTCATTCTTCTTCTGAACTTTTCATCATCCTAAACCTCCCTTGGCTGTATTGAGTTTAAACACACACACACACAAGCACGCACGCGTGCACATCCTTCCATCTTTTTCACCCATTTGGCTGTACCTCTCTGTTATACTGCCTTTCTAATTGTGTAACATTAACTCTTAGCTTATTGCTGTAACAATCAATCTTAATAACTGCTATTGAGCTTACAATTATAGCAATCATCCCTGTACAGAGAGCATCACATTGGTTCTCACCTATTCCTTTTTTAGTTAACTTGGCAAGGACTCTTTGATTTCCCATTACTATCAGGAATATTTCCAAAACATTCCTGCCCAGCATAGAGAGCAAACACATACTAGTCCTGTCTGCTTACAATCCATACAGGAAAAAAGATTCAAAAGATGAGGTACAAGGCAACGAAATATTCTGTTTAACAGCATTTCCCCATGGTTGAGTATGTTCAAGGTGGTTAAGGTTGTATGTAGTTAACTATTTCCCCTTCCTTCTTTACTTCCTTCTTTTCTTCCTTCCTTCTTCCTTCTTTCTTTTCTTGTTTCCTTTTTCTTCTTGAGACAGGGTTTCTTTGTGTAGCCCAGCTGTCCTGGAACTCACTGTATAGACAAGGTTGACACAGACCTCACAGAGATCAACTTACCTCTGTCTCCAAGGTGCTGGTGCTGGGAATAAAGGCCTGCGCCACCATACCCTGGCTTGTCATTCCCCCTTTCAAAGTTCCTTACTGTCTCTTCCATGCCTGCAGCTTCCTTTCTGATCCAGTTCCATTCTCACTCTCGCAGATTTCTCAGCTGTGTGTACTCTGTCCAGCTATCACAGGTGCAGGTCTTGTCAAAGCAGAAACTGAGCACAATAACAAAGTCTTGGTAAATGTCTTGGAAGTTACAAGATGCACAAGATGGTGTGTCCTTCTTGGAGATGCAAGATAGAGACAAAGACATAAGTCCCAGCTTTGGCCCAGGTTGAATGTATGCCCATCAGAATATTCTTCAGTACATTAAAAAAAAATATATCTTGCACTGCAAATAGATTGAACTAGAAAAAAATCATCTGGGTCAGACATGCCAGACCCAGAAAGACAAATATGGAATGTTGTCACTTGTTTGTGGATATTAGCTGTTAAGCCGATGATAACCAAGCTACAATCCATAGCACTACAAAGGGTAGGTATAGAGTAAGAGTTTAGAGGAGACAGATAGATCTCCCTAGGAAAGGGAAATAGAGAAGATAGTTCTAGATGGATAGGGTGGAGCTGGAACAGGAGGACCAAGTTGGCAGTTGGGGCATTGGGGGCTGTGGAGAGGGAGCATATAGGAAAAGACAATTAAAACTATGGGCCACTTGAGCAGTAGTGTAGAAACCTAATACAGTAGAAACTTGCTAAAATATATACATATATGAAAGTGATCCAAAAGCAATTGCCAAATAATGGGAGGGGGCAGAGTCCCAACTGGCTATCTCCTGTCACCAAAATGAGGATTCCAATACCAGGATTAGGTTATTATGTATTTGAGTTGTTGCCCAAAGGGTTCTCTAGCGATCTCCAAACAACCTAGGCTGTCACCAAGACTATAGGTTGCTCTCCACAAACTGATGGCAAGGCCAAATTGCTGAAGACAACACCTACACAAATCTTTGGAGATCAAGAATTCAAGCTATATGCCTAACTGGGGCCTTCACCCCTAAGTTCTAGGGTCTTCGTACAGGAAAGTACTCTTCAAACTGTTAAAAGAGAAAAGTAAACACCAAGACAGACACAAACCCTTTGTTCCACAAGACTGTCTCACCTATAACATGTGCTAGGGAAATGGTAGCTAAAAGCTCATGGGAATAGCCAGCCAGTATCAGATCTGACTATGGCATAGTCCACGAGGTGGGACTCATACCAGACACTGCTTTGGTTACCAAGAACCAAAGACTAGATAGCCCAGGGACCTAGAGTAAAACTAAATAGTATTTTTCCTTTTAAAAATAGTAATAAAACTACTCCCAATGACATTCAGCCATCTTCAGAGAAATTCTTCCTCCAGCAGCCACAGCCATGTAGAAAGACCTTGGAACACTCAGTCTTAACTGGGATGTTTCCATAAAATCCCTTTCTTTGGGGTTCAGGGAACCCCATGGGAGAGGAGGTAGAAAGACTGTAAGAGACAGAGGGGACGGAAGACACCAAGAAAACAAGGGTGTCTAAATCAACATGAAGAACTCAAGGAGACTGGGACAGCATGCACAGAGTCTGTGGCAGGTCTGAGCCATGTCCTCAGTGCACATATTATGGCTTCCAGTAGTGTTTTTGTGGGATTCTTGAGTGTTCAGACAAGTGGGTCCAACGCTGATGTGATAGATTTTGTTTCATGTTATTATATTCTATTTTGTTATGTTTTATTAATGTTCATTAGAACCTGTTCTTTTCTAATGAGTGATAGAAAGAGAATGGGTCTGGATGGGAGAGGAGGTGGGGAGAAATTGAGGGAGGGAAAACCATAATCAGGATATATTATGTGAGAAAGGAATCTGTGTTCAATAAAAGGAAAAAATCCTACACTGTTATCCTATCCTTCCTGTTCTATGACTGAGACTGAAAAAACAGATCCTGGATAGCAATGGACCCACATAGATGAGACTTAATTAATAACCTTAACCCTCCAATATGCTTCCATGCACCAGTACCACATTCTATTCTCACAATAAAAGTGCAAACATTATCATAGTCTCTGACCTGCATGTTATTCTACACGCTAAAGAGAACACGCCATGTTACTTCAGATGATGACATTACATCTTTATTGAGTTCTTATTTGTACTGTAACTTCCATTTCTGTTTTGGTATGACAACATTAAACAAAACTTAAATGTTGTTTAGTTACTTGACTATTTCCTGTGTATGCTGGCTAGTTTTATGTCAACTTGACAGAAGTTAAAGTGACTGGAAAGGAAGGAGTCTCAATGAAGGAAATGCCTCCATAAGACTAGGCTATAGGCAGCCTGTAGGACATTTTCTTAACGAGTGATGCATGGGGGAGGGTTCAGTCTATTGTGAGTGGCCCTGTGACTGGGCCAGTGGTCCTGGGTTCTATACGAAAGCAATCTGATCACGCCATGGGAGGAAGCCAGTGAGCAGCACCCTCCATGGCTTCTGCATCAGCTCCTGCCTCCAGGTTTCTGCCCTGACTTCTTTCCATGATGGACTACAATGTGGAAGTGTACACCAATAAACCTTTTTCTCCCCATCTTGCTTTTGGGCCAAGGAGTTTCACTACATCAATATAAACCCTAACTATGATACTGTAATAAAATTTTTCATCAAAAGCAACTGGGGGCAAGTATTGTAGTTTGAGGGTAGAGTCTATCATGGTTGGAGTCATTTGGTAAGAGCTTGGAGTCATCTGGTCTCATTATATCCAAATCTGGAACACAGAGACTGGGGAATGCTGGTTGGTATTCAACTCATTTCCTCCTTTCTTATTCCATCGAGGCCCCCAGCCCACAGGATGGTGCTACAGTCAAGGTGGGTCTCCTCACCCCAGTTAATCTAACCAAGATAATTTCTTACAGGCCTGTGTTCTGCATGATTCTAGACCCTGTCATGTTGACAGTTGGTATTAGTCATCACAAATATGGATAATGTTGTTTGCATAAGAGAAATAGATAATAACCAAGTGATATGTCCATATTTCTGCTTCTAACCCTGCTGAAAAGACAGAGGCCACCACTAATGGGCTAGAACTTCTAGAATCATAAATTAAACAAATCTTTTCATTTCATCAGTTAATTTCCTCAGGTATTCTGTTATAGTAAGACAAAGCTGAATAAGTTATTCCTTCTATAAAAATATGCGGGAGGTTGGGCCCGTTCTCTTCTATTCTGAGGAGCCATGGTACTTATTTCCTTTTGTACCCTTCCATCTGCTTCTCCACATGAGGACACCACTTATTAATTACAGGCCTTTGCCACACATCAAACCTATTGGCATCTCCATCTTGGGTTTCTCAGCCTTTAGAACTATGAAAAATATGTTTATTGTTTATAGATAACCCACTCTTGACCACTTCATTATAGCAGCATGGATAGTCTGGGACTGATGGTGAAGTCAGTGACAATTACCTTGTGGACACTAAGAGAATAAAACTAAAATAAAAACGAGCTAAGACTCCTCACCAGGGAGAAATTCTTATGTGTATTGTGGAGCAACTCAGGTCCTCCAAGTACATCCTTCATGCTCTGGTCATCAGATAGTGCAGGTGTTCTTTATGCCACTGGTCCTGTTGACAGGTACTTATAAGGTCATCACCACCCAACAGTCATTTTTGATTATCATTCACCACTGTGTTTTCCATAGCAATGATGACTTAGGAATATGGTACAGTGCAATGAATATTGCTAAGGTATCATCTGGAATCAAGTCCCATTTGCCATCTTATTTACTCACAGAATCCTGAGAGGGAGAGAGACACCCAGGAGCCTTTGGGATTCAAGAAATTGTTTTTTACTTAATTCCTAAGAAAAAGCTATGGAAAGATACTTCATTTCTTCTGGTCACTAATACATCAGAGAGTGAATTTGACTACAAAAAAAAGCAAAGACTAGAAAGAGACCTTAAGATGCTCCTAAAGTTGTTTCTACTCCTGAGCCACTCAAGACTGAAAGTCAAAATGAAAGCAAGTATCAAGATGGGATCAGCAATACCTTGAACAAACACAAAACCCTGGGTCAGCAAAAAAAGTGTAACTCAATGGCAGAACATAGGCATAGCATGTCCACAGCCCTGGGACCAACACACACACACACACACACACACACACACACACACACACACACACACCTCATTTGTGTTGAAATCTCTTAGAGTTGGGGTCCCTGTTATGCTATAAAACCTCCATTTGGAGTGGGCAGTGGGGTATTTCCCTTACTGTTTCTTTTTCCTCAGAGTCTTTCAATGAAGATGGTGGGGGTAGAAAGCACTGGAATTTTCATGTGATAAAGGATAGTTTTCAAACATGGAACCCTGACACCATTTATTTACAACTGATGGTGGTAGGCTTAGATTTTTCAAAACCTACTTTATTTAGGGTTCTTAAATGCTTCTATCTCCTTCTAACCAACTGTCCATAGGTAGGAGAGAAATAGAAGGTTAATAGGAAAAGGGGGTTGTGGACCAGTACAAAAGTAGTCCTTTGGCCCAGGGGGGGTCCATTCAAACTACTGCACCAAGGGCAATACATGCAGTAAACATTGAACCCCTACTCAGATCTAGCCAATGGACAGAACGTTCTCCACAGTGTGTGGAGAGTGGGGACTGACTCTGACATGAACTCTAATGCCCCATATTTGACCATTTCCCCTTGGTGGGGAGTCCTGGTGGCATTCAGAGAAAGGATAAGCAGGCTACCAAGATGAAACTTGACAGGCTGTGACCATACGGTGTGAGACCTTCTGTCACAGACTTAGGGGAGGGGAATAGGGTGAAAGAGGGAGGGAGAGAGAAATGGGAGGATATAAGTGAGGGGATTAACAATTGAGATGTAATCTGAATAAAGAAAAAAGAAAAAAAAAGTAGTCCTTTGGGGAGATCCAATTCTTTGTTGTCAGGACACCAGCAGTCCAATCCACTAGCAAATACCTAATAGCAACATGAATCATCAGCTGTGGCATGATCCAGCAGAAACAACAAGGCTCTGCTGAATTGGCACGGGTCAATAGAAGTGGCCAGAATCAGCCAGAGAACCACAAGAAGCTCTTTGAAGATCTCTCTCTGCAAAACAGGTATAGGGAATGCAAGAGCATTCTCACTGTGGCTTCCATTTACACTCTCAGAGTCCACACAAGGACGATTTTGTTGGGGTGTTTTATCACAGCAACAGAAAAAACAACTAAAATAAAACCTACTTGAGTTTTTGCCTTTGGGATTCATGGTTATGCTCACTTCAAATGATATGACAATCTAGGGGAAAAGGAGGAATATCAAGGTTTCTTTTCCATTTATACTTAATTGAAAAACTGTGAAATGTTTACAGTAAATTTTCACGTAGAGTAGAATAAACAGGAAGGATACTGAAAATGCGAGAAAGGCCTCAAGAAAGGACCGTCCTGGTTTCCTAGGGTGGCTGTGGTGACTCCAGACTGGTGACTCCAACAGAAGCATACTGTCTCCTTGTTGAGAAGGACCTGAAGAGTCCACAGAGGCCATTGTCCTAAGGACTCTCTTCTTACCTGTGCTGAGTCACCCCCACATGGCTCTCAGTGCCTACGTATACCTTTGGCATCTTTTCACATGTTCAGTATCCTTTTTTAGTTAAATATATATATAACTTTACATCCCACTCACAGCCCCCTCCCTCCTCTTCTCCCAGTCCCACCCTCTCTCCTTCCATCTTCCCCATATTCTCTGCTCTCCTACCCTTCAGAAAAGATTACTTGACTCTGTTCGTCTTGTTGTGGAGCTCCTGTTTGCTCCAGGTCCTTCCATCCTTCCTCCCACTCTTTCAAAGGGCTCCCAATTTCCTTTTCTTATATGAACACTAGTCACATTGGATTCGGGTCTCTCCAGACAGCACCACTGTATTTAATCACTCTTGTTTTTAATGTTGTCTTCAAATAGTCATGAGCTGAGGTACTAGGAGTTAGGATTTTCAGTGCATGAGTTTAAAAGGAAACATGGTCAGCCTCTAATAGGAGAGATGTTAGGTGTCCTCATGAACCTATCCTGCCCAAACATAGCTAACCTCTGGACCCTACAATGTTGAGGTTATTGTATGTGTTTGCTAGAGATAGCCCTGCCGAGCCTAGGTTCCCTGCAGACTCCTGACCTTCTTTCCAGATGGTGGTGTCTCACTGATTCTTTTAAAGGTGGACCACAGCTCTCCCAGGACAAGCCCAGTGCACACAGTGGTGTTCACCATTTGAGCCTTTAAGTGAATGTCTTTGCCACCATTGTCTCTGAGGTTGGCAGCCTGGCCTCTGTGAAACTCTCTGAGCAACACTTTCCCCTCAGCCTGCCTTGGCAATAGCCTGCTCTGAGCTACTTGGGGTATTTTAAACTCATAGTTTTTAAAAAAATAACCGCTGGAATCTAGTCTCTCTGGATTTCCATACATGTTTAAAAGCCTTGGGCTCAGCCTCTGACTTGCCAGGCTGTGCATGGTGGGCTCTGAGGACTCCTGTGGGCAAAGTCAAGCAGGTGTTTCTCCTGCACCACGGGCAGCGGTGCCTCCCCGATGTCTATCAAAGCACAATGCCCAACAGCGTGTCTCCAGCTCGTCTGAAAGTGTCTGTCTTTTGTTGTCAGCTAACAAGCAGAATTTCTAGCAAGGATTCTTCCAAGCACGACAGGCTGACCTTGAGCGTCTTGAGTTTTAAGACAGCAGTGGGCTGTTTCTTGTTGGTAAACCTCAGTAAACATTTTTGAGAGCTGTCACTGTCTGTCACACAAAGGCTCCTGGTGTTGTCTCGTGCCATCTGTATCTGGGAAAACTGGCTATTGATAGAGTGTGACAGCAGTGAAGGAGAGGAGGCGTGTTCCGTGGATTATTTTCTACTTGGTGTTGTTATGTGCACATTACACTTATTATGATGTATTTCCCTTGGGTTTCCAGTAAAGTGTGCTTGCTTTTCAGCAGGACTGGGTTTTTCCAGTAGCTGTGCATCTCTGTTCCTGTCCATCTCAAGCAGCATAAGAGAGACGTCAACAGCATTGGGGGGTCCAGTGGAGGCAAGTACTCATGGGCTCCCTCCATTCTCAGTCTTATCCTCGCCTGGACTCTGTATCCCCAATACTGTAGCCCTCTGACGTCCTATCCACAAACCACAAACTTGACATTGTGTATATAAGCCCAGGACAGCTCCAGTCCCCTCGTGTCCTCTATGCTGTCATGGGATATTTAGGAACACAGTAACCAATGTTTTAATTTGTGTGTGTGTGTGTGTGTGTGTGTGTGTGCATGTGTGTGTGTGTGTGTATGATTTGTGTGCATGTGTGCATGTGTGTGTCCATGTTCATGCCAGAGCACACTTGTACCACAGGGTGCACAAGAAAGTCAGAAAACAACCACAAGTGTATATTCCTGCCCTCCACCAGGTTTGAGGCAGTCTGCTTTGCCGTCAGCAACACCAAGCTAGCTTATAGGGAGTCTCCCAACTCTGCTCCCCATCTTCTGTATGGACACTAGGATTACAGATATGTTTACTACTGCATCTCACTCTATGTGGGGTGGGTTCTGGCAATCCAAACTAATATCTGCATCCTCAAGCAGCAAGTTCTCTCTACCCACTGAACCATCTCCCTAACCCCCTAGTAACCAATTTTACTATGAATCCTGGTTGTCAAAAAGACCCACTGCATTAAAATAAATGAGGCCATTTCCAGAAATTTCCCGTGTCGTTGCACAGAAGTCTTCTAGAAGTTTCTACATGCGTTCCAAGCACACATGTGCACATATTCAAGAAAGCCTGAATATGTTAGTTCATCTCCAGGGTAGCATTCCCTCCCCAGGCCTCTCCCCTCTTGACACAAACTGGTACTGTGAAAAAGATGTGGCTGGAGATGCCCTAGAGGGGGGAAAAGAACTTCCTCACCCCCGACAGTGCAAATTCTAATTTCCAGCTATGTAAATTTAGTGCAGGGTGGAGATGAGAGTGTAACAAAATGAGGGGCCTCCCTGGGTATCACTAGTCTACTGAAATGAAACCATCACCCTCTGTGTCAATGGACCTGAATTGTTTGATCTTCTTTTCTGTCACTAGGAGCCTCAGGTTTCTGCCTCCAAGGGGATGTGTTCATTACAGTTTAGAGAAATGTGATCCTGAGGAGGGGAAGTGACACTCTCATTCAGTCCCATGCCTTGTGCAATCAAGTTTGCACCTTTTTTTTTTTTTTTTTTTTTTTTTAATGGATAGGGGCTATAATTACTGTGGAAAATAAAAAAGTGTAAAGTATTTTTACCTTTTGTTTGCAGAGGTGGCTATAGAGACTACAGGAGACAGAGCAGAGTCTTAACATAGACAGTGATATTCTCTTTGTTCTAATACAGACTAAAGGCTGGTCAGTTCCATGAAGCAGGAGACACACACACACACACACACACACACACACACACACACACACACACACACACACTTTCTTCCTGGCAGCTAATCCCACAGCCACCCAGTCCTTTCTAACGCTATTTTCTAAAGCTGAAAATGATGCATCCATTTAAAAAGTATGCTGCATTATTCAGAGGAAGGAGCCAATCTTGTGCTTCAGAAACTTACTGTCTACAGAGAATGAAGGAATGTACCCTCTTAGACTCGCATCCACAGCCAGCTGGGCCCCCGCCTGGTCTGAAAGTGGAGCAAGATGCCATGTGAGAAGCAGTTTGACTTGGTGACCTCATTTTTGAAACCTCCCCCCCCCCTCCACCGGAACCTAGTCCCTTCTGCCAATTCCTGATGGTTAGCTTTCCCACTACCTTCTGCATGTGCTGCTGTGACAAAGCAAGTGGCCTCAGGCACATCAGGCGTAGCTAGAGCAACTCTACCAAAACTTGGAAGAGTCCTAGGAAAGGGTCCCACATCCAGACCTTATCTGTCATCAGACCATGATGAGATGTCCTGATGTCCCCCTCTGCCTCTTCCCTTTTCAGGATCAGAGATAGACACATTCCATCTTTGACTCTCAAAGGACAGTTACACTCTGCCCTGGAGCCCATGACATTTCACTGTCTATGTTCAAGCTTTACCAGAGTATTTTTATAACATAAAATCAGGTTTCTTTTCATGGTGCATTCCAATACTAGATGAATACCTGGTAACACTGACCACTTTTCAATAAGTAATAAAGACAGATTGAGCAATGAAGTACTTATTGAATGAGGGGAAATGAGTCAATTCATTACCTATCAACTGGCCAAGCTTTTCCTAGTTTTATTTTCATATTCTAGGTATTAGAATAATAAATGACTTTGCTCGAACTCCATGTTAGTGTTTTGGTGTACATTCTAAGAAACAGCTATTGGGTCATTGAGTCTTTGAAAGAACGTGCCTCCTGGATGCTTCTCTGCTATGCTATGACATTGAAGAGCTAAGGCCTCTTTATTGAGGTTATTTTTGTAAAACTGTGTTTGCTGCTTTTCGTTCATTCTCTTAGCTGGGCCACTACACAAATAATTGAGACTCCTTTATATTTGTTTATAAGACTTTACAACACAATCTTGGGTGGCTTAAGTCTGTTCTTAACTCTCTATGTTATCCTGACTCCATCTTTCCCAAAATCCCAACGTTCCTTAGTTTTTAATTCTTCTTTTGCTCCAGCTGAAACATCTTCGTCTCTGCTGCACCTCTGCCTGTGGCTGAGTCCACTACTATCTCTTCTCACTCCTCCTCCTCCCCTACCTGGCAGTAAGTCCAGTTCTATTCTCTCCCCTGCTCAGCAACTGGCTGTAAGCTGCTTTATTGGCATACAAGGGGACAATCAGGGAGCAGAGATTATCCAACATTGAGAGAGGTGATTCTCAGAACAAGGCTTGCAACCAGATATGAGGGGTACAGAAATCAGCATTTGAATTACACAATAGCCTTGTGCCTATACCTCTTCTATACACAACTTCCAGAATACATGAAGTTAAATCATCCCTGTGTCTCTGAAATTTCCCAGGCTCAGCAGTCATGCCTTCAAAGCTGTTCCCTATGTGGACAAGTCACATAGTGCTGGGAAATATCTATTTTAATCGTATTGGTTTCCATAACAAAATACTGAAGACCAGGTGATTTAAAGAATTGAAATCTAGTTTCTTACAATCACGGGGTGGGGAGGGAGCTGGAAGTACAAAATGAAGGTTGATTTCCCGTGTGCTCTCTATCCTGTCTTACAGATGACCACTGCTGTACCTTGAATATCATCTCTAAAGTTCATGTTGAAATTTGCTGTCCACTTTGACTGGCATCCACACACTTGCACGCAAAGCATGATGAAGTGTTTCAAACACACATAACAAGTTAGCATCGGGCACATTGAAATGTTTGTCTTGGTAGAGAGAGAAGGAAGGGAGTAGCAAGTGGCAGTAGAGGGATTAATACGACTGATAGAACCAAGAGAAACAAGAGAAGGCCTGGGTGAGTGCGTGACATGAACTAAAGGCGATGAGTTACTCTGTTCTGCATCTGTCCAACAAGAATTGGCTCGACGCCCAGAATGTCTCTGACATGAAAGTTAAGTTCAGCACACCAGATGCATCCAATTGAGTTTTTCCAAGCCACCGTCTGATAGTGAACAGGAAGGTGGATTGGTAGTTTCTGCTACAAACAATTGTCAATCCCAAATCACTTTTGTACACGGCCACGTTGAAGTTTTACCTAGCTTCATATTAAGTCGTCTGTTCAAGTGCTGCCCTTTAAAGGGGCTGTGTTGATGGGTGAGAGAGCTGCTTCATGGTCAAGGTTGTGTGGACTCAGAGCACAGGCCTGATGCTCCTGTCAATATGGTATCTTTACCCTGTAGCTTCTCTCATCTCTGAACTTGGACCATAAGGATGTCTTGTAGAGTTCTGTCATCACTGGAGCCATGTGTGCCATGGTTTCGTGCAACATAGAAGGTATTTATATAAGAAGGACAGGACTTGTTATCATGATTTTTACTGATGTGCCAGACAAGTTTTAATAGTGGGATCCAGAAGTGACTGAATAAATCCCCTAAGTCAACAAGGAGAATTAATTAGTAAGCAGAAGACTGGGTCTGTGACTGAGTGGTAGGACACTTGTCTAGCTTGTAAAAGCTCCGACATTAATCCCCAGCATTGTAACAAAACAGAAACAAGCCGCAAAGAGGTACTGATGAGTCAAATGTTTAAGATAAGTCAAATATGAAAAGCATGAGTGTTATCATGTCTGGAGGGGTTCAGTAATATCAGTCATAATTTGGGTTATTTGTAGGAATTCAATAATTGCAACATGTGCTCTTTCTTAACATTTTCAAATACTATGTTATTAAAAGAATTATGTCACAATTCCTTGAGAGAATATGGTGGTAGGCAGGGGAGAGCACAGTCTTGTGCTGCTCGGTGGGATTGTACCATCTGTTCCTAAAGAGATAAGAGGAAAGTTTCTCATTCAAGAATCAGGGTGTTCCAGTCTCAGCAGGAAAACATCACATTTCCTCCCATTTTTCGAAGCTGTTTGTGGTAAATGGAGCTATGTCAATATGACTACAGAAGAAGAACACACAGATTTTGATCGGGAGGATTTCTTAAAACCAGAGAGGAAGATATAACTCCACCTTGTATATGTGTGTGCACATGTGTGTGTGTATATGTGTGTGTGCACATGAAAGAGAGAGAGAGAGAGAGAGAGAGAGAGAGAGAGAGAGAGAGAATATAAAGAATGACAGAGTAAAAGACATTGAGAGAGAAATAGTTATCACTAGCAGAATAGGTATAAGGTAGCCCTTTTTTTCTATTTATTTTTTTTTATTAATTTATTCTCTCATGTATTGCATCTAGACTTGTAGTTTCTCCTCCTTCCCTCTGCCCCACCTTCTCCCTCTCTACCAGCTCTTCCTCTGTTTCTTTTCATAAAAGGGCAGGCTTCCCAGGAATATCAGCCAAACATGGCACCACCCCTCATAGGCTGGACAAGGCAACCCACTAGGAGGAGAAGGATCCCAAAAGCAGGCAGAAGAGTCAGAACCAGGCCCCCTCCCTCATTTAGGAGTCCCACAAAAATACCAAGCTACACAACTGTAACATATATAAAGAGGGCCTGAGTTAGATCCATGCAGGCTCCCTTATTGGCAGTTTAGTCTCTTTGAGCCCCCCATGGGTCCAGGTGGGTTTCCTTGTGTTATCCTTGCCCCCTCTGGCCCCTGCAATCCTTCTCCTGTTCTTCAGCAGATTCCCGAACTCTACCTCAGGTCTGGCTGTGGGTCTCTGCGTCTGTTTCCATCAGCTGCTAGACAAAGCCTTTCTGATGGCAATTGTGTTAGACTCCAATCTGTGAGTATAGCAGAATATCATTAGGGGTTATTTTATTGGCTTTTGCTTGTCAGTTGTGTTTGGTTCTATCCTACCTCTCTGGCCTATCCAGCCTCTGATTTCTGTTACTCCAGACAGTGTGTCAGGGGTGGCCTCCCTCTCATGGATGGATAAGTCATTGCTTAGCCATGCCCACAATTTCTGTGCCACCTTTATAACCCCCAGCACATCATGCTGACAGGACAAATTGTAGGTCAAAAGTTTTGTGTCTGGGTTGGTGTCCTAAACCTTCCTGTAGAAACTTTGCTTGCTTATAGGAGATGGCCAGTTCAGGCTCTGTAACTCCCACTACTAGGACTCTTAGCTAGGGTCCTAGTAGATTCCTAATAGATTCCTGGGAGTTTTCATTGCATTAGGCTCCTACCTTGCACCTGAATTCTCCTCAACTCCAGTTATCTTTCACAGAACTCTCTCCATCTTCTCCCCACTGATCCTTCCTCTTTATTACAGAGCCATAGTAAGAAAAAACACATGGTATTGGCACAAAAGAGACAGACTGATCAATAGAATAGAACTGAAGACCCAGATGTAAATCCACACATATAAAGGCACCTGTTTTTTGGTAAATTATATATATACATATTAAAAACATTATATGTGTATATATATATACATATATATAATTAAAAACGGAAAGCATCTTCAATAAATGGTACTGGTCTTACTGGATGTCAGCATATAGAAGAATGCAAATACGTCCATATCTATCACAAAATTCAAGTTCAAGTCCAAGTGCATCATAGACCTCAACAGAAAACCAGATACACTGAACCAGATAGAAGAGAAAGTGGGGGACAGCTTTGAATGCATTGGCACAGGAGACAACTTCCTACAGAATATCAACAGCACAGGCACTAA